>NC_136485.1:123123247-123485747 GCF_053919585.1 Euprymna scolopes
TTAGTCGGATGATCCATTGTATTTTTTATTCTGTTTTCGTATTTTTGTTGTTCGGAAATTTGGATCGATTAGAAGGCATCCAATATTGTCTATAGTGTGTCCAGGTGAATTGAAGTTGTTTGCTAGTGGGGTGGGGAATTTTTGTCTGATTGTCGTCTTATGATTGTTTAGGCGGATTCGAAAACCTGTCAGAGTTTCGCCAATATATCCTCCATTTTTGCAAATGGAGCAGTATATGTAATATATCACATTAGAACTGTCACATGTTAGACGCGGCGGTTTTATGTGAGTGTTAAACTCAGGTATATTGAATAGTGGTGTGGTATTTAGGTGTATACATATAAGGCATAGCGGTTTATTGCATCTCTAATTGCCATTTTGTTGTGTGTCCTGTGTGCGTTTGCAGGTGAGTATGGCTGAGAGATTGGGTGGTTGTTTGATCGCATTAATTGGTGGAAGGTTAAATATAGACTTAATAGTGGAGTTATTTTTTAGGTTGTTGTAAGATTTTTTGGGTGCGTTGTAATTTTACGCATGTGTTGACTGTGGTTGAAAACCATTGGGATGCGTTTGTTAATGTGTTTTGTTTGTACTGGAGAAGACGGGATCTGTCAATTCTATTTGTTTTTTATAGCTTGTTTAATATACTTAATGGGATATTGATTATTGATGAATTTTTGCGTAAGCTTTGTGATATGGTGTATGTAGTCTAGGGGTCGGAGCAGATGCGTTTTATTCGTATGCATGAACTGTAATTTTTTTTTAGGTTTAATGAATGGTTGCTATAGAAATTGAGGAATGTCTGATTTTCAGTGGGTTTAATATTGAGGGACGTAGATATTCTATTGTTATGGGATATGATAGTGACGTCCAAGAATGGGATGGGGCTGTATGAGTGCTACGTGGTAAATTTTATATTGTTATGTGAATTATTGATGTATTCGTGGAAATTCTTTAGGTTGGTTAGTCCATGTGGACATATGAAAAAAATATCATCAATGTATCGGCAATAATGGGATGGTTAGAGGGGGAAGTCTTCAAGGAGTTTGGTTTCTAGCATATGAATAAAAATGTTGGCATAGCTAGAGGCCATTTTAGTGCCCATGGCGGTTCCTTTTATTTGAAGATAATTTTGATTGTTAAATTTAATATTGTTATGTGTGAGGATGAAGTATACGAGCTTACAAATGTCTTCTATTTTGTCGTTGGGGAAATTATTGTGAAGGAAGAATGTTCTACAGGTTTCTATTCCCTCGTCATGATGGAATGTTAGTGTATAGGGCTATACGTCTAATGTGACTAAAATAATTACTTGTGAAAGATCGTCGATTTGACCAATAGTGTCGCGGAAATGTGTGGTGTCCTTAATATAGCTAGGGATGTTGGGTAATAAGGGGGTTAAAATTGTATCTATATATCCAGAGATATATTCTGTTAGGGTGCAAACACCTGATATTATGGGTCTACCAGAGGGTGAGGTGTTAAGGGATTTCGTTAGTTCATAAATGTTGTCCGGGTTGAGGGCCAAAGTTTGAGATGTAGCGGTGGAAGTGTCTGTGCTTGTTATGAATTTGTGAAGTTTGTGTATTTTAGGAGTAGTGTAAAAGTTAGCTGCTTTAGGATTTGTGGGAATGAGGGAAGTAATTATCATGGAGATACAAGGAGTAAGATTTTGGATAAGATTTGTGAGTTCTATTTTATAGATGAATGTTGGATCTTCTGGGAGTGTTTTGTAAAAATTCGTGTCTTTAAGTTGGATTTAACGGTGCCCATGATGGTTATGGCTCCTGCTTTGTCCGCTGATTTGATTGTGATATCATAGTTATTTTGGGGGGTGTAAATAGCCCGTCGTTCTTGAAGAGAAATGTTTTGTTTTTTGTTGAGATGTTCTTCATTGTAAAGAAATTAATCTAGATGTATTCTAGCTGTTTTAGCATATTGATCAATTTCCAGGTTTCGTCCACTGGAAATTATTATTATTATTATTATTATTATTATTATTATTATTATTATTATTATTATTATTATTTTATTTATCTATGTTCGTCCCATCTTTATTGAGGGAGAGACGGAATTTACTCACCATTAAAAAAGCCGACATTTTTTTAACTCTGCCCTCTTCAGTAGTTTTATTATTATTATTATTATTATTATTATTATTATTATTATTAGTTTTATCTCTTACTCACCATTAAAAAAACCGACATTGTCTCTAACTCTGCCCTCTTCAGTAGTTTTATTATTATTATTATTATTATTATTATTATTATTATTATTATTATTATTATTATTATGCATAACTAATAATTACATCATTTTTACCGTTTAACAATTTCATTTCCATTCCATTATACATATTGAAATCAATTGCGTCTCATATTTGCCGTTTGAATTAAACGCTTTTACGTTGCAACATTAAAAAATATTAAAAAACACAATCTTCTTCCACAAACGGCTATAATGATTCACGTGAACTTTTTCGAACACGATTGCTAGGAATGAACGCTGCCCACGCTACAAATCTCCAGTTCTTTCAACGGTTTTCTTTTTCTTTTTCATTTCGATACTTTTTTGTGACCAAGAGCGGAGATCCGCTTGAAATATAAAAATAACAATAAAAAATATTAAATACAAAAAGTAACATCGTTTTTCATGCTTCAAAAAAACCTTCATAACCTTTAAATCACGATCCTAGAAGCATACGTGGATTTTAAATATTATATATCTATATATCTATATATATATATCTCTCTATCTCTCTCTCTATATATATATATATATATATATATATATATATATATATATATATATATATATACCTGCATTTTTTAAGAGGATTCTGTTATGACTCAAAATATCAAATTTAATATTAATGAAGAGACATGGTCACTTATTAAAAATCATTCTGTAATCGTTCGGATTTAAGCAGTGACATTTTTTGCATTTTGTGGTCCATATAAATCGTGCTTACTTAAAAACAGCTGACTTACTATTATTTAACACATACCCCTTCCCGATCGCTGCCCTCTACTGTGTCGGACATCTAAACCTTAAATTTCACCAACATACGAAGCAAGACGTGCCACGCCTTACAATCGCCATGACATGTATAACATCCAAATTACAGCGTTTATAAACCAAATTACCACGAACTATTATGAAAATAAACAGCATTTTATTTGTTTGAAATTAATATTTCGGATATAAACTTCATCTTCAAAATTTTAAACATTTTTCTTTTTCTTTTTTCCTCGCCATTATGAAGATACTGTTATAAATCGAAATATAAACTGTAATTTTAATGAATAAATGTTTATTTTTGACAGAGATTCTTCACTTGTTTTGTTTTAAACGGTAACGTTTGTTTAAATGTTGTATATATATATATATATATATATATATGTATGTATATAAATGTATATAAGTATTTATATTGTATATATATATATATATATATATGTGTGTGCATGTGTGTGTATGTGTGTGTAAGCAAGTCGTCTGACGTTTCATGTTTGTAAGACACGCGTTAATATATTTCAATTTCTGTAAATAATGTATTTATTATTATAGAGTCATTTTCCCATCGATTATTTTATTTTACTTAGTATAACGTAGTGATATTAAAAGTTTAAAAAAACATGACTTGAGCGCCAGTTATCAGTAAAGGACAGTGAAAAGAACATCACTCCTCTAGCATTCTTTAGCCTTGGAATCACGGCCTTACGCATATAAATTGTTTAAATTTAAATGTAGTTTTGTGCATGTAAAGAGTTAGCCAACTACTTCTAACAATGTGAACCAATTTTGTTTCAATGTTGATGACTAAAATCTAAATCCAAATGCACTCTAAGTCAAAATACGATATACATATATATATATTTATGTATATATATATATATATGAGCATGACAGAGAGAGAGAGACAGACAGACAGACAGACGGACAGTAATTTCTAGTAATTTGGTAGAAACCGCAGAGGTAATTCTTTATTAACTTTGACCCCTATTATGACCCCTTTAACATTTATTGCTTTGGGCTCAAATCAGGTTATTAAGTTTGATCCATGTCCAAGGAATCTATATCTAAAATTTTAAGTGTTCAGACCTAAAATTGGCGAAGGAGTTTGGTAAAGTTCTCAAAAGTCAAGTCGTTGAACTTTGAGTGCTTGACAGCCAAATTTCTGGCCGAAACCCGATTGCAAATATTTTCTCAACTCTCAGTGTCCTTTATATTAAATTTCGAGACTGTAGACTGAACGTTTACGGAGTTATTGTCTAGGAAATGTACACAGACAGACAGGCACTTTCACAGATATATAGATATACATATACATACACACACATACCTATATATATATATATATATATATATATATATGTATATATATTAGTCCTCGCGCGGACGAGCAGGACAAAAAATGTTTTAAATAATAATAATAATAATAATAATAATAATAGAATAAAATAACGAAGACATTCGCTGGCGAGAACTACTATTGACCGTAACCAGTTATACAGTCCTTTTGAAATTTTCATCTCTATTTTTATGGTTATGTACTGAATATTTTTTAATGAAACCTATATGATATATGTTCCTTATTAAAATTTAAAGATTTCTATTCTGAAAAAGTTTTTTTTTTAATTTAATTTCAAAAAGTTATTTTAAAGTGTTTTGTTTAAAAAATTCAGATTATCTCATTATTCAGACCTGTATTACAAAGAGGGGGTTGCAAAAAGGAGTTGTGGTGTTAGGAGAAATAAAACCGTAACAGAGAGCATATTCAGACCTATAATAATACAAAGACGGGGTTGCAAAAATGTGTTGTGGTGTGAGGAGATACAAAATGAAATAGAGAGAATATTTAGACCTGTAATAATACAAATAGGGGTTGCAAAAATGAGTCGTTGTGTGCGGAGAAAAAGAAACTGAAATAGAGAGAAGAAGATTTTTCAAATATAATCTTAAAAAGATTTTTAAAAAAGTTAGAAAAGCATTTCATGCAAGACATGAAAATTGTTAAACAAGTTTATTTTACTATAGACTTTAAAAATAAGGGTACAAGATTCAATTTGAAATTTATTTATCTTCAAAGTGCACTTTTATAAATTTTACAAAGTAAGGTATAGAAATTTAATTGTAATTGAATAAAAAATTACCTTGGATTTACTTCATATAATGCACATTCTTTGCACTTTAAAAATATTATCTTTAATGTAACAATTAATGATATAGATATAATCAATGTTCAATGATTTTTTTTTTAAAGTGGAACAGAATGTACATTACATAAAATAAATCCGAGGTAATTTTTTGATTCAATTTAAATTAAATATTTCAGGTTTTAAAGCTCCCAATTGACAGTTTTTTTTGTTATTATTATTATTATTATTATTATTATTATTATTATTATTATTATTATTGATATTGTGAGGGTTATTAATGGTATTAATATTATTAAAATTATTATTATGAATATAGTTAGTGTGATTAATATTATTAGTCTTAGCATAATAACAGCCGTAGGATATAATATGCGGGTGTATACATGGCTGCTTGTGTCGATTGTGCGTATATGAGAATAAATCTAAACAAGTTATAACTGTATGTGAGCATTTTGTGTCTATGTAAGTATATATATCTGTATATATTTATGTATATATATATATACACTAGTGTATCAAAGTGTAGCTGTTTGTACGTGTATTTATCTATATGTATGCATGACGAGGTTGATAACTTTTGGGGTTATATGTTTTTATATTTATTTTTTTCATTTTACTATATTTTATTTTTATTCTTGTTTATCTTTATATTTATTGTCTGTGTTTCAGTGCGTGTGTGAGTGTGCCTAAGATACACCGAGCGGTGTATTTCCACTCCTGGGTATAAATATATGTGTGTATTTGGTTCTAGAATGTGTTAGTGTGTGATTTGAAGGATACTTGTCCGCACTCAATGGCTATTAGGAATGTCTATAGTTACTGACCACCTACCAAGGCGAAACATTATACAAAACTCTCAAGTATTTTACAGTAAAAACCAAAAGATGGGATAGATAAACATAAGGAACATATATATATATATACATATATATATATATATATATATATATATATATATATATAAAGAGGGAAGTAAAATAGAAGAGTGTAAGAATCCGAAAAAATGAAGAAGGGATAGATAGTTTCAAAGACCCTATTCATCGTCTCCCCGCACATAGCCCCCACATATGTTACAATCTAATTTTGTAAACGAAATAAGAAAATGTTTTTGTCTTGAAATATCAGTTTTCCATGGTAATTATTGGCCTGAAGACGTAATCCCCCAACGCGGGTCATTACAGTAACATGTATGCACATATGTAGCCATCAATGTTTGTATAAATAATTTTAATATACCTGCTCAGTTTACTCATTGAACACTTTTTGGTAGACACATGTTGTTTCGTTGGATGTACTTCTAGGAAACTAACTCTACTGGCTAAATATATATATATATATATATGTATGCATATATATGTAAATATGTATCTACATATATATCTATAAAAGTGAACGTCTCTATGTGTGTGGCGGTGTACATTTCCCTACGCAATAACTCTGTCAATGTTAAGTCTACAGACTCGAAATTTGGTGCATATGTACTGAGATTTGGGAAAATCTTTGTAATCCGTTTTCGCCCAGAAATGTGGCTATTAAGTTGTCAAAGTTCAACGATTTTACCTTTGTAGAACTCTATCAAACATCTCCGCCATTTTTGCGGTCTCTACAAAATTTTTCATACAATTTCTGGTCTAAACATTTGAAATTTTACGTAAAGGGTATTCAGAGATATTTTTCGATATTTGTCGTCCGGAGGATGGGGCTTTAATATGATACCAAGTTTGTGAATTTTTGTTCCGTCGATCAAAAGTTTTTAGCAGACACACAAACATACATACATACATATATACATTTTCGCTTTTGTATATATATATATATATATATATATATATATATATATATATATATATAACGCTTATACAATTTAATATATAAGGTAGTGTACGCTTGCGTACGTCTATAACAACCTGGCGTTTAATATTAATGCAATGAATGATGCCCAGAAAACAAACAGGTATCCGGATATATTTATGGAGAAATGAGATACGACATTTACGAATTATTAGTGATTTTATTGTGGACGATGTGTTTGGCAAATATGTTTTTCTCATTTTGGATTTTCTTGAAACATAGTATTTCACATTTATGCCATTCCCTCTGCGTTGCAATATTCGATATATTTCTCATGCAACGTCTTTATTATTGACAGTCTAGTTCTACTGAGATTTACTTATAAACATTCCAGAAGCAACAGATGGCGATTGTCATAACTTCAGATTCGTAATAGATGTCTTGCTATTTGTTTTGCCTTAATTAAATCTTATCTTCTCTAAGTAAACGCAACTCTTTACAAATATTCGCCGAATCTGTTTGTGATCCAAACCGATATTTACGACTTTAATTTCAATGTTTACTTTAGTTTTTATTACGATTTATATTCACGCTATCTCATCAATAGTTCTAATAGATTTCCACATAAAACATCCAACATTCAATTCGCTGCGGGGTTTACTGTATGAGTATAAATCACAATCGAAATATTTTTATTTCTGCTAGATTCATAAATCATTTTCATCATCGAATGGCAACCTCGTAAAGAGAGAATAATATTTCTACAGTTTCCAATTTAGAAGTTGATTTTATCTATTTTAAAGCAACGAATATTCATATAAGAAAAATGATATAAAACCGATATACGGCATCTGTTTGATTCATGGATTGTCTCTACTTTATATTATACAATGCGAAATCATCCCTTAAACAAGGAATAGTTTTGCATGCAAATAAAAAAAAATATTTCTTTCAAAATGTTTCACTTTAATTCAATAGTTTTCTTCCGATGGCGTTAAATAAATTTTTTGTTAATCCAGAGAATCTTGCGGGGTAGTCCCTGAAATGGCTGAAGCAGTTTACGATCTGAAAATCATTTTATTTCATATATATATATATATATATATATATATATATATATATATATATATATATATATTTTAAGAGTAAGAGAGGGAATGGAGTCGATCCCGGTCATGGCTGAAGTAGTTCACGATCTGAAAATTACTTTATTTCATATATATATATATATATATATATATATATATATATATATATATATATATATATACTTCATTTACTCTCATAAAATTAATATACGAACAGAAGAGGACCATATAAAAACGAGAAACAACCACAGAATTCGCGCATAAGCCTGATGAATCCTAGAGTGGATGAAACGCCAAATATTCAGTGTAGCTTAATCGCCATATATATTTTATAAATTACTATATATATATATATATATATATATATATATATATATATATATATATATATATATATATTAAGAGTAAGAGAGGGAATGGAGTCAGTCTCGGACATGGCTGAAGTAGTTCACGATCTCAAAATGACTTTATTTCATATATTGTTTCATAAAGGCGGAATATTGAGTTAACACGAGAAATGGCTGAAGCAGTTTATCATCTCAAAATCATATGCAACTATAGTAAAATAGAGAATACGACATGCATCACTCATGCTAGAAAGTAAACATACAATATTACTCATGTACTTTTTCTTGTTTAAACTTACTTGATTCTATTAGTTGATGAGATTGACATTTTTATGATCAACAATAGCATGAGTCAATTAAAGGTATACCTGTATATCAGCAGTTGATTACTAAAGACGAAAGCCGGTACAATATCTGTCGATATTAGACTTGAATACGATCATATTGTAGTATTCGACAAATGTGTTCCACGTATACCTTTGCATGTACCGGTTGGTTTCCTAGCGCTGATACTAGGATTAAATCACACACACACACACACACACACACACACACACACACACACACACACACACACACACATATATATATATATATTTTTTTTTTTTTACACAGTGATCACCACTTTTCAAGGCCCGAAAGCCACTCAGGGATAAGGGTTATTGCAAGTACATTACGTTAGTGTGGAGATTTGATGGGTGTTTACTTAAGGGGGCGGTTCATTAGGAATTTGTTAACATTAGACTTGAAGACATCCAAGTTGTAGTCCGGAGGGAAGCAGGCAGACGGAACAGAGTTCCACAGGCGTGCAGTTCTAAGAAATAAGCTTTGTTCATGAAATCCGCGTTTTGATTTAGGCACAGATATAGAGTGGGGGAAATTTTTCACAGTGGATTCATCTAGACGGGTGTTTTTCGTAAAAGATTGGCGAGGGGGGACCAGGGATTGGAGTTCAGACGAGCACCTGCCATGAAAATAACGATAAAGCAAGGATAGGCTCGCAACGTCTCTTCTGTGGGAGAGAGGTTGCAGGGTAGAGAAAAGGGCATCCCCCACTAAGCCACGAAGTCTATTTTGTACTCTGTCAAGGCATGATAGGCTGCTTTTGGCAGCTCCTGCCCAGATATGGCAACAGTATTCCATCCTTGGACGTACTTGGCTTTTATATAGATAGAGAATTGCATCAGTAGTGAGATATCTTCTGGGGCGGTAGAAAGATCCCACCATCTTTCCAGCGACCTTGGCAACAGACTTGATGTACGTGTTCCATTTCAGATCAGGAGTAAAGGTCAAACCCAGAAGCTTGTCAAAACACGGGGCCTCACCCAGACGAGAGCCATCCATCACAATTGATACCAGCTGGGGATCAGACTTTGTCAAAACAATTTCATAAGATAATTTTATGTATTTTTGTTTCAACTAATAGAAAATCTAGGACACGGTTTTAAGAGAATAATTTAGTACTTAAACGAACTCAAGTAGTGCAAACAATCTCATGTTGCAATGGCATTCTTAGTAAGGGAAAATAGTAAAAATGTACACACACACACACATATATGTGTGTGTGCGTGTGTGTGTGAGTGTGTTTGTGCATATAAGTATACATAATACATATCTGACAGCATAGACACAGCACTCTCCTTCGACACTAGCGCCCAAGTACATGTATTTGGTGACTTTAATGTCCATCACAAAAACTGGCTTGGATTCTCTACTTATACAGATGCAGCAGGCAGCGCAACTCATAGCTTCTCTGTATCTCACTCCCTATCGCAAATTGTTACTTTTCCAACCCGCTTCCCTGATCAGGAAGAACAACACGCATCACTATTAGATCTGTTTTTGACCACAATTCCTGATGATTGTGTAACGAAATCCGACAGCCCACTTGGGAACGCTGATCATGCGGTAATAATGGTTGAAATCGCCCTAAACTCTAGACCCAAAACTGATGAGCCAGTGCTCAAAACAACCAGATATTATAAAAAGGCTGACTGGGAAGCTATCAGAGATCTTATCAGAGACGCCCCATGGGGAAATATTTTTTCTCTTCCTGCTGAACAGTGTGCAACTGAGACCACTGAATGGTTCAAAACTGCAATCGAAGCGCATGTTCCCATGCGGAAATTCTATAGCAAGCCCCACTCTCCCCAATGGTTTACTTCGACTTGCGCAACTGCCATTGCTCAAAGGCAGCATGCATTCCGAAGGTTTAACCGACATAAGTCCAGTTCAAACAGACAAAAGTACATAGAAGCTAGAAGTAACGTTAAGAAAGAAATAGCGACAGCTAAGAGGGAATTTACGGAAACCACTAAAAAACGCATCGAAGCACAAAAATTAGGAACTCGTGACTTCTGGAAAATCTACAACAGTGTAGTAAATAATGGGCAATCAACGATTCCCCCACTAACCAACAATCACGAGGTTCTTTGCTCAGCAACCGAGAAGGCTAACATGCTTGCCAGTCGGTTTGCCTCCAACTCTACACTGGACCCTTTAAACCACCCCCTACCTGACTTTCCTATGCGGACAGACGCCAAGCTAGACGATCTGGAAATCACCCCTGCTCAGGTGCATGCTATCATAAAAAACCTTGACACTTCCAAAGCATGTGGACCCGACCTCATCCCTGCTGTGCTATTAAAAAAGTGCTCAGCCGAAGTAGCTCCAGTTCTCTCCAAACTCTACAACAAATGCCTTAATGAATCTTGCTTTCCGAGCTGCTGGAAAACTGCTTCTGTGGTACCAGTATTCAAGAATTCTGGCGAAAGAACTGACCCATTAAATTATCGCCCTATTAGCCTCCTCCCACTTTTTGCCAAAATATTTGAGATCTTAATTAACCATGCTCTAGTCCAGCACCTTACAGATGCTAAACTTCTGACCGACCATCAATATGGATTTAGACAAGCCCGTTCCACGGCAGACATCCTCACTGTAATCTCTGAACGCATATACCATTCACTGGACAAAGCGGGAGAGGGCAGAGCGGTAGCTCTAGATATATCTAAGGCTTTTGACAGGGTATGGCATGAGGGTCTCCTCAGGAAGATTAGATCTTACGGTATCACTGGTAGAATACTTAACATAATTAAATCCTTCTTAGATAAGAGAAAAATCCAGGTTGTTCTCGACGGTCGTACGTCTAAACAATATAATATAAATGCCGGAGTGCCCCAGGGATCTATCCTTGGTCCTCTGCTGTTCCTGATATTCATAAATGACCTCCCCGATAAAATTGCCTCTGAGATGGGTATATATGCTGATGACACCACACTCTATAGCAGGCACGACAGGAAAACAAATGAACATATATCTAAAGTAATGGCAGAAACACTAGAGGATGACCTCAAATCAGTAGTGGAATGGGGACAAAAATGGATGGTAACGTTCAATGCCACCAAGACAAAACTGGTTTCATTCAATAATTACAGGAAACCTTCTCTACCACCTATAGCAATGGCCAACAACTCTTTAGCTGAGAGTACGTCTTTCAAGCTCCTTGGCCTAACGTTCACAGGAAACATGAGCTGGAACAATTACATCGAGGGCATTGCCAGGGCCGCTGCGAGGAAGGTGGGCTCTCTCTACCGTGCTAGAAAACTTCTAACACCCGAAAGTATCCTGTACCTCTATAAGGCCACTATTCGCCCATGTATGGAGTATTGCTGTCATATTTGGGCCGGTGCATCGGCTACTAGTCTCTCTCTCCTTGACAGGGTTCAAAAGAGAGTCGCAAATCTGATAGGCCCTAAACTGGCATCAAAACTTCAGCCTCTGTCCCATCGTCGAAACGTTGCATCCCTCTGCCTGTTCTACAAGTATTATAATGGTGAATGCTCTGAAGAACTGCAAGCACTTGTGCCCCCACGACGTGAACACCCTCGACAGACCCGACAAGCTGCAAAATCCCACCCCCACACTGTAGAGATCCCTAGATGTAAAAGATCGTTCTACTCCAGTAGTTTCTTCCCCAGAACTGCTAGACTTTGGAATTCCATTCCTGGTCACTGCTTCCCCAACTGTACTGACATGCATAGGTTCAAGTGCAACGTGAACCAACATCTCGCTGCCCTAATCCCTACATAGTGCCCCAGTAGATGTTTCCCCTGATAGTAGCCCCCTACACCAAAGTGGCAATGTGCCTTGTTTGGGGTGAAAATATAATAAAAAAAAAAAAAAAAAAAAAAAAAAAATATGTATGATGGAAGTAATGGCATAGAGACCCTAAACACGATGTTATTTTCGAATTTAATATTTTCCACGTTAATATATCGAACACTTCTTTGCTGTTTTATGAAAAAATGAAATGAAATGAATAAAATTTATCGAATTGCATAACTTTGTTATTAAAATTGTACACACACATATTTATATATATATATATATATATATATATATATATATATATATATATATATACATATTTTTTTTACAAGGTTAATGTTTTCCAGTAGTAAAGTAACCAATTAAGTTTCACGAGATTAATACCAGTATGCTGAATACCGAAGTAAGGAAATATATATATTTTATTTGTTTATACATTACCAATACTATGTATCTACACATTTATGAGGATGTTTCATTCAGCGTGTTACTATTAATTACAGAGGTTTTTAGGCGGTACACCTTAGACGAACGCGTGATTGAATTTTTGGGACAATGTGCAATGTCAACAGCGGTTTCTTGGTATAATAACGTATTTTAGAACACAAAAGGTCACTCGTTTTAATGACACCACTCCCATCTTCGTATCTTTATGCATATTGGAGTTAAAAAAATAGGATGTGTCACTTTTGGAACTATTCTTGAATCATAATTACTTTTCTGCAAAAATGAACACGCTTTCTCTTAGTTCGAGACAAGCTACATTTGCTTGTGTTATCTAAGGTTAGTTGCAATCTAACTTCGGCAGCTGATTATATTATCTTTTACGTATCAATCGGAGTATCAAGTTTTCAACGATGCTATCTATATTGACATTGCAGGTTGTAGCTGCTAGAGTGCACTCTTGTTCTCTTAGTTAAGAAAAAGCAGTTTGGAATCAAATGTAATATATTCTGTTTTCCATTAAAATTAATAAAATAGTATATTATACCTTTAAGACACTTTATACACTACTTCCACGTTGTATTAGGTTAATTCCTCAATTATTTTTCGTTTGAAATAGTATTTAAGCAGCGCAGAATCATTTTGTACCTACGTTAAGCCGTTGAATAATTTAGAATATGTATGTTAAAAGCGGGAATATTTTTTTAATATTTATTTACATTGAAAATCTAAGAAAATATTTTAAAAGACATTATTACCATGTAGTTTTAATTTACTTTCTGGCCGAATAACTTCCATCAGTTTAACGAATAACAATATTCCCTGTTAGAATTTCATATATCTTTCGAAGTTCGCCGTGATAAACTTTTAAATAGTAGCAGCAATATTGAGATCTTGCAACGTAGCTTAATCATCTATTAAATGCCGCAGCTGCTCACCGCTCTTTTTGCAAAATATATGCCACTCCTTTTATAAGCGATGTGAGTATTTCTGCATTTCTTTTTCTTTCGTCTTTTTACACGCTATCATTTTTATATTTTCACTGTCGGCTGGGCAAGAAATTCGCTAACTGTCGCACAATGCATCAAAGTAAAAGAAAAACGAAAACATGGCTTCCTATTAGCATAAATTATCAAAAGACTGGCAACAGATTTAAAACAAACTGGAAACGCCGGTAATTTGTTTTCAATTGTATGAGAATGAAAAAAAATTATCGGAGCATTTTTTTCTATAATTCCAGTTTACACGAACTGAAACAAGGGAAAATTATTATTAAAAAAAGCTAATCTATTAAACTACATCATAATAAATTAGTTTCCATTATATATTAACTTTCATATGAAGTGATGGATCAGTTGATTTCTAAAATCTATTAACAATGTCCTGCGGGCGCCATTTAAAGTATTATAACTTATACGTGTTAATATAATCTTCAATGATCTCACAAAACCAAAGAATATGTGGTTAATCATACGGATATACACAAACGTTTGTATATATCATTGCAACCAGATATGTGCCAGTGTCTTAATCTGTATCTATGTACGCTACTGATATATCTCGGCAAACGGAGTAAGCGTTTCCATGGTTGTGTACCGATTTTGAGAAACTAGTAAAACAAACAAATATATTCTTGACAAAAACAACCAGCCAGAATTACATTTGTCTGCAACAAAATTACAATTTATTTATGGCAGATGAATGTAATATATCGCAATATTTATACTCCTCGTTTAGACAAGGATTCTATTCGCGTCTATTGGTAGATTGGATACATGCGAATGGCCTTTGGTATCTTCGCCGAGATGAGGAATGAAATTCTACTTTTGTCAGCATCCTTTTTAGTTCTCCTATATCGCAGATCATCGATCTCAATACAACTAAAACAGTAAACTCTCTAACTTTGTCAATAAACAAGCAAATTGAATTGTAAATGTTTCTCTACGTATAGTGCTATACTTTAGGGATTAAATAATTAATTGTGGATTATATTGTGAAACAACCTCATCGTTATTTTATTTACTATTTAAGCAAAAATTGTGGCTAATAGTAAAGTAACTGTTTATTATTAATATGTGTACTCAATAGAAGTTTTCATAAAGGGCATCATTAGGAATCGCTCACACAAAACAAACAGAGGTATTCTCTGGAGTCTGAGTCATAAAAAGGTTCCAAAAATTTTCAATATTATTTATATCCTTCGATAACTTTATTAAATGAATTTGTCATCAACATTTCGCTGTCAATGTCTATTGTCCACTGAAATTTAGGTGGCAATACGTCTTCGGTGCACTTTTCTATTGGAGGACTTGTTACTTCTTCCTGCCTCGGTTTTCCATCCATCTTTACCTTTCGACTATTTTGTGTGATGCTGCATTATTTCTCTTTCTTTTTAGTGTTAAACATTCATCATCATCATTATTATTATTATTATTATTATTATTATTATTATTATTATTATTATTATTATTATTATTATTTTTATTATTTTTATTATTGTTATTATTATCATTATTATTAATAGTATTATTATTATTAATATTATTATTATTAATATTATCATTATTAATATTATTATTATTATCAATATTATTATTATTAATATTATTATTATCATTATTATTATTATTATTATTATTATCATTATTATTATTATTATTATTATTATCATTATTATTATTATCATTATTATTATTAGTATTATTAGTAGTAGTATTATTATTATTAGTATTATTATTATTATTATTATCATTATGTTTATTATCATTATTATTATTATTAATATCATTATTATTAATATTATTATTATTAATATTATTATCATTAATATTATTATTATTATTATTATTAATATTATTATCATTATTATTAATATTATTATTATTATTAATATTATTATCATTATTATTAATATTATTATTAATATTATTATTAATATTATTATAATTATTATTAATATTATTATTAATATTATTATTATTATTATTATCATTATTATTATTATTATTATTATCATTATTATTAATACGATTATTAATATTATTATTATTATTATTATCATTATTATTATTATTATTAGTATTATTATCATTATTATTAATATTATTATTAATATTATTATTAGTAGTAGTAGTATTATTATTATCATTATTATTAATATTATTATTATTATTAATATTATTATTATTATTATTAATATTATTATCATTATTATTATTATCATTATTATTATTATTAATAATATTATTATCATTATTATTAATATTATTATTATTATTAATATTATTATTATTGATATTATTATTAATATTATTATTATCAATATTATTATTATTATCAATATTATTATTATTAATATTATTATTATCATTATTGTTATTATTATTATCATTATTATTATCATTGTTATTATCATTATTATTATTATTATTATCATTATTATTATCATTGTTATTATCAATATTATTATTATTAATATTATTATTATTATTATCATTATTATTATTATTATTATTATTATTATTATTATTATTAATCAAATTGAAACGATATTGCTAGCCTATGAAGAAATTCATGTAAATTTTGACTTCAAAAGTAAAACTAGACTGTTTTGCTTTTGCTTCATCTCCCTGCAATTTGTGTGAGTTAACAAGAAAGACACTTTTATTAACTCATGACAAAAGCAAACTGTGGTTACTGTTTTTAAGCCATCAATTTCTTGGTAACAATGGAGACAAAATAACGTCTTTTTGACTTTTGTTTCGTTTCTCGTCGACGTGAAATGCTAAAAAACAAACAAGATAACGATAATAAAATATACGGCTTGTTGTTACTCTGAGTGTACTCCTTATGTACAGTGTAAAGAAATTGAATATAATTGTCGTTTTTTTTTTCAAATGCGCAATTTCGAGCTGTCTCTTTAATATAAGTAACAAGTAGCTTTTTCTAGTATTTATTACGATATCAGGATTAACCAAATGATTGAATGTACGGGGTGGACCGATAAAAGTGTCGCTCTAAAGAATACTCGGCGAATACTCAGCGGACGTCAGCGATCAGGCTGGCGTTGGTGTTGTAGGAAGTCATGTTGGTGAGAGAAGGGTAGAACATCGTAGAATTCTTTCTGAAGTTAACCTTGAGTCTCTTTGGATGTGTAGGTCGGCGCCGAGTTTTGCTGCCATACCTAGGGTCTTCCATCGGCCATCTAATGTCACAAGGCAATCATCACAGTCTTTAGCACATCCAGGTACACTTTGGTGTTGACTTTCAAGCCGATGTCAAAGATGTGAGGCGGTATTATCTAGCCATCACTTGAAAGCAAACCTAAGACCATAACTTTTACCGGAAACTTTGTTTTTATGATCCGAGGCATGCTCCTGTTATTTGTGACAAACCGACATTTTGAGGGAGCTGGCAATGATCCTTTTGTTTTAACTTGGATCCGTAAAGAGCATGAGTAATACAGCGGCACATCTCCGATCTGGCTCGTTGAACATTGTGTCAATTCGGGACATGATTATATACCAGATTAAACCAGACACTGTAACCTTGCTTGTTTGAGGGATCTGTGATAAATTAAACTTCTGAAAAATATCACACTATATGAGGCCCTCCACCATAATCATAGAGTACGAAACACAATATCTGGCGAAAACGAATTTTCCTTGCAACTGTGTTTTTCAAACTCTGCTCTACATCGGGCGCGGTTCGGAGTTACAGTATGCATTTGCAAACTCGACCAAAATCCAATGTGACTGAACAGCTCAAAACTCTTCTAACTTTGATATTACATTATTCCCGTGGATTTTATATAAAGTTAAAGCTCTTCCACCTTTACCCGTCTTGTTATATTGTCGTGAAAACTATCTGTCTCAAAAAGCTGAAAGGCACTAATAGCGCAGAGATTTGGTTTGTGAGACAAATGTTAACGGTTGTTTAGAAATATCTCGTTTCTAACGGATCAATATGGACAACATCTGGATGCACTCTGATGGAAACTATCATTCAAAGCCAAATGATGTTCTTGGGATATATTTACACACAAAGAGCCAGGTTCAAAACATTAACAGGCTATCAGAAAGATGCAGGGGTTCGCGGAAATGTGGATGTCTCTTACATACGGCGCGTGTTATACCCAATACCCAACTGGTTACTCATCTGGTACTGGCCAACCTCAACCTTGCTAAACGTAAGTCATTTATTTAGAGGGTGTGCATCAATGGAATAAAGCTATACTCCTAAGTGAAGATGTACGCTTCTGCTAATCTCCAAACACCGAGGACATTTTTCTATGAACCTTTGTACAGAATATTGCATACACCTTTAAATAAAGTATAAATGTTCACAGGAATACACACAGGAATATGAACGACTATGCATGATACAGGAATATGAACGACTCTACAGGAATATGAACGACTATGCATGATTTGTGAAAAAACTTACAGAAGACGAAGGAACAGGAGCATTTACCTTTGATCTAAACACACAAACTGTTGGAAACGTGTTTTCGTTAAATTGTGTAATGTTTTAATACATATGTGTTTCACATCGTATTTATTAAATATCAAAAAGTGACTGTAAATATATAGTAAAATCTTATCGAAAATTCGCTAAAAGTTACACTGTGAAAGTGTAACATTATTATGGTTCATTCATGACGTTTGGATTCAATTTAAAGCACAGTTTGTAATATGGTATGCTAATTTACAACAAGTCTACTCAGCATGTGTTATTCATTTTGTTTTGGTATACTTGAGTTAAATACCATATTGCCATACTTAACTACATGGGCCTTTCTTTTTGTATAAATATTCTTGATTTTGTTCCCACGGATTTACAGTTTATT
The DNA here is from genome assembly GCF_053919585.1 of Euprymna scolopes. Classification (NCBI taxonomy): domain Eukaryota; kingdom Metazoa; phylum Mollusca; class Cephalopoda; order Sepiida; family Sepiolidae; genus Euprymna; species Euprymna scolopes. The sequence goes on from NC_136485.1 coordinate 123,142,038, forward strand.
TGCATTCACTTACAGCGCTTTTTTTATTTGACCCTTCTCCTTATTTTGTATTAGTCCGGTTTTATCTGAGATTTGGCCATTCCACTTTTTATTTTTCTTCTAAGTCATTCTACACTTATTTTTCTTCTTCCTCTTCTCCTGCTATTATTTCCATCTTTCTACTTTATTTGAAAGATTAAAGACTATTGTGTTCACGTTTGACTTTTTCGAACCATCTCAATGAAGAAGGTTATTTGTTCAAGCAATATTGCACCACTGTCAAACCGCAATTAGATTAGAAAAGGCACAATATGGCGATGCCTATTTTCCGTAGCTATTCAGTTTATCACTTCGGGAATCTGTTGTGAAAGAAGTAACGTTGCCAGAAAAGAGGCATTATCCATGGAATCATCCACATTAAGCTTTCCTTATCTAAGTGTAAATGCATAACACCATACAAAATAGTGCCCTCTTTCTATAGCTTATATTTTATCTTTCTACATGCCATCACTCTATCTCTCTCGCTAAATTGATATATATATATATATATATATATATATATATATATATATATATATATATAAAGAGAGAGAGATTTATAAACATAAATACAAATGTTATCTTTAGATTCGCATCTAACGTTATGGGGAAAACTAATCATACTAGTTAAACAATTAAAGAAATAGCAAATGTTTATGATAAAAACATGATTAAATAAATTACAGTATTTACTTCATCTAACATTCAAGCAAGAAATTCAAATTATAATTATATTTTCAATCCAATGATGACAGTTTTTTTATTTATTAACTGTATATATATATATATATATATATATATATGTGTGTGTGTGTGTATAAATGTACAGATAAATATTATATATATATATATATATATATATATATATATAGAGAGAGAGAGAGAGAGAGAGAGAGAGAGATACAAATAGCGATATTACAAAATTTTGATGTTGACACTGTTATAGTTTATTTCTTTATTCAGTTGACTTATACAACTCTGTTAAGAATTGTATGAGTCAACTGACTTAAAGGTATAAATTATAAGATGGTCAGCATCATGAAGTTTGGAGTATAGTTTTTTGTCATTTATTCTCTATAGTACTCTGTAATTACATTGAGATTCTTAAATAAGGATTGGTATATATTATGAGAAAATGTATTTCTATAGAAATATATATATATATATATATATATATATATATATATATATATATATCTGTATGTATGTATTGATACAATTTATACATCTTTGAAGTGTCTACTTTCTACACCGACAGCTATTACTCGTAATCGTAAAAACACTGAAGGAGAATTACAAAGTTAAAATACTTAAAGTAGAAGTAAAATTATACAAGAAATGCATCTGCAAAAACACTTTTTGTGATCAGAATTGGAAATTATACATATTTGCAGGAGGGCGACTCCATTGAACAAAAACATAATCTTATTAATATAGAAACTAGCGGAATATGTGAAGATCTCACAGGGTATTCATTCATATGCAATGTATTGATGTTGGCATTCTGTAGATGCTCAGCGTCAATGGAGACGCTCTTATATTATTGTACCTATTTACTATGCCTCCCCACGGGACAGAGTTAGACACCAGGGTCGTTTTTTAACGTGGAGAAAACGTACAAAAATAAAAATTGTCTCAGTCGTGAAGGATTTCTCCTCCACCGAAAGAGAACAAGAAATAGATGTGCAGCATCCGAAGAGCAGATACTACACTTTGATATTGACCAAAAGGCCAACTTCTAAATAATTTATCTAAGCTAGAAAGGACGCTCGGCGTAGCCCGGTTGTAAAGTACGCTTAAATATGATATTTTAATTTTTTGTAAATATTTTTTTAGAATTAATGGTCTATTAATTTTTATGAATTTATAAAGTTGCGATTTCAAAATAAAAAAATATATATGAATATGACTCGGGTGTAGCAGCTTGAATCGAAACTGAAACCAAAATTGTTTGTTTTGTTTAATCTATTATACTTGGTATAAATTAAGTACGTTTCAAATAAATGATTAATCTTACCAGAACTGAGGTGAATTATATTTCTCAGCGAGAAAAATTTTCTTCAATAGATAAATAACATTTTCAACACAAACCAAAGCAATTCCAACACAGAAAACTTACACCAGTGACGCCTGCTTTAAAGAAATTTGAATTGGACATGCTTATCAATGTAAAACCCTTAAAATATAAAAACAAATAAATATAGAAATCATACAATTAAAAAATTAAATAATAATTTGGAAAAAAAATAAGAATAATTCTAATTTGATAGTCCCAGCAGAGAAAACTATGAACATTTAAAGCATAAATTTCGAACATATAAAAAAAACAAAAACTACGGAGTTGCCGAGGAATGACTACAGTAATGCTTCATTAAAAAATTGCTACAATTTGATAAATCAGAGAAAAATTAAAAAATAAAAACGTAATATAAGGAGTAATAATTAGGAAATATTGGAAAAGTTTAGCAATACAGCATTTAACAAAAAGAGAAGGAAAAAAGACAGACGGGACAGACAACGCTGGTTTAATACATATACAAAATAACATTTCGGAAGAATTATACCCGATCATTTACGGAATTATTCCCGATAAGCACATTTGGGAAAATTATTTACAAGAATAAAGTACAGTTATCATTTTCTAAATCAAATAACTAAACTAAAACAATAATAAGCCTTAAAATTAAATAAAATAGTTGAAAACAGTGATTATGAGACACAGGAATCAAATAAAACGAAGAAAATACCGTAGAAATCCTGATGAATATCTCACTTAATGAAAACTGTTAAACCTCTGATATAGTCTATGAATTGGAAGCTACCACTACTACTACTACTACTACTACTACTACTACTACTACTTCTACTACTACTACTACTACTAATAATAATAATAATTCTGATTTATCAACGTCTCTCTGGGAAGGGATGGGATTCATTTCCAAAGTATTTCCCTTAATCCCGGCTTCAAACCAGGAGCTTCAAAGATCAAGGGTTTTCCTAAGGATGTTGTTGGTACCTACAATTGCAGAGGTCTGAAGGCCGCCTAAAACATCGGGGATTTGGACTTTTTTCAATTGTCCTTTCACACGACTTGATACTACTCCTAGTGTACCAAACCCCGTGTATTTTAACCCCATGTATACGCCTTAACTCCAAGGCCAATGGAGCATAATTGCTCTAATTTTCATTATCCTTCTCTTTCACATTCCTGTCCCAGGGTACTGAAAAGTCTACGATCTGCCAGTTTTGTTTAGATTATGTTCCAATTACTTGGTCGTTATGAAACTTTTGTCCCACCATACCTCTTCCTTGCCATCTTCATTTGTTCTCACTTCATCAGGCACCTCTCCAAACGATTTTCCATCACAATTCACCCCTACCCTCTTACACACCTATGAATATATCCGGAGGCCCATGCGATCGTGCGGTACTCTCTTTGGGTCAGTCCACTACACCCTGCTTCAAGGTGCGCAATTGACTCTGAGGTCTTACCACAAATCCGGCATTCTGCAGCAACTTCCTCTCCCAGAACAACTTTTTTGGAAAAATCGTGTCCCTAATACCTACTCTTGTGCTGCACTAATAAAAGTTTCAGTACTCTTATCCAGATACCCAGCTCTAAGCTATTGTCATGATCTTTCATCAGCCACTTCTGCTATATCCTGGAAGAACCTTCCATGCATTTTCTTCCTAGCCAGTTCCTCTGTCCTTTCTCTATTCATACGTTTCACATAATCAGCCGTGGTCTCACATATCTCCACTTCATTGGCCACAACGTTAAGCATCCACTTCTCACTTCTAACCACATGCTCCATCAACGACATCTCCTCGGTTCTAACACAATCTTTTACACTTTTCAATCCTCTCCCACCGTCTTTCCTCTTTTGATACAGCCTTGCTAAGCTACTTCGAATGTGAAATATACCAAACATTGATAAAGGTTTTCTTGTTTTGATATCCATAGCATGCAAATCCTTGTCAGACCATTCGAAAATTCACCCACTGTATCTCAAAACACTGACTGCCTATATATTCATTGCTTTCATTAGGTTTACTCCATACGGTTTCTATTTGCAATTAGTTTCACTCTTCTAAGATACTCCTTCCTGATTTTCTCCTTCATTTCTCTTTTCATGATGCCTACACCCTCCAAAACTCCAAAATACTTATATCCTGTATCTTCTATTTCTTTCATGATTTCTCCATTTGGCAGCACTATTCCATTCGAATAAACCTTTACTCCTCTTTTCATCACCAGCACCACGCGTTTACTTCTCCCATACTCCACCCCAATGTCTCCTGAGTATGTCCCCATAAGTTCTACCAGTATCTCCATTGCCTTTACATTTCTACCGTATATTGCCAAATCATCCATAAACAATAGATGGTTGAGGCGTCTGTCACCAGATCCAAAGTTATATCCCAGGTTTTCTCTCTGCAAGAGAATCCTCAGTGTTATTATCATTACAAAACGAAGTGGCGATAAAAAAACAAAAAAATATAACAATAATAATAATAATAATAATAATAATAATAATAATAATAATAATAATAATACTTACCAAGGGTCCAAAAACTGCCAGTTTAAACATAGATCGCGTAACCATCTAACATCTTTCAACTACGGAAAATAAAAAAGGACTATTAATGATGAAAACGAGCACAATGAAGAAAGCATTAGCAATAATAGCTTCAATTGGAATAAAAAGAGAAAAACTAAGAAAATTAAATTGTCTTACCTGGTTGTGTAAGGGAACTTCGAAAAATAAAACTAAATATAAATTAAAATAGTCTATGGTTAGGAAAGCATGTAAATGTTACGCGTGTAACAAATATGTAACTTTTGTATTCTTGAAGTGTAACACATATTAAAATCGACGGATGATTTACTTAATAAGCGCAAAGACGTAATTCAAAGGTGCTGGCATAGAAATAGATTCTTGTTTTTCGGGCTTAAATCAGATTAAATACTATAATAAAAATTAACTAGTGACAATGAAGAGCTTCATCATAATCAGATTTAACATGAACTCAACAACAAAATGAAATATGAATAAATTATGGCAACTAAGTATTTAGACTTTCAGGTGGATATATTATGTTTATTAAAGTAATATAATTATATAAGATAACAAAACCGTATATAGAACAAAGACATAAGTGTCAAAACATATAAAAGAATAAAAAATATTGGTAAACATATAGTACACTGATGACCATAATTTACGGATAATAGATAACTCCATAAAAGAAAAACGCTGATATAATATAGGTACGAAATTTTTTTAATTCATTTAATATAACAGTACAGCAAGCTGAAGGTCTTAACGGGAACACCATAAATATATGGTACATATAGAATTTTCAGTAGAAATAATATGTAAACTGTGATTTAATATTACATTATAAGTTGTGAAATAATAAATAGTTGGCATGGCCCATTAATATCAATTAAAATAACTTGAGAGAAAGCCTAACACCTGTAGTCTTTAAACGGAAATTGAATCACCATAATTTGACATGATAGTGTCCAGAACGGGTTTACATAAGAATATAAAATCAACTAAATACATTGTGAGAAAACAATTACCTTAAGAAAATGTCAATTTGTAAAACAGAGATTAAGTGCTTACAATAAATAGATTTGATTAATATTTAATCAATATCACTTTGAATATAATTTACCCCATGAATTCACAACTACATTGTTAAATGCAACCATAATAAATACCCATTAACAAATGACTACACGTTACGATTAAATCGTTTTAAGAGTAAGACAATCATTAATCACTATAATTCAAGGTAAAACACATAAGAATTTTTATTGAGGATGAAATAAAACCTAGAAATAAATCAAGAGGGTGGCAATCTGACTGTGATGAAGTAATGGGGAATGATAAGATGTCATGAAGAAATGAATTAAGATATGTTAGTATTAAATAAAGTATAAATCTACTATGTTGACTTACAATATTAAGCTTATTAACTTCAGAAGGTGCAATAATATTAACGGTAAAGGGGTCCAGTTAGTATAAATGGGTGTGTTAAGGATGTTAGTAAATAAGTATTAATAATATAATACAAAATAAATAGAAAATATCTGTTGGAAAAAAACTTTCATATCATGTTGGAAGGAATTGAAAATTTTAAGTTCAATAATCCGACAAATATTTTAACAGTAATATGCGTAGCACAGTACTAATTAAATATAACAATTAGACAATATGGAGGCAAGATAGATATAAATATAAATATGATATTGGACTTAAAAAAGCAAAGAACATACAAAGGTTGAGATAGAAAGAAACAATACTTTTTACTTACAATGATTAAAATTCAAAAACTTCCAAATCCCACCCTTACATCATTCGTAGATGTTTATGCTGATGACTTTACTATCTATGGTAGCACATCTTAAACCGTAAATGACCAAGTTCGCTCTGATACTCTCTCCTCTGATCTTGAGCAAGTGGTTCAATGGGGAAAGAGGTGGCTTGTTACTTTTAATGCATCTAATACCAAACTTTTATCTTTACATCATCAACGCTCTCATTCTATGGTCCCACCTCGCCAATCTTTCACACGGAACACCCGTTTAGCAGAAAACACTATCACTAATTTCCCCCACTCTTTATCTAAGCCTAAACCTAAACGTAGATTCCATGAGCAAAGCTTCTTTGTTAAAACTACACGCCTATGGAATTGTCTTCCGTTTTCCTGCTTTCCTGCTGACTACAATATGGTTGTCTTCAAGTCTAACGTAAACAAGTTTTTGGTTAGCCGTTCCATATAAGTTAACAAATTTACCGAATTTCGATTACTAACGATTACTAAATTGTCCAAGTTTTACTGTACAATATTTAACCCTTATCATCGAGTGTCCACTGGCCTTTATAAGTAGTGTTGCCTATGTAAAAAATTACTTCGCATAGACAACGTAAATAAGGTTGATATGAGAAATTATAATTTATATCATATGCATATAACAAATCATGTTATAACTAGTGACAATTTTAACAAAATTTACAAAATCAATTTTATTCAACTGTCAACAGAAACTTCGAGGATTGTACACAAGAAAACAAAATAGAAAAAAATACTCTAACTCAAAAATAAATTATAAATATAATAATCTATATAGTTTAAAAATATGATTCGAATGATAGTAAACAACAGAGAACGACTGGAAAAAAACTAAATATACAGAAAATAAATATACAACATTTTTTAAATACATTTCTTAAATATAATTAATATATACACAAACGTATTAAAACCCAAACGTTGTATTCGAGACTGAACTGCGAACAAGACAAGTCAAGGAGAATATCTCTCTCTCTCTCTCTCTCTCTCTCTCTCTATATATATATATATATATATATATATATATATATATATATATATATACAAGTTAGAAAAGCATTTCATCCAAGGCATGAACATTGATAAACAAAATGTTTTACTATAGTATTTAAAAATAAAAGTACAAGATTTGAATTTATTTATCTTCAAAGTGCACGTTTACAAATTTTACAAAGTAAGATATAACAATTTAATACCTTACTTTGTAAAATTTATAAAAGTGCACTTTGAAGATACATACATTTCAAATTGAATCTTGTACCTTTATTTTTAAAGCCTATAGTAAAAACATTTTGTTTAACAATTTTCCTGCATTGGATGCAATGCGTTTCTAACTTGTATCTTATCTATTTAAGATTATATTTTATTTAATTTATTCGTTTGGATTTTAAAATAAATGAATGTGGTTTTGCATGTATTTATAAAAAACTCTTCTACTCTCTACTTCAGTTTGTATTTCTCCTCACTCCACAACTCATTTTTGCAACCCCCTCTTTGTATTATTACAGGTCTGAATATTCCCTCTGTTTTGGTTAGTATTTCTCCTCACACCACAACTCTTTTTTTCAACTCCCTCTTTGTGATACATGTCTGAATAATGAGAAAATCTGATTTTTCTAACAAAAACTTTAAATAACTTTTTTAGATTAATTTTTTTTAACTTATTATGAATAGAAAATCTTAACAATTTAATAAGGAACATATTTCATATAGGTTTCATTAAAAATAGTCAGTAGATAACGAGAAAAATAGAGATGAAAATTTCAAAAGGACTGTATAACTGGTTACGCTCAATAGTAGTCTTCGCCAGCGAAAGTCTTTGTATTCTATTATCATTATTTAAAACATTTTGTGTCCTGCTCTTTCGCGCGAGGACTAATATATATATATATATATATATATATATATATATATATATGTGTGTGTGTGTGTGTGTGTGTGTGTGTGTGTGTGTCCGCCTGTCTGTCTGCATGTATGTATGTCTGTCTCTCTCTATGTGTGCGTGTGTTCTTGTCAATACAAAAGAGATAAAGAAAACCGAGAGTAATCTACACGGCAAACCATTAAACTTAGCATAATATTATTAGGAAGCATGTATAAAAATGTGAAATACATAAATACTTTTTTCCACGATGTAGATTAATATTAACATTTTACTTGAGAATATTATCAATGAATTTAAATATGTGCGAAAAAGAAATGATCGTTCCTGAGAAAACAAAACTTATGTACACTAACACACTATATAAGAATGTATACATAGACGCGAAACGAGGCATCTAATTTATCGGTCTAATTTTTTTTAATGCTGAAAATTCTTGATGGATTATAGATAAGTAACAAGAAATTTGCAAGAGAAACTTCTGCATAAACTTATCTACGGCGGATTTTGGAGAATTTGATGAACTCAGCGAAAATGGGGTTTTATTAGTTCTTCCCATCGCATGAAAATGAGGAATAATAATGCTCATTTATGGACAAATAAATCCTTCGCGCTCATTTACATTAAGATAAGATATCTGATAAAAATGCGATTTTCTAAACAATATATTTATTTTATAGAAAATAACAAGAATCTCTTTTTACAATAAGAGCATAAAACAATAAGGTCAGAGAACATATTAAGGAATTCAAATACGCTTGATTCTAAAACATTAGTAACAATTGATATAATAAATTTGTACAAAATTTTCTAAGTATGAATTCAAGTCTTTACGTAATTAAAATAAACAAGGAATAACTTCTATTAGTTAAATTGGAATTCATTATTGAGATGAGTATTATTTATTAATTTATTTTTTGCGGACTATTATTCTCATCTTGTTTAGATGAGGATAATAGTCTGCAATAAATAAATTAATAAGGATTAGCTTTAATTAAACATTAATTAATTCATTATTATACGAGGTCTTTGTTCTTCTATCACTCTTTTCACACGTCATGTTATAGATATTTATAAGTAAACCGACGCTTTGCAGCATGTCCAAAAATATGGTCGTTTTATTAAGTATTTATATATTTAAATGATTGCTTTTATCATCTAAGTACGAATACGTTCATCATTTGCTCTGTAATGGTAAAGTGTTTGAAAAATTAAAAATATATTAATGCCTTCAGCAAATGCAAGCAATAGCATATACACAGGCAATCACTTTTCGAAAAATTCATAAATTATTTATCAATTTGACAGTAACTATATTTGCGGACATTAAACTGAATCGCTAAATGTTAAATGGTTTAAAATTTGCTCATCGCTTGAGTCTTATTTTTGTTTATGGAAACATTTAAAAAACAAAAATAAACAACTGTAGTCTACGCTGATAATCAATTGTTACCATTTAATGATTAATCGAATTCAAGATGTCATGAAGTAATTGAATGCCCCTCATTTTAAGTTTACGAGTTTTAAGAATGCGTTTTGTTATTAGTCATTATTTGATAATCGACTCGATGCGAATAATTAAGCGTCTATGAATACGAAGAAACAAAAAGTCAAAATACGAAGCCATGATCATAAAAAAATATGAGCGTGTATTTTTTTTTCAATATGCGTTAATGAAATATTAAACAAACCGGCTTAAGTCCTTATAAGATTATCTCATTTCAATTCTAGAGTAATTATATTTAATTGTATTATTTATGGACGTATTACTCATGCGGATAATAAATAACTGCTGTTCTCCAAAAACATTTATAAATAGTACCGTAGTAATTTATTAATATATTTGTAGTATCTCTCAATGAAATGGCAACAATATATTGCTTAATGACGTAAACTGGACCGAATTCCCATTGATATTTAATATATGCTTTTTAATTCATATATTACGAGTCTTTTCAATTTTCTGGTGTTTTTTCTTTCGAGGGATATATATATATATATATATATATATATAACTACTTAATTTACTCACATAAAATTAATATACGAAAGTATAAATTTATGCGTAAACCTTAAGTATTTACTTCAAAAGTGCTCAATACGTAGGTAGAGCTAGTTAGTAAGTTATAAAATATATATGGCGATTAAGCTACACTGAATATTCCGCGTTTCATCAACTCTAGGACTCTTCGGTCTTATATATATATATATATATATATATATATATATATATATATATATATATATATATATATATTCATTCTACGTGGAAATAATTATTTTATTGCCGCTGTAATATTCCGCATTGAAATTATCACTGTTTTAATACTTGTGCAACATTACATTGGAGATTGTCGATATTTCTGGTATTGGTTGAAGCATATTATATTATTAATTGCATAGCAGTTATAATAAGCATGGAATGTGGTGTGTAGATTTAAGCGATCAATTTTCTTTCTCTTCTTGTGTAATACGTATAATAATAATTAAACACGCCAATGGATCAGATTTTCCCGCGTTTTATATTTGACCATTGATTTATTTATGTCGATCATTTATTCAATTAACACTGAATGACAATTAGAAAGTTAATGTACTTAAAGCAGAAGTATAATTATACAAGAAATGCATCTGCAAAAACACTTTTTGTGATCAGAATTGAAAATTATACATATTTGCATAAGTGCGATTCCATTGAACAAAAAACATAATCTAATAAATATAGAAACTAGCGGAACCTTTGAAGATTCCACAGGGGATTCATTCATATGTTGGCATTCTGTAGATATTCAGCGTAAATTGGACGCTCGGATATTATTGTAGCTCTTTTGTTAAAACTGCAAAATAATTTATCTAGGCTATAAGGGACGATCGGCGTAGCCCGGTGGTAAAGTACGCTTTTATATGATATTTTAATGTTTGCAGATTTCGTATATATTATTATAGAGTTAATGGTTTATCGATTTTTATGAATTTACAAAGTTGCGAATTCAAAATATATATATATTAATATGGCTTGGGTGCAGCAGCTTGAATCGAAACAGAAACCGAAACTTGTGAACAAAATACATGTATATATATATTATATATATATATATGTGTGTGTGTGTATGTGTGTGTGAAACTTGAGTTTCCTCAGCTATAATTGAAACTTAAACCAAACTTATGTATAATTCTAAGTAAAATAATTTATTAAAACAATGACGTAAGCGACATCAGCTATAATCGAAACTAAAACCAAAATTAATGAAAAGTTCTTGGTAAAATTATTTATTACAAAAAAGTTAAGTCCATAAGAATTAAACGACAGTCACTCAGATGTAAGCGTGACACACAGAGTAAATAACCCACACGCTAACCTATTTACACACAGATATCGAGAATGTATTCATTTAAGCAAAACAGTTTGCCATTGTCGAATATGCAGTTTTAATACGTGGAATTTTAGAACAAATTTTCAATAATGTAATCTAATAAAAATTACGAATATTATAATTTTTAGTGTAACAGAGTAGAAATTAGAATAGTCTAAATTCCCTAGGCTTACGCAAAGGCCTTTTAATCACGTTTTTGAAATGTTCTGATGAGTATTAGTTAAAAATTCGAAATTCCATTAAGATTACCGAGCCCAACAGAACCATTCCCCTGTTTGACATACTACAAAAGGATAAATGCAAACTGAAATATTAAAAAAAGCACCGAAAGGAAAAAACGGTAGTCCGAAGAATCCAAACATTACGAGTCTTTTCAATTTTCTGGTGTTTTTTCTTTCGAGGGATAATATATATAATCTCGTGTAGTACCAAAATTAGTAAACGAATCTGAACAAACACGATGAAATAGAGTCATATAATTTCAAAGAATGCGAATTCTATGTAATGGCGTTGCACATATTAAACACCCTGTGTTATACATGAATTCCCTTTAAACAAAGTGGTAAAGTTTAATAGATGTAGTTGGTAAATTAAGAAAAAGAAATTTCATCCTTAACAAGGGTTATTGACCATGCCGTATTTCGACTAATACATAGACAATTTATACGGTCAATTTTATTTTTCATTTTAAGGTATTATTTAGAATAAAAAAGTTTTTTTCAAATCAAACTTTCTTCACTTTTCATTTTAATGAATATATTTTCGAAAATTGTCGTAAAACGTGGGTCAGCCTTTAAAATGAATTAAAAATGATAGTTACCATTCTCTCATCTATTAAACAGATATATATATATATATATATATATATATATATATGATTGCAACGTCTTGTCAGATGAGTGCCACTCCCTCAGACATTTAAAATCCATGAGCCCAAATGTCTGAGGGAGTATCTATACAAATATGATGTTACAGAGTCTTAGCTTTGTACGACAGCTAAGTCTCTCTCTCTCTCTCTCTCTCTCTCTCTCTCTCTCTCTCTCTCTCTCTCTCTCTCTCTCTCGGTTCAAAATGTTGAGATCCAGTAACAAGCAAGAGCAAGATAGCCAGCAACAAATTAAACTGCAGACCAGCTTAATGCGGGTACTGGTCTTCCGCTTTATGTTTTTTTTAAATCCCAGAAAAAGATTTCATTCGCCCTTTTATGTCAGGTCATGTCATATGCTACTGGTACCATGTAACACAGTACTACCTGCCGCATGGTCGGGTCACCGGCGACTAAACTGGTTCCCCCACCAGACTTGTTTGGTGAGGATGGTGGCTAGTCTCCCTGAAGGATTAAAAACAAGACCTTTGAAAGGGCGATATATATATATATATATATATATATATATATATATATATATACATACATACATACATGACAGTAAAGAATAGACACCCATAGAAAGAGTTTATTTCAATAAAACTATGTATAAATTATGTAAACATAATTTATAGAACAAAATAAAAAATAAATAAGCACAAATTTAGTGACTAATATTTGTTTGACATTCCTTTTGTTGCCTTAATGCTAGAACATTCTAGGCATAGCACTGATCGATTGACGCATATTATATCGTGGATTTATTGTTTGGCGCAATAATGCTGTAAATTCAGGCGTAGAAGATACCTTATTATCGTTTTTGCTAAGGTTTCGATCTAATATGCCCCAGCAGTTTTCAATTGGGTACATGTCCGGAGACTAACTCGGCCATGGAAGTTTATTAATCCCATTTTGGCTCAACCAATATTGTGTTGCTCTAGGAGAGTGACAAGGGGCTCAGTCTCCTATAAATACGCAGTTAACTTCGTTAATGTTAAAAGCTGAGAGTAGCGGTAGGAGTTCTTCATATAATATTGAAATATATTTAGCAGAATTGATGTTTCCAGCGAACTCCCCCACGGCTCGAGTGACCATCACTGTAAATAGCACAGCATATCATAACCGAGAAACGTTTATGATTTAGCGTTGGCTGCAATCGTTTTAAGTCAAACTCTTGCTTATGAAGCCTCCATACCCATACCCTTCCACAGTCGGGAAATAATACAAACTGAGATCACCAGAGAAAATGACATTGGTCCAAAAGCTCTCCACCATTTCACGAGCCTAATCATTTCTGCGCTTTATATTGCAGGACAGAGTAAAGATTTCCTACAGGCAGCTCTACAATAGTAGCCCAGCTTGTGAAGAAACCTGACAACAGTTATAGGACTGACGTCAGCTTGTGTTGCAATGTCAGAGGATTTGCACCGTCGATCCTCTTCAGCATTACTTTTCACAAGACCCATGCTTATTTAGAGGACTTTTAGCGACTTGGATGAGGTAGACACTTTTTGTCCCATCTTCTGAATTGTACGACCAGTCTATCAACAGACGAAAGGGGTATTGAAAGAGTTCCTGTTTTGCGTTGACTAATGCCAGCTTCATTTATACTCACGATTTGTTCTCGCAGAAATTCTGATAATTCTGACGCTGCTTTGGTCCGTAGCATGCTTCAATGTTGTTAGATGCAATTTTAATGAGATGCTATAAGTTATTTCAAAACTATTTTAATAAATGTAAATAAGCATGTAGTGATCTTACCAAATATTTATCTTAGTGTTTATTCTTTTCTGTCATGTCTCTTTACAATTACCGAAAATAAATATTAAGCTATGAATTAGATTATCAATTGTATAGTATAATTTAAATTAAAATATATTGATTCTAACGCATACCTTTAATGTCGTTTTGTTTGGTCTATGTTTACTGATCTTATGTAAGAAAAGAAGCCCCGGTCATTAAGAATAAACAGCAGATCCTCGCTGGGATATTATAATAACACATTACGAACATAAGCGTTTCCTTTTCCATTTGAACTTATATGTTTCTGAATCTTAACGCATATATACGTGTTTTTTTTTATTTTTTACTTATTTACAGAGGATGTTTTTCTCAAACTTAGAAAATCAAACATCGTTTATAACGATTATTACGAGATACTTAAAAAGATTCGTTTCATACAAAAAATTGTTAGAGATATACGCATGTAGAGACGCTGTTCAGCGTATGTCTTTATACTTTATATTTTATTCGTTTAATAAAATAAGCATATGAATTTAAACGACTACCTGATACCGAAAATTGGACGTAACACACCGTAGAATATTACGTCTATTACAATTAAAAGAAAGCGCATGAGAAGGGCGACGTAGGACCAAAGCGAGGAATCATAAAAAAAAAACAAGTAAACTGTGGAAACATATTTAGAAATGTTGAATAGTAATGAACTCCTCTTTCTAGGATGTAGATAACTATTAGAGATAAAACTTTCGAATATTCTCATACAATTGAAATATATAAACTCTAACAAATAAATACTTGTAACTGTGAGAATCAACCTAATAAGGAGTAGACACATTCATATTTCTACTGACTAAGATGTGCATCGATATGTCTTAACACATGTAAACAAATAAAATAAATATCTACCAAGGATGAATACATCCTTATTTATTTTAAAAGCAAGCATGGATACCCGGCACGGCCAAGATAGACATGAAGTTAAGTTTAGACACGGTTGTAATACTTAGGATATTGAGCAACCCCCAGAAAAGAATGCAAGAATTAGGTGACAACTTCCCTACCAGATATTTCGACAGGGCGTGTGTCGGAGCACCTCTTCCCTAATATTAAATGAATCAAACCAACTTTCTTTTAATATAAAAATAGCAGCGAGTTCCTGTAGGACAGTAAAAATTTAGCCGCAGTAGGCAGACTCTAACCTGAAACGAGAAAGAGAAAAAACGTTATTGGAAAACGTGTTTTCCAACGAAATTAGAAAACTTATTACGTCATACCCCTCCAAAAAACGTTTTCAAGCATGCATTCATTTTGCTTGGAGTGCATTACTGACGAATATCTGGACAAAAAAAAGTGGCCCATGTAGCAAAGAATTGTCCAGTGGACCACCACAGAATAAATATTCTTTCATAATTTCACATAACATGCGTCCGAGGAATCGGTCTTTCAAGTGATACCGATTTCCACCCGGTCTGATGCGGCTGACGAAGGTATTTTGCGAACACACCAACACACGCACAAACATACAAACAAACTGACGTATGAAATTTATATAATAGATAACACGTAAAATACATGATTGATTACAGATAATTAAGAAACAAATGCGAGATGAAATTATGTTTATGTCGAAGACGTATTGAATTATTTCTGCGTAGAACCTTATCTTCGGGGGTGTTGCAAAGATTATTTAGAAAGTTGACAGAGTAAGATTTAATGATTTCACCCCATTTAATGAAACCATACAAAATTCTTACACAATACGATCGTTAATGCAACAAGAATACATATGATCCTAATTAACATAATGCCATATACGATCGCTGATAAAAATGTCATTTCAATCAATAGATAATCCTTGCAATGGAAATTAAAACAACTACATTTCTCTTATGTTATCATGACACTCCCCTGTTGGAGAAAAAAGAGATAACATATATTGATACATATATAGACATTGAGAAATGGTAATAGTCGAAGTTTCTAAACAGAAATACAAAAATGTGCTATTTTAAATTTACAAGAACCCACGTTTGGTCAGCTGGGCAAACTTGAGTCCTTGTACCGGAACAATATCCAGTAAATAAAACGTTGTTTAGTAAATCGTTTTTTTTTTCTTTTTGCATTTTCATACACCAAACATGGATATAAACATCGCCAAAACATCCGCTAGGACATAAGGTTCGTTTCGTACCTTACTTGCCTGGTAGGTTGCTGGTAAGCTCAAATAAACTGTGTAACACACACACGCACACGTACACACGCGCACACACACAGTAAATCGAACTTACTAAGGGAGATAATAACTTACGGTGAATACCGGAAAAATATCCAGTAAATAAAACGTTGTTTAGTAAATCTTTATTTTTTGCATTGTTGTTTTTTGCATTTCCATACATCTAACATAGATATAAATATCACTAAAACACGCGCTAGGTCATAAGCTTAATATCGTACCTTACTTGCCTGGGTGGATTGCCTGTAAGCTGAGATAAACCGCGTTACACACACACCCACATACAGACATTAGGAAAATTTAGAATAAGATATAATAATAGTCAAACAAGGCCAGCTCATTTAAACATAATTAAAATGGAACAGAAAATGGGCGTGGTAAATCAAACAAGAAGAATTGTTTGTTGATCAAAAGTTTCTTCTAAGACTATCTCAATGAGAATATGCTGTTGCTAACAATCTATGTTCGAGGAAAAATAGCAAACTCTAATTTTGTAAACGGAAAAATGTATGCTTAATCCATGATAAACGATAAACGGATAAACGACTTCATACTTAATATGTTACATCCAGGTGCGGGCAAAAATAGGGGGACCTACTTTTAGAAGCCGATTTATCATAATTTTTTGATAGGTTTCCGACTACTTTTTGATTGTATTTATAAGATAAGAGACTAAAGTTAATTTTCTAATGGAAAAAAATATTTGTACACTTGAAAAATAAAGTTATGAAAAATGTTTTCACGGCGAGCTAACCATTTCAGCTAAATTTAGAAGTTAAATAAATTTATCGTTAAAATTATTTTAAAAGATAAATATAAGTTTCTTAAGTCTATTAAAAAGATAATTAGTAAAGTAAAGTCATAAGATATTGAATTAAATACAAAACACATTGTTTGTGCAAAAATAACTTAATTAGTCCTATAAAAGCAAGTAATTTTCCGTTCACTAAAAACACAACAAACCAAAAATTTGTAAACATAATTATAAGGAGGCCCAAAATTTCAGCCAATCAGAACGCTGTTTCAAAATGAAGTCATGATAGTAAAAAGGGTAGGAGTGTCAGATTTCTTTTTTTCCCTAGACGTGCATCCATACATTCATATTCTGAACGTTTGTATAAATTTTTATCATTTTTTAATTAATTATTTTTATGTTCCTATTTTTAATTTTTTTTTAATTATTGGTCAAACTTAAAATAAAAATTATGTTACGTCGAAAGTTTCACATTCTTGCGAGTAAGGAAATTATTAGAATATTGCATATAAAATTATGCGAAATCTATAATTTAAAAAAAGTACAAATATTTTTGCTATTAAAATTGTATTGTGTGAAAATATTAAATAAACAATGCTTAATTCAATGGGAATATCGGTAGTTCGATAAATTCATTTTTCTTCGAATTATATTGAATTCATTAATACGGACTTTAGAGGTTGTTTTCGTAATTTTCCTGTAAAAATTATTTTATTTTAATTTTTGTTGTTACAAATTGGCATGCTTTATTAATGTAAAAACAGCAAAAGCACATTCTTGCGTTTTTTTTTAATTTACTACTGAAAACTATAACTTTAGTAAAGGTACTTTTGTTTAAAGAAAATAATATATTTTCACTCAGATTTAAATAACAAATAATTCGTTCATTATATTGGGGATTATTATTTGATAAATACTGATAATTTCATTAAAATTTGTTAATTTCCTGAATTTCGGTGGATTTTTAAGTAAAGGGAGGTGTCAAAATGTTTATACATTTTCAGCATCGGCATTTTTTTCCGTACTTAATTACATCTATATCATGCGTAAACGTTGTCAAACGATTAACTGTGCTGGTGGTTTTTGATTAATGCGCTTCTTCAAACTAATACATACAACCCAGTAACTATTTCTTAATAGTTGAGAAATGTATTGACTTTCTGACTCTTTTGGCAAAATTGTTACGTATGTATTATGTTAAGTCTCTGTTCTCAGATGTAAGAAATGTTATTGGCAAACGGACCACGACAACTAAGGATGTCATGTCCCTTAAAACAACGTTTTTTTAAACATGGGTTCAGTTTGCTAGGCGTGCATTACATGAAAATGAAAAATTATAAAGTAATAAAGCTGGCCATGTAAGGTTCTCACTTTGAAATCACCATCTAAATTCTATTAATACTAATGTAGTTACTGTTCCTTGTATTAATTGCCCTACTCCACTAGCACAGAATAAATGCAGTTTAGTATAAGAGGAGTAAGCGTATTTTTATCGTAGCCCCCCCTAAAAAATAACAAAAGTAGTAAGAAAATAGCATGAAAGTCCAAAAGCATAATAATCTCTCCAACATCGCCATGGTAAAACTGGTTTTCAGAAAAAAACATGAGTGGGGAGAAAACATTTCTCCGAAAGCCAGTATAAACATGAGGATGTAGTGGTGGGGCTTATAGTACAAAAAAAATAAGTTGATGTTGGTGGGTGAGTTATACTACCCTGTAAGAAAAATAATGGCAGTAGACCTTTTTTTTAATAAAGATGAATGGCATTCGTGGGAAGTATGCATTGTTCGGTGAAAGTACAGAAAGAGTTTGTATCAGATAAATGAGCAAATCAATTGTATGTGAAGAAAGTCTATGAAAATTAAACAGGCCTCCCTCCCACCAGCACCAAAAATATTGAATGCAAACTAAAAAGAATCTGCAAGGATTTACTCTCCACTGAACGGAGACAACACGTTGATCGCAGACCCCACAAAAAAGCTAATAGAGAATAGGACGGAAAAATGAAAAATATAATGTAAGACATTTAATTATCTAATTTGGCACGGGAAGATCTTGATGTTTAACAGAGAGAGAGAGGGGGGGTAAGAGAGAGAGATAGAGTACCGTGTCATAGACAGTGTTTACTTTATATTTCTGTCAAAAGCGATTTTGTACTTAATACTCCGGTCTTGACACGAATAGACGATAGCGTGTTGCCAATCAGATCACGGGGAGAGTTACGAGACATTTAGCAAATGGCCGGCCAGTGTATGAGAGTAATAATAGGTATGTCGAAAGTGTAATAAAGAGAGAGAGAGAGTTAGAGAGAGAGAAGAGAGAGAGAAAATTCACATATACAAGAATAGTAACGAACGAATGTAGATATTAATATAATGTTGTATGTGTTTTGCTTGTATCGGCTTAAAAAGAAATGAAAATAAATTATGTATCTGCATATTATGTTTACTTTTAGAGAGATAGAGAGAGAAAGGGGGAGAGAGGGAGAGGAGAATACAGATAGAGACCCCAACAATGCATTCAACGGAGAAAAATGCATCATTACGACGCCATATTTGAATGATCGGCCATCGTCCGTTTAAGATGAGAAATCCGTTATCCGGAATTAAAGAATAGTAAGAGCTCAGTCAATCAGAATGGAAAGAATCAGGTTAAAGAAACATTATCATCTGTAAATTGGAAATATTATGTTATGTGTATGCATTGTAATAACCACTCAGACAATAAATAAATAACCATAGATACCCGGTGTTGCACGGATGGACATAAAGTTCAGTTTACACACAGCTTTAATATTAAAGATATTGGCAAACCTTCAGAAAAGAACCGAAGAATTAGGTAAGAACTTTCCCACCAGATATTTCAGCAGTCCCTGTGTTGGACCTCCCTAAAACAACTTTACTTTAAATAGCAACGATTTCCCGTGCGACGGTAAAAATTTAGCCGCAGTAAGCAAGTTCGAACCTGAAACGCGAAAGAGAAAAACTTGTTTTGCCCACCGGACCTAGACATTTTATTACGTCATGACCCTTATAAAAAAGGGTTTAAGCATACATTCAGTTAGCTATGCGTGCATTACTGACAAATATCTGGACGCAAGGATTGTTGCAAGGATTGGTCCAGCTGTCTACTACAGAATAAAACATTTTTTTTCATATTTTCAGATATTATGCGTCCAAGGAATCGTCTTTAAGGTGATACTGTTTTCCACCCGGTCTGATGCAGCTGACGAAAGTATTTTGCGAACACACAAACACACGCAAACATACAAACAAACTGACGTATGAAATTTATATAATTGCAGACCACAACAAACAGCCGTTTTCAAAAGCGGTAAGTTTTTTTCCCCAGCAAAACGGCCAACCTTAATGAACTTACGGTGATCCATATTCATTTTCGTTTTTATTGACACACCATTCTCCTCGTGCGGGGTTTGCTCGTGTGTTTTATGAACGCTTTCGGTAATCATATATGCGGGAAGTGTATTACTTGTCTTTTTTCAAACTGTCTGGCCTCTACATTTAATACGGGTTATATAATACATTTATGCAAAACGAATATGGCTACACAGTGGTCAGTGCCCATAAAGTTTTCACCATTAAATGAGAGAGAAGTAACGGGTTGCCAAAAAAAATAATACTTCACCTCCATCGCTTGATGGTTCTCCACAGATGTCTGATCGCATCACATGCTATCAAACGCCTCTACGTACTTGCCAATTTCTGCCAAATTCGTTTGATGATATGAATGCCGTCAACATACGTTGATTTTCAGCATATGTCTAGAGTAGTAGCCGCAATAAATATTGTCTTTGTGATATCCAGTTCAACATTCAACCCAAAACCTTATCTGGGTAGATTGTTTACATTGTCGTAAAATACCATTGTCCGAAATGTTTATGAATTTTGTCGACTCGCACAGTCACATGAATTTTCTTAGATAGAGCAATGCTGTATTCCATCATTTTGGTGCTGCTGCCTTAAATTGCTCTCGCATATATTGATATCAGCTGTGTAAGAGGCTGTCAATTACATGGTGCAGTTTTCACTTGTTATATAAAAGTAAGGCTATATCGTGGCTGTTATGCACGAACCGGGTTCGTTACACTTTAAACATCTCTCTGACACACCAGACGTTTCGTAAATAAATAAACGAAAGAAAAAGGGGAAAAACAAAAATGCGACCCGGCTTTTTTTTCTGCTTTACATAAAAGATATACTATCGTTAATTTACAAACAATGTCTGTTTGTGTTTTACTCTTCCTTTAATCGGTAATGAGTTTAACAAACCATGTCGTCTCGACACCAACTTAAAGATCCCTCAGCCAAGACCACTTTCTTTCTATGACAAACACGTGGAGTGTTTTGTATCATTTTTTTTTGTGATACAAGCTTGTCCATAGATGCTAATTTCTATTCATGTATTAACGATAATGCTTCTAATATTTTCGGGGGCAATTTGCGGACGCTCCTGCTTTTTTTTTCACACGCGCTCATACAAGCTATTTTACATGCCTTTCTTTCACCAGAAATTTTTTACAATGAATTTAATTAATAAAAGAAAGCAAGAAACGAAAATTCAAAATGTCAGACGATAAAACATGAATAATTAAATACAAATAAAAACGTCTAAGTTGTCGTTGTTTTTATACTTATTTTTCCGTCAGAAATCCATCTCTTCATTTATTCTTTCTTTTTCATTTGGAAATATACAGGAAGTCTTACTATTCTTTAAAAAGACACTGTGTTAACATGTTGAAATGGTACAATAACTAAAAAAAAAATGTTTAAATCGCCGTAATGTATATTTTTAGTATTCTCAGAAATTTCACCAAAGCAGTGTTTAATATTTCGGATGGGTATGCATGTTGTAAATGTTAAACATATTTTACAAAATCAGTTACACTCATGCAATACTCTATCAGAGTTGGAATTATTTTTGATGGTTGTAGATCCTGAGTCCGCAAATTCCCTAAACTAAAACGGAATATTTTTATTTTAGTAATAAAATCAGTTTACTGCTTCTTGACTGTCTTCATAACACACACATGTTATAATGTTGTATCCTAAGATACATTTATATATATACATGTTCGTGTAAATTCTTTCATCGTGTTTTCCTTATTTTCTTACATCAACCTATGATTCCCTTTTCATCATCCTATACGTAATAACGATTATATCTCTCTTCACTTGTTTGATAGATTTTTACGCCAACTGACAAAATATATTGATTTTGATTATAACTTCCTTTTTGAAAACTTTTACTAGATGGGTTATCATAACCTTTATCGTAGCCCTATGACTTATTTGTGCCTTTATTGCTCAGTTAATTTTAACAGACTTATTTGGCAGAACACTGGTCAGTCTTAATCTTTAGTCAGTCTACAGCAAGTATCAATATTATATGCAGCAGTCATCGGACTTTCATTTCATTATCATAATACAGTGTGATCTGTCATTTAACATTTTAAATTTTGCTATCTCATATGAGCACTGTTTATTAATTTCCACGATTCTCTGTTCGCTGACCGAATATTTTAAACCCTCGTCATAACCTTCTATGGCTCCTTCATTTCTCATAGCAGGGTATCGTTCTATCCCTGAGATATCTGCTTGGTTGTCCAAATTCTCTCGACAGCGTTCATATCGCTTACGGACAAATTCGCTGTTATCTACCTCTTCAATTTCTGTATACTATAATTCCGGACTTACTGTCGCCGCTAGCGCCGTCTTTTGTATATTTGTTATTGGGAATGGTGTAACCCATTCGTGCACATCAGCTGCACGAAGATGCTCACCATGAGATTTTCTGACTGTATTCTGGAGCTGCTTTTTTAATTTTATAAGCTGCTGCGTTTGTTTTCTCCAGAAACCCCAAAAACGGCAGACATCTCTTATTTAATTTACCCCGACGTTAGTGGTTTTTGTTAT
Source organism: Euprymna scolopes (assembly GCF_053919585.1). Taxonomy (NCBI): domain Eukaryota; kingdom Metazoa; phylum Mollusca; class Cephalopoda; order Sepiida; family Sepiolidae; genus Euprymna; species Euprymna scolopes. The sequence goes on from NC_136485.1 coordinate 123,165,209, forward strand.
GCATTAAAAATCTCAAATTTGAATTCTATCAAGTCCGTTTTGTATTCTAGTCTGTCTTTCATGTTTTTTCTCGCTTCCGTCAGGTTCATTGCAACTAAGGGCAAAGCTCTATGTTTTTTTACTTACGTTTACGTCTTACAAGGCATGTCGCTACTTGGACTTAAAAGGATATGGCCAAGGAAATGTAAATTGGATATTAGTTTATGTTACATTTCAATTTCTGCATACCAGTAAAGTCATGGAAACAGATAGTATGAAGGGAATATAGATATCTAACTTTCCGAGAGAAGAAACTATTAGAGTTTAATTTTTTCTGGCATTTGTAAACATCAGCAGTGAAGGTTTATAATTTTGTTGCTTAGCAGATTTGTCGCGGATATGTACGTCAGGGTGGAACGAGTGCCACGTATTCATCAGAGCACATTTTATTAAAATACATTTAAAACTTGCCTAGCGATGCAACATGACGTCGATAGGACAGAGGTTGGAGCTTAGTTACAAAGTCCAGTGAAGACTCTTTTTGAACCCTATCCAAGAGGATGAGGAAAGTGCCAGATTTACAAGCCCAGATATGTAAAAAATACTCCATGCATGGACGAAAAATGGTTTTATAGAGCTACAGGTTACTCTCTCGTTTGTCTAGTTTTCTAGCACAATAGAGGGAACCCACATTCTTTGCAACAATATTAGCAATTTCTTCGATGTGTTTGCTCCAATTTATATTGCGCGAGAATTTAAAGCGTGTTAATTGCAATGGATATCCATGGTTGGAGATGTGTTTTGCAATTGTTACAGGAGAACAGCTTAGTCTTCTTTTTATACGGAGGTCACTACTTATAAAGTCCAAGAGGCCACTCGAGGATAAGCGTCTTACTAGCATTAAATGTATCCCATCTATTTATGGCTTAATTCCAGTACAGTTTGGATATCATTTTCTAACGATTCTTCAATTGTCTTTGATTTGTGTACATCTGTTTTTCTATCGTGCAGGTTATAGAACGTTGTCCTATCAGCAAATTTACCCATCTGGAACACAATATAAGCAGGGAGGTCGTTATTGAATATCAATAACATTGGTGGTGCAAAGATTGATATCAAAGGCACTCCCGCATTAGTGCCCTGTTGTTTGGATGTGAAGTTATACCGTACGATTTAATTTTCATTAGATGCCTTCGTGAGATTTTGTCAAAGACCTTGGATATATCAAGGGCTACAACGCTGGCTTTGCCAGCCTAATCCCGTGCATGGTATATGTGTTCACAGATGACTGTTAAAATATCTGCAGTTGAACGACATTTTCTAAATCAATTGTGTTTGTCAGAGGAAAGATAGTTTTTTGGAGGTGGCAAACTAGTGCTTGATTAATTAAGGCCTCAAAGACTTTTGCAAAAAGGGGCAGGAGAATGATAGGGCAATAATTGAGAGAGACAGTGTTTTCGCCGTAATCCTTGTACATTGATACTTCATCCGATATCTTCCAGCTGTTAGTGACAGTAAGATTCATAACGCATCTATTGTAGAGCTTGGAAATAGCTAGTTCAGCTGAGCATTTCTTAATTAGTATAGCAGGAATGAGATTGGACACACGCTTTAGAGGTGTATATTTTTATATCATAAAGTGTACCTTCCGTTGGCAGAGAAAAATTTGTTGACTTTTATATGACGTTGAAGACAAATAGCTATGCAAGAGTTCCGCGTTTTTAGATATCCCGAGTTCTTATCTTCTGCAATTCCATGCGCTCCATGGTTATTTCAGCATGTCTTCGGTTGGTTATAGCTATTTCTCTCTTATAAGAATTTATAGCATCTTCTTTGTATACGGAGGTCACTACTTATAAAGTCCAAGAGGCCACTCGAGGATAAGCGTCTTACTTGTACATTGATACTTCATCCGATATCTTCCAGCTGTTAGTGACAGTAAGATTCATAACGCATCTATTGTAGAGCTTGGAAATAGCTAGTTCAGCTGAGCATTTCTTAATTAGTATAGCAGGAATGAGATTGGACACACGCTTTAGAGGTGTATATTTTTATATCATAAAGTGTACCTTCCGTTGGCAGAGAAAAATTTGTTGACTTTTATATGACGTTGAAGACAAATAGCTATGCAAGAGTTCCGCTTTTTAGGTTGCTGTGCATTCGACCTTCTGGTTATTTGATAGTAGGGTGAATCACGTATTGCCCTTTATTAACAACATTATTATAAATTTTCCAGATATCCCGAGTTCTTATCTTCTGCGATTCCATGCGCTCCATGGTTATTTCAGCATGTCTTCGGTTGGTTATAGCTATTTCTCTCTTATAAGAATTTATAGCATCTATAAAGTTTTCCCATATTCGTATTTGACTTATGACGTGCGAACCGGCGAAATGCACGCTGTCTTTGTGCAATGACAGCTGTACAATCTGTAATCATCTATGGGGTTGAGTAGGGGTTGATATAATACTTCTGTATGGGAACATGTGCTCTAATGTCCGCTTTGCACCATTCAGTTGTTACATTCGCACACTGTTCAGCAGGAAGAGAGATGTTGTTACCGGAGAGCTATTTTATGATAATACTATCCATGGTACTTTTTGTGAGGATTGATTAAATCATCTAAGACGGAGCACTATGCCGCGGCTGTATAATAAATAAAAAGGAGAGTCTTTGTAGATCCACCAAACTCATAGCCGCTAGTATCTGTTTTATTTAGAGGTACCAAAAATATGAGCTGTCATCTATCATTTTTGCTAGTATATTATTCGTTGAGACAAAAAACTGAAAACTGGATGTACTGCAGGATAAACGCGAATACCATCTTACATACTAGAATGAAATGAAGAACGTTCTTATTCCTCCATTTTAGTGATCTACCTAAACTTCAAGTTCCTGAATAATGGCGGGTTGAGGCTGAGGAAAGGGCGAGAGCTCGCCTGTAAGGCTCGTGTGGGGAGTGCACTTGGAATAAACGGCATATTGTACAAAATATACAAGAACGGATCAGATGTCCTCATGGGATTTACAGTCCACCTATAGATCGTTTGGAAGCGCGGCCCTGTACTCCAATATTGGTATCTAGCAAATGAATGACTTTGAATAGCTTTGAGAAATTCCGTTCAGGACCCCTCTTTGATGTAAAGAAGATATAGTCCTTTCAAAAGGTATGATGAACTTTCTAATCGGCAGCAAGCAGATACTCATCGGTCCAGAAGCTTGAATTCTAGGTTTTACTGGCTAGTCCGACAACCCCCAAAAGATTGGAACCTGATTATTGCAGCGAGAACTGACTGGCATGAAATCTGGCTTAACCTTGCCAACGCGTAAGGATCGGTTCCACATGAGCTTATTCGAATCATCCTGAAATATTTCAGTTTTCCTCGATACAATTGAAGGAATTTTAATGGAATGTTTTGGATCAGCTCAAGTCATCGTCAAGACCTACTCAAACAAATGGCAATAATTTGAAAACGGAATAATAATGTGATGCGTGATTTCTTTACTCATTTTCCTGATTGCCATGGAAATTATTCTATGAGGTGTAACAGATATAGCAAATGGGCGTAAAATGCTAATTTAAATGCGTCAACAGCTGTGCAAATTATGTTACCCCTACAGAGGGATACATATTGAAAAGTAAAAGTTGCGTGTAGAGGACGAACAGATTACTATGCGATCTGAAGCAGAGCGATCAATGCTGAAATAACGTATTTCATGATAATTTGATTGAACAACAAGTCAAGCATTGCTCAGTGTAGCCCTGTTTTTATACAAAAGCAAACACAACAAACTACTAATTTTAGTTTTATATGTCGCTGATATAATGTTAACCAATGTTAAGAATAAATTTAATTAAAAATTTAAAATGAACGATCTTGGAAAGATTCGATTTTCTTGGCATACAATGATTTCCAGGCATACAATTAACTCATGGAAAAAGAATTAATTAAATAAACCAATATAGGTCCATTGATAAAATTATATTAAAATTTTGAAATGCATGAATTCAAGAAATACTCTGCACCGGTCAAAAATGATATCATTAAACATAAAGCCACAGAATCTGAAATAATTGCTGATAAATTATACTTAGAGATAATAGGAATGACTGCTAGAAGATCTTACATATGTTACACAGTAACAAAACTATCATGAGAATTAACAAGCCCTACAATGTAGTATTTCAATAAAGCTAGAACAGGCCTTTGTTATTTGAGAGGAACTAAGAAAACAGCATTTAGTATTTTAAAAAATCAACAAGTCTTCTTAGATTGGAAGTGTTTTCAGATTCAGATTGAAGAAACGATGAAGATCGGAAAAAACGATAACTGGATATTGTTTCAAACTATCAATAAATGAGTGTATTATTTCGTCAAAATCTAAAAAGCAGAAAATTGCATCTCTGTCTACGTGTGAGGCGGAATTTATTGCGGTCACACATACTGCCCGAGAAGAAAAACAGAAAATAGAGGAACACCACGTGAAAAAAAGGGGTAAACTGTATAATAGTAAGTTATACAACAACAACAACAACAACAACAATAATACGGATATATTAAAACGATAGCGTGTGTGTTATTTTCTGTGTCACGGTACATCCGGGTCGTTTAATTATGTACTGCCATTTCTTGTCATAAATAATTTTACTAACAATTCTTCATAAGTTATGTTTTCGGTTTCGATAATAGCTAATGGCACTTAAGTTATCTATTTCTTTTTCATAAATAATTTTATCAAAAATTCTTCATGAGCTTTGGTTTCGGTTTCGATTGTAACTATAACACTCAAGTGATCTTCGTTTTATAAATAATTTATCAAGAATTCTTCATAAGTGTTCGTTTCGGGTATGATTTTGTTTGAAGCGACACAATATATATATATATATATATATATATATATATATATATATATATATATATATATATATATATATATATATATATTCAAGCTAATGCACCCAATTTATATGGATGTATTTTTTTTTTTTTTGCATTTTTGAAATCGCAACTTTATAATATACAGAAATCGATAGAACATTAAATCTATAATAATATATACGAAATCTGCAAGAATTAGAATATCATGTTAAAGCGTACTTTACGACCGGACTACGGCGAGTGACCCTGCTAGCTTAAATAAATATTGCAGTTTTAACAAAAGAGCTACAATAATATCAGAGCGTCTTAATTTACGCTGAACATCCACATAATGCCAATATGAATATATTACATATGAAAGAGCCCGCCGTGGAATTTTCACAGGTCCCGCTTGTAATAATAATAAAACGGTTTGATCACTCTACCGCTCTAGTAAGTATTTCACTGCTGATGCGATACGCTATCTGCATAAGAGCTAGGTGCGCTCTACAATGGAGTACTGTTTCCACATCTGGGAAGAAGCTACTCTCCACGTCCCATCCTTCATTGATAGAGTTCAAAACTTTCTTAGAAGTTCAGTGATTGATGCGCTTTTTTCTTCCATGCAAACTCTTTCCCACATAAGATCCCTCATGAGCATGTCACCGCTATATCGCTATTTTCATGGTAAATGTTAATCTGAACTCTAATCGATGCTCCCCTTTTGCCAACCTTTCACACAAAAACACTCGACTGGCCAAAACCACTATAGATGGTTGCACCACTCTCTATCTGTGCCTAAATATAAACGCATTCCGTTAACAGAGCTTCTTTCTCAGAACTGCTCGCATTTGGAACATTGTCCCGCTGGCATGCTTCTCGGTTCACTACGACATGGTGGCACTCAAATCTACTCTAAACAAGTTCCCTTTAATCTTCCTCATAAATAATCAAATTCCACACAATTTAAATCATTTACGATTACTACACTAGCACTTTCCATTTATTACACTTTATCCTCCAGTAGGTTTCGGGCCTTGATAAGCGGTAACACCCAAATAAAAAAAATTAAAAGTAATAATAATAAATCACATTTATAGTGATTGTATGAATAGTGAAACCAGCTCGGTCAGAAGTTTTCTAACAAAAAGCAGTTGTGTATAATAACTTAAGGGGATAAACCCACCCTTGCCAGTTTATAATTACGTTGGTTAGAATGTAGCATCTGGTATTTTTATTCTTAGATTTTGAAGGGTTACACTACACGGGGTATTTGAGTTCCTTCGCTGTATTTAAAGCACTACTACTAACGGAAGTTTTTAAATATTTATTTGCGGAATATTATCCTCATCTTTATAGTTGTTTCACGACATTTCAGCCAACTATTCCTCAGACCTTTGTCAAGTGGTGAACTGTGATGAGATAAGAATGCTAAATCTCTCTTCAGTAATTATTGCCTTCCATATTTGTTGTCGTCTCACCACGTTTTGGCCAACTAATCAGCTGTGGGTAGGATTGATACCGCTATCTTCAAACAATGCTCACCTGGAACTATAGAGATTCAACGTCTCTATCCACTGCGCCACTGGCCCCGAAAGGCGATTAAGATTTTATTTGATCAGTTGATTAGTTGGTTAAAACATGCTGATACGACAGCAACCATGGGAGGTTGTAATGACTGAAAGTACAGTTAATAGATTCAGCATTCCTATCTCATTGCAGTTAACAAGTCGAAGAATGGCAGGGGAATGGTTGGCCGAAACGTCGTGAGACAACAACAATAAAGGTGAAGATAATAGTTCGCCAATCTATTATATAAATCTCATTCTGTCTGAGTTTGTGGCTGCTTCTGTTTTTCAAATTGTATCTCCACTCAAACAGATAGTTACTTGACGGTGTGCAGTAGCTCAAAACATTTTATTTTTGGTGCAGAATTTTAGTAGGGCTATTTAATCGGTTAAAATAATCGCTAAGAGTCTCAAAAAGGATTACAACTTGAAAGAAATGACAACTTGGCAAGCGTAGGACATTGGTATCGTTCTGCGCATGCGTACATCCTGTATCGCAGACATCTATTTATTTGATTATTTCACGATGTTTATAAAGCAGTTGTCACTGTGAATAGAGTGGTCGACTGCTAACCCCAGTTTCAAGCTCTACCATTTCCATTTTTTTTTTTTTTTTTTTTGCAGTCCGATATTCTTGTCTTTTAAATGTTATGTAATAATAACGGGCGAGGACAACATCATATTCTTTTCGTTGTTTTGACGCTCGAGTGTGTATTTGTTAATATCTGATATGCTTTTATAGGTAGTTATGTGGTTCCCTGTTAATTAACTGTTTCTAATTGTGTCGTATATATACTTGAGAGTCAAAACAACGATGAGAATCACCTGTTGCCATAGGCCTAGTAATAATTTTACAAGAACACTGTTATTTAAAAAATACAGAAACATGTTTTTAATGTACGTAACGAAAATTGCATTCCAAATATATATAATATATTACATATCGGCTTATTTTTTACATTCCAAAAATCAGGTAACTAGATCAAATAATGGCATTTTGTATTGGATACACTCCAAAACTAATTAACCCATCATTATGAATTTTGGTTATGCATATGTTAATATATTTGTATATATTGGATGCACTTTTAAACAAATAAACCAATTATTATGAATTTTAATAATGTATATGTTTATATATTTGTATGTATTGGTGTCACTCCTAAACTAATTAAGCGATCAATAGAAATGTTTATTATGTGTATATTTTTATGTATTTCTATGTATTGGGTACAATCCTAAACTATTTAACCGATCATTATAAAATGTTAAATATATGCATATATTCATATATTTTTATGTATGGGGTTCACTGCTAAACTAATTAACCGATTAATATGAATGTTAATTATGTATATATGATTATATATTTCTATATATTGGAATGGGTACTAAACTTATTAACCGATAATTATAAATTTGATTTATGTGTATATGTTTATGTATTTCAATGTATAAAATTCACTCCTAAACTATTTAACCGATCATTATAAAATGTTAAATATATGCATATATTTATATATTTTTATGTATAGGGTTCACTACTAAACTAATTAACCGATCATTGTGAATTTTATTTATGTCTATATGCTTATACATTTGTATGTATTGGATTCACTCCTAAACTAAATAACCAATCATTATGAATTGTAAGTATATGAATATTCTTATATATTTATATGCATTGGATTCACTGCGAAACTATTTAACCGATCATTATGAAATTTAATCATGTGTATATGTTTATGTATTTGTATGTATTGGATTCACTCCTAAATTAATTAACCGATGATTATGAACTTTAATTATGTGTATATGTTTACATATTTGTATATATTGGATTCCCTCCAAAACTAATAAAGCGATTATTATGAATTCTAATTATGTGTATATGTTTATATATTTGTATCATCTGGATTCCCTCCTAAACTAATTCGGATCAAGATCAAAGTGTAGTATCTGTTCTTCAGATACTACACTTCAATTTCTTGTTCTCTGTCAGTGGAGGAGAAATCCTTCACGACTGAGACCATTTTTATTTTTGTTCCTTTTCTCCACATTAAAAAACGACCCTGGTGTCTAACTCTGTCCCGCGGGGAGGCATTGTAAATAGGAAATAGAAAATAATTAAACGATCATTATGAATGTATATTATGTGTATATGATTATATATTTCTATGTATTGGATTCTCTCCTAAACTAATTAGTCGATCATTGTGAATTTTAAAGATGTGTATATGATTATACATTCATATGTATTCAATGGACTCCTAAACTAATTAACCGATACAAAAGAATTTTTATAAGGTTTATGTTGTTATGCATTTGTATGCATGTGAGCACGTCTAAACTTATCATTATTAATTATATGCACTGTTTATGTTTGTATTCTTCCATAGGTTTCATATTTCAAAAACTACATACTATTATCACTTACTTTTTTAATGTATTTATGTATGCAAGAAATACTACCCAAGTAATAAGGTACTTGTACAGTATAGCACTCATATGACAGCTTATGTAAAATAATCGAGTAGTTTCATCTTTATATTAGAAATAAAGTACTTGCAGTGTATCCTACCTTAGAAATAAGGTACTTGTGCATTATAGAACTCGTATGAAAAAACAAAGAAAATCTTACCAGTGACGTACATAACAATTATTAAAACCGATAATCACGTTGAATATTCGAGCAGTATGATTTGCATAGATAAATAAGGTGCTTCGTTACTATAGCATCCAGATGAAAAAAAACAAAATAAATTCTTGCCCCTAACGTACTGAAAATTAAACCCAACAGAACATTTCATAAAGTTCTTTTGTTTTTAATTAGAAAATAGTTACTTGTACAGTATCCGACCTAAGAAATAAGATACTTGTACAGTATAGTACCCACATGAAAAACAAAGGAAGTATTACCTGCGACGTACATAAAATAATCAAAACCGAAAAACCATGTAATATATTCGTGTAGTATATTTATATAAGAAATAAGGTGCATTCTGATGTAAAAACAAACTCTTTCACGTGAGATACGGAAAAGTAAGCAAAACGGAAAATTGTGCAAAATCATCCAGTAGTTTTATCTTTATAATATAATTCAGGTACGTGTAAATTATTCTACACAAGGAATAAGATACTTCTGCAGTATTATATTCATATGAAAAAACAAAGAACGTCCTATCCGGCACGTCCATAAAAGTTATTAAAACCGAAAATCAACTTATATATTCGAGCAGTATGAATTTAAATGGGAAATAAAGTGCTTCTTTACTATAGCACCCGGATGAAAAACAAATAAATTCTTACTTTAGACGCACAGAAAAGCAAGCACAACAGAAAATTACTTAAAGTATCAACTTATTTCATTTTTTATATTAGAAAAACAAGTACTTGTACACAATCTTACCAAGCAAAGAAGGTATTGTACAGTATAGTGCCCATATAAAAACAAAGAACATGTTACCTGTGACGAAACACTCGTCTAGCTGTAAACACTATCAATAATTTCCCCCACTCTTTATCTGTGCCTAAACCTAAACGTAGATTCCATGAACAAAGCTTCTTTCTTAGAACTGCACGCCTGTGGAATTGTCTTCCGTTTTCCTGCTTTCCGGCTGACTACAATATGGTTGTGTTCAAGTCTAAAGTAAATAAGTTCTTGATGAGCCGTTCCATATAAGTTATTAAATTTACCAAATTTTCATTACTAATGATTACTATATTGACCAATTTCTACTGTACACTCTTTAACCCTTATCCTTGAGTGGCCTCTGGGCCTTGATAATGTGGTGATGCCTTTGTAAAAAAAAAAAATAAACTCGTACGTGTGACATACAGAAAATTTAGCACAACAAATTATTTAAAATATATGTTTTACATTACCCGTCCAATGTAAGGAATATTTTCCATATTACTGCTGTTCATTTCCTGTTCTAGGAAGTTACAATTATTCCATACATATGCTGTGTAATACCCGTCCTAGGATAGATAAAATATTCTTTTGCTCAAGACGGCAAATGCAACATAAACATAAAAAATAACACTATCCTAAGAATAAAAGTTATGTTCAAAATAAACTACATTTTTCTCATTGCATTATACAGTCCCGAGCAACGCCGGGCGACCTTTCTACTAAGTAAATGAAATATCCAACCATCTCATCTAAAAGAAATCCAGTAATTAAATAATATATACCATTCTGAACGGACCCGACAATGGAAGATCAGATAAAAAAAAAAAATTGGATTTGTAAGACCAAACTATAAAACCTTGATTGTCCCTTCGAGGCACATGGCGCAGTGGAGAGAGACGTTGAATCTTTACAGTTCCAGATGAGCATTTTCTTAAGATAGCGGTTTCAATCCTACCCTAAACAACAAGGATGATTAGTTGGAAGGTATTTAACCGAAATAAAGCCTCATCTAACCATCATCTAACCGGATATAAAAACACAATGAATACAGACGTGAATATTAAAACTTAGCTGTAATCCTCCAGAGAGGGTAGCCACCTAATCAGTCACAAAACACACATCAACAATGTAGACAAGACATTATCAATTAAGTTTGTTTTTAAGAAATAGTAAATATGTTCAAAATGGACACAAAGTTCATCAGACGTCTGTAAAAATATTTTCCTGAAAAACACTATTATAATTAGCTTATCAAATTGAATGGAAAAATAAACAGAATCTATTCAGATATTGCCGTCAATATGATAACATCTCGTGTAGTCACTTTTATTCAGAGAAAGTAAATGCGACAGAAAAAAAAGACGCACTTATTTCTAAACGGCTAATCGGATTATTGAAGGCGGATTATTGTAGGCGGATTATCCTAATTCCAATTCCTAGACACCGTGCTATCATATTGATCATCTAGTCAAAGAATCAGCAATATTAACTTTTTAAAAATGTAGACTATTGTCTATACAAAAGCTTTAGCTCTTATCAAGCAGACATTCAATATATTGAAAACAAGAGTGTGTTCCTTGAGGATATTGGAGGATCTATTCACGTGGCGAACCCACGACAAACGTTAATATAATCAGTTTAGTGTCGGATTTTGACTTTAGTAAACGTTGGGTTTCTACCAGTGTTACATGTAAATAGTGTCCAATTACTTAACATTGTTAAAGTCTTATTATGATATCATTTTCTTTTTGCCGTTAATACACACATGTATATATATATATATATATATATATATATATATATTAACGGCAAATAGAAAATAATATCATAATAAGACTTTAACAATGTTAAGTATATATATACTATATGTTATAGTATATATGTATATATATATGCATACATACAATGTTAAGTATATATATACATATACTATATGTTATAGTATATATGTATATATATATGCATACATACATATGTGCTCCAATCATTATGTAATAACAAAGAGAAACTAAATAAATAAACTATAAAATAGGAAAATCGAAATAAAAAATAAAAAAAATAATCATTCGCTCCGACCCTCCTGCAACCACATTTATAGAAAATTAATATATATATATATATATATATATATATATATATATATATATATATATATATACATAACCAATTATAAAAATTATAAATGCAGCAAATCTGAAAATAAAACGAAAAGAAACGATAACAACAACAATCGCTCCTGGTGATAGTCAGATGCACAGATAGAAAGCGCATGAGAAGAATATGCCCGAAAAATAATTTTTGGGCGCTATTATATATAATATGGCAGCTGAAATTAAAAATACCGTTTGGCGGATGGATACAATACCCAGAAATATCGGAAAAAGAGTAATTCTGTCGTGTGCAATCAGACGTGCTTGAATATATACCCCTGAGCATCGTACATTTGCCTATAATTTCAATGGTGAGTTTAATAATTCGAGAAATCATTTCTATAAAGTCGTTGACAGATTCTCATTGCGAACAAAATAAACAATAAAACATCTACATTTATTCAATGTTGTTTTTTTATTTGATTCTATCTTTTTATATCTTTTGAACATAGTCTTATCTCTATCATAGTGGCTGCTTAACTGTAATACTAGTCTTTAGTTTGATCAACTTTTTTTGCAGCCGTGTAACTCTCGCTTTCTATATTTTGTCCCTTAGTTCACATTTTCCGGAGCGATGTTTCTGAAAACGAGTATCGGATGCCGTCATTTCGGATTGGCAATTTTTCGGGAAAATAACTGAAGAGAATATTTCAGTTATTAGTTTTTTCTCTCTTTACCAATAATTTCGTTGCCTTGTAATTATTAAGAGTGTTGTCGGTAAACATTTTAAACTGATAGTAAGAGACCAGAACATTCGTGTAATTTCCAAAGATGCAGTCTTATCTATGGATGTACAGTAATGGAGATTCTGTATTATCATTTAATGGACAGAGTTTGGATTATGCAAGATTTCTGGTGCGGTTCTCGAAGCTATATTAGTGGGAACTGTTACATCTTTTTTTATACGTCAATGCTCAAAAAAAATTACTTTCTATCTTTTTCTTTCTCTCCTTCTCTAACGATTTTTCTTACCTTTTCCAGAAAATATCGATTACGTCACAATTTATACGAAAAAGTATTTAAATTATTAAATCCGGTACTCCAATTGCTAATGCAGAATTCACATTAGTAGGAGGTTATCATTCCAACATTCTGAAGGTTCAAACCTAAGTGCAGGAGACAATATCTGACCTGTTATTATTTTGCAAAACTGGCATTAGCTTAAATCTGTCCTTAGAGGATGTGTTTGATTAAAGCCTATTTAATTTATTCTCCATACTTGATATTTAACTTCGCCATGGAAATAGAATATACGTCTTCATAAGCGATTATTTCCTTGTGGCAATGGCAACCTCAAAGAGGATCCTAAACTCCACTACATGTGCTTTCGAATAGCACTTACAATGCCGATACATTATTTACCCTATATCCTCCACACAACGAGGCTGTAACCATCTTTATGAGTACAACGAACAAAATTGGCATTATCCTTGCTGTCCTACAGCGCTAACATTCATGTCTGTGGATATGTCAACATCTACACGTTACGTGGCTATTCCACACTAGCAATACAGATGAAGGGAGATGAGATGATCATTTCTCCATTGCTTATAATCTAACACAGATTATTGCCGAACGCACTGTGGTCCCGGGCAATTGATAAGCCTTCTAGATTTTTTTCTGACCATGTATCTGGAATTTTGCATATTCTTCGTTCTGTCCCGCTCAGAGTCTTGTGATCATTCAGTGACTAATTTAAGACTAAAAACAAGAATAACAAGGTATTCAATATCTCGCTCTACGATACTGTGTATCGCTACTTAATGTCCCATGTGGGCAGACCTGTTTTCTCATACCAAAAATTCCCCCTTGCTCCACATTACAATCGTACGTGTCTTTTATAGCATCCGATTTTACAGATGGGCTAACTATCGGTATAGAAAGTTATAAACCGTTTACAGATAAGCGGAAAACAAATAATTAACCTGGTACAACATGGAATGTGCCGCGGCAGGTGCACTAGTCAATATATTAATTGTTTTAAATAAACCTGGTCAAACCCTAAAGCCGTCCATAATAATACTGGAATATCTAGCACAAACGCCATTCTTTTGACTTGCCTATAAACTCTAAAGTATCTAAACAGTCGCTAGCTTCCTACTATTTTAGTCGCATAACAAGCAGCATTCTTAGCAGACGTGTGACCTCTATCCATACCATCATTAACGGATTTGAGATGCTTACGTCAGCATCGGACAAGCACAACAATATGCTTAAAACTTACTATCAAACTGTACCTTTTGTGATTATGGCTGGTTACTTCCTGAATTTATATCATGACTGTTAATTCTCTGATCAACTTTAATACATCTTTTCTAAATAAATCTAGAATTATTAAGTGCCATGATACACGCCAAACAAACTGTTCTGACAACATTCTTAACCTAGCGCTCGTTAATGCATCCATAGTTAGTTCATATTGAAACTACGTTGCATAAAGTTGTATTTCCATCTCAGTACTGAATAATAAACATTCATTGAACCATGAATAAGTTGCTTTAATCCTCGATAAATAGAGAAGTCATACAGCCACCTCAGCAAAATAACGTATTCAGCGACAACAATATCGATTCCGTTCTGGAGATGATCAGACAACGCATTGAAATTAATATCATACAAGATCAGTAAATTTGTTCACAGTTGCTTCGTTTCTAGAGAATTACCGTCGACATATCTAATGCGTTTTATCTGGGTTTCACATAAAGTCAACTTCTCAAGATTTTCAGCTGGAAATGTCCACACAACAATAAAATCCATTCTCTCTCGTAAGTTTATTAAAGCAGACGCTAAAATCCGAAGCTTGCAGTATGAAGGATAACGTGCATCAAGAACCAATCCTGAGTCCAACTGTCTTTTGATCTGCATCTATGATTCCCAAAATCATATTCTCAGATCATTCGTTGATATCTATTAAGACGATACTACACTCTAAGGTCGGTCGTTTTATAATTAAAAGTGGCGATCCAAGCGAATTAATTCTTGATAAATTAAAGTAGATTGCGTATCCAGAGACCTGTCAACATTTATATGAAAAATCATTAATAAAATAAACACAGATAAATAGGAAAACCAGCAGAAAAGCTACAATGAAAAACAACAACACGTAACAAAAATAAGTTTTCCACAAAAGACCTCAAACTACTTAAAAGTGAAAATGATTAATCTAAATAAAATGGATGAAATTATAATGCGTATGTTTAAAACTATTATTAAAAATTGTAAAACGAACAAACCAAACATTATCGAAATACATGTATTCTTATATACAAGTACAGATATTTCGAATCATATACATATACGTACTTATACGTACAGTATAATACAAATACCATGCGGCATATATGTGTATTACAAAAATACAAAGTTCGTAAAAACTTTAAAATTTCACATAGACAACGCGACTTTGTAAAACAAGTCTCATTAAAGATAAGTGACACACAGTCTAATGTTTTTACGAGGGGCGTGCAATAAGTAATGCTCCTGATCCACTTCCATTTGTCTGATCTTGAAGAAAATTTGCATGTGCAATGATTTACATCTATATGGGTTATGTGACAAATTACAGCTCTGAACTAATTGTAGTTTTTGTTTTACATGTGTTTGAACTGAGTCAGGTGTGAAATGGAGCCTGTTGAATGTCGAGCAGTGATACGTTTTTTTTGTATTTGAAAGGACGCACACCACAGGGTACTTTTGATGAAATGAAAGAAACTTATGGTGATAATTTCCCATCATATGACCTTGTAAATGCTGGCATCGTGAATTCGGAAGTCTGTGGAAACAGCCCCCAGACCTGGTCGCCCCCTTCTGCCATTGATGGGGCATCTGCCCGTCAAGTTGAGACTGCCATTTTGGAAGATCAGCGCATTACTATTCGTCAAATAGCCCAAGATGTCAAGATTAGTACAGGATCTGTGGAAACTATTATTCATGACCATTTGCATATGCATAAGGTGTCTGCCAAATGGATTCCCAGGTTGCACACACAATTCCAGAAGCAAGAACGCGTCGATTGCTCGGGGATGAATTTGGAGATGTGCCAAGAAGATGAGTCAAAGTTTTTAAGAAGACTGCTTACACAGGATGAAACCTGGGTCCATCACTACGATCCAAAGACCAAAGCCCAGCAAATGCAGTGGAAGCACTTGGACTCACCACCTCCAAAGAAGGCAAGGATGCCGCCCTCCGCTGGCAAGGTCATGCTCACAATCTTCTGGGACCAGGACGGAGTAGTGATGACAGATTTCCTGGCAAAGAGTACCACGATTACAGGAGCCTATTATGCTTCAGTTTTGAATGAATTAAGGGAAGCTATCAAAATAAAGAGGCGGAGCAAGGTCAGCAAGGTACCCTCCTCCTGCAGAACAACGCTCCGGTCCACAATTCGCATGTCGCCAGATCAGAAGCACGGGCGTGTGGTTGTGATCTATTTCCCATCCTTCCTACTCTCCTGACCTTGCGCCCTCTGACTTTCACCTCTTCCCAGCCATGAAGTTGTTTTTGAACGGAAAGCATTTCCCAGGTGATACAGCCTTGATTTCTGAAGTCACGTCGTGGTTGGAGGACCCACCTGGGGTGTTCTACAAAAACTATCTCCAGAGCTTTATCAAACGATGGGAGAAATGCATAACTCTGGGTAGTTTCTATGTAAAGAAATAATAATAACTGTTCCAAGTGTCGTTGCTCTACTGCGATAGAAAGTGGGTGAGGGACATTACTTATCGCATTGCACTGAAATATGTAGTCAGTCAATGGAGTATAACATAAAAGAAATTTTATTTGAATGTCGACCATTTAATAAAACCAGGAAGTGTTGACAGATCTGCATATTACCATTTAATTACGAGTGGTGAATGTAAAAATAATTTATATTAAAAATCAGAGGAATAGAAAAGTCAAAAATATCCATTATTCAATTGATAACATCGTCGGAATCATTTGTTAATAAATCCATTGCAGTGGCGTTAAGCTATCTACAACAACAAAAATATTAATGAGAAATTTGTGTTTTTAATTAATTGAGTGCTTAAATATTTGATTTTAAACGTGCTGATGATAAAAACAAGATATTACAAAAATGGTTTTGTTTTGTTTTTAATTTACTTGAATTTAAAAAAAATATGTTGTATATATTAATAAGGACTTCTAAACAAATATACCACCTTTCTTGCGTGAGTCACTAATTTTACATATTTTCATTTTGAAAAATAAATGTCGCATGAAAATAAAAATAGGGTATGGCATAAAGGTTTACTTCATAAGATCGCTAGTTATGGTATAGCTGGAAATGTCTTCTCAATTATTAAATCATTTCTTTCTGATAGGTTCATAAGAGTAGTAGTTGAGGGGCAAAAGTCAGAAGCTCACAGTATTAATGCCGGTGTCCCTCAGGGGTCCATCCTGGGCCCAACTCTTTTCCTGATCTACATTAATGATCTTCCAAATCACATCCTTACATCATTTGTAGACATTTATGCTGACGACACTACCATTTATGGTTGCACATCTAAGACAGTAAACGACCAAGTTCTCTCCAATTCTCTCTCCTCTGATCTTGAGCACGTAGTACAATGGGGAAATGAGTTGCTGGTTACTTTTAATGCATCTAAAACCAAGC
Source organism: Euprymna scolopes (assembly GCF_053919585.1). Classification (NCBI taxonomy): domain Eukaryota; kingdom Metazoa; phylum Mollusca; class Cephalopoda; order Sepiida; family Sepiolidae; genus Euprymna; species Euprymna scolopes. Next base: position 123,182,795 of record NC_136485.1, read on the forward strand.
TTCTCTCTTTACATCATCAACATTCTAATCCACATTTGGCATCAATGGAAATGAATGGCTCTCGTCTTCAGGAGGCCTCAAGTTTTGACAAGCTTCTGGGCTTGACCATTACTCCTGATCTTAAATGGAACACGTACATCAACTCTGTTGCCAAGGCCGCTGGAAAAATGGTAAGATCTTTCTATCGATCCGGTAAATATCTCACTGCTGATGCTATTCTCTATCTATATAAGAGCCAGGTATGTCCAAAGATGGAATACTGTTGCCACATCTGGGCAGGAGCTGCTAGAAAGGACTTGTCCTGCCTTGATAGAGTTCAAAATAGACTTCGTAGCCTCGTAGGAGATGTCCTTTTCTCTTCGCTGCAACCTCTATCTCACAGAAGAGATGTTGCGAGTTTGTCTCTGATGTATCGTTATTTTCATGGAAAGTGTTCGACTGAGCTTCAATCTATGGTCCCCCCTCGCCAAACTTCCACAAGAAACACTCGTCTAGCTGTAAACACTATCAATAATTCCCCCCACTCTTTATCTGTGCCTAAACCTAAACGTAGATTCCATGAACAAAGCTTCTTTCTTAGAACTGCACGCCTGTGGAATTGTCTTCCGTTTTCCTGCTTTCCGGCTGGCTACAATATGGTTGTGTTCAAGTCTAAAGTAAATAAGTTCTTGATGAGCCGTTCCATATAAGTTATCAAATTTACCAAATTTTCATTACTAATGATTACTATATTGTCCAATTTCTACTGCACACCCTTTAACCCTTATCCGTGAGTGACCTCCGGGCCTTGATAATGTGGTGATGCCTATGTAAAAAAAAATTAATGAATTATGTTTGGAATTAAATTATGATCCGTATAGATCGTCACACTGCATGTTTATTAATTTTATGTAAAAACATTTCGATATTGTTTCTACTTCAATATCAAATTATGTTGCCAACAATTTAAGATATATTTCATACGGAGGAAAGTTAGAAAACGTGATACACTTCGTTTTTCAAATCCTGGATTGCATTCACAAGAGCTCTTTATATTGTAGTTTTCTCGCTTGCAATGATGAAAAATTATCATTATTTTATTTCTGAAGTAGCAGGCCGTCCGGCGTAGCCTAGTCGTATGATATACTTAGATATCATATTGTAATTCTTGCAGATGACGTTTTTATTTAGGAACGTTAATCTTTTAAAGAATAAATATGTATATTTACGTTAAGAAATAACAGTCCAAAATGTTGAAAATAAACGACAAATATATATTTGAATTTTAATTCCGAATAAATTAACTTAAAAATAGCATGAAAATAATTATCGGGTTTCTGCAACAATAAATAGTCAATTAAAATATAAGGATGTAAACATTTTTTTCAATTAAAATTAGAAAATATATTACTCGATTGTTTCGTACGTTTTACTTCATTAAAACATAAATTCAAACAATTATTTATTTATGATAACATATGCTTTAAATTTAAAAGAAACTGATTATTTACTGAAAAAAGTTATAAACTTTTCGCCGTCATGTCCGCATTTATTAACTCTTACTAGAAATTATACTATTGTAACATTATGTATTAGTAACGTGGGAACTCTATTCTTTGCATTTTTTTCTAGATAATAAAAAATATTATGATGATGTTTACATTTTTATGCGTACAAGAGAAATATTATATTGTACTTACAACTGCCAGGGAGAATGTCACCATAAAGACAACATTATTTTTATAAAGAATATATTGAATTAGCAACGCTTATTTCAATGATTTTATTTAATTTAATTAGTTAGTTCGAAAAATTATTTTGTCAGGTTATATTGAGTCAATTAAAACCAATTTTTCGCAAGGTTCCCTGGAATTTTTGTTTCCTAACATTTACGATTTATTTTCATAAAAAGCCAAAATTAAATTAAATTGAATCTTCTTGTTATGTGGTGGCTGTTATTATTAGAAGGTACTAAATATGGATATGTTATACACTGGTGGTATTATTAAGATGACGTATATTCTGTATTGTTGTTGTTGTTGTTCCTCTTAGGAGAGTCTTAGTGAGAGATTAGCGTATTAGGAGTGCTCATGTGTTTAGTGTTCATATGTCTTAAGATGTTCATGTTGTAAGAAATAGCATATTGGAGACATAAACAGATATATATAAAGAGAGAGACAGTTCTGTATTAACGGGAATGTTTCTATAACCAATGACACATAGATTGTTTACCTATTTTTGAGACGATGATGTTCACAAAGTTCTTATAATATAAATGGGCAATACCTTTTCTGTTGAATCACAACATGAAGACGCAGATACATAAAGATGATGAAGTCCTTGTTTTCGCTTGAGGAATTCAAAGTTTCTTTACATGGCTTTTTCTTCTCTAACCTTTCGCTTCCAAGGTTTGACGTCAGATGCCGTCTCTGACCTCTCTCTCTCTCTCTCTCTCTCTCTCCCTCTCTCTCTCTCGGCTACCTCTCCCCGACTCTTCTCCTCTTCTCCCAGACTGCATCAAAAAATCTACCTATATTGAGAACTCGTCACGTCATCGCATGATTATGTGCTCATAAAGCACGCTGGATACATGCGTCACGTTGCCAAACTTGACATGACCCCGAATTCAGTAACCTATTACTCAATTAACCTCTTTACAAAATATGTTTAAAATTTCAATTGACGATTAAATTCCTTATTTTTAATTTTCACAGAAACAAATTTCATTGTTACATTCCTTTTCCAATAAACAGATATCTAACTATTTTGTGTGAGCTAAACAATTGCGATTCCACATTCCTTATTTCAATAACATTCTGTATTTATTTTAACTTATGATTGGAATTTTCAATTCCAAATCTAGCTTTGCAAGTTCGAATCCTTGACTATCCTATTTCATATTTACATGTAACTAATTCCCTATTTTTTACCTACATGAAAAGGGGTCAGTCCTTCATCATGTGACATTCTTTACTACTTTAAAAAGTATATTACAATCTTTCTTGTTTACATAAATTATAGCTTAGGGTTAAAAAATAATTAGTTTACTTTATTCTGTAAGTGTTAATTTATACTTAACATTTTATTAAAATTAGTTAATACTCTGACGTGTGATGCATTTTTAATGACCGGAAGAACCAACATTTGTATACATTTGGGATCGGCAATTCATGTTTCACGTACCTCATACATACTTACATTGAATTATTTTTTTAATATATAAATTAAATTAATTTGTATTTCATTAAGGCATTTAGAATAATCTAATTTTATTCAGTATATTTGCAGATTCATTAGTTTTAAAAAGCGTAATGCATTGTCCGCGTTGATCCTGGTTATTATTTTGAGTAAAGGCTGGGTATAATATAAAAACATGATCCATTGAAAGAGTTCAGTAAATTACATAGGGTAGGTTGAATGAAATAGAAATCGATTGAGATGCCCTTTCAAGCTGCCCCCTCCAAATGTCTCACGCCGGTTGGTTGATCCATCAAATCTGTCCTCAGTTTTTTGTTTAATGTTTATGATTTTTACGCTTATATAAGCGTGATTTAATCTTCATCATGTTTTGTGATCAAAGTGCACGCTAGATAAACAAGAGATAAATAAACGTTGGCCTTCTGTTCAATATAACAGCCTTGTCTGTTATGTAAAAAATAGTCACCAGTAATCAGGCTCGCTGGCCTGTCAAAATGCTCCCGCGGGGCGGATGCGGGTCGCGGGCTGTAGGTTCAAACTATAGATCTATGATAATACTTCAAAGGCTGGCCAAGATTATTTTTCTTTGACCTTTGGCAAGTGGTACAATAGGGTAACTTTTACTGCATCAAAAACAGAACTTCTCTTTCATAAACAATCCTCATATCCCCAATTGGCACCAGTTAAAATGAACAACGATCATATTGTGAAAGTACACTGCTTAAACAAACTTCTGAGACTAGCTTGAAATTGTATTCTTACATCAGAGAAATTGCTACAATCACTGCAAAAAATGGAAGGATCGTTCTATCGCTTCAGTAGGTATCTTATTTTTCACGCTATCGTCTGCCTGTAAAAGAGTAAAATTCTCCCTAAAATGAAGTTCTTTTGCAATATCCGAGGTGGAGACCTTAGAAGGACTTGACAAGGCACAGAACTGTCTTCAAAACTTAGAAAGTGAGGATATATTTTCTTATCTACTTTCTCCTTTTTACAGAAGATATAATGTAATCTTGCTCTGTTCTTCCGTTATTTTTATGGTATATACTAGACTGAGCTCCACTCTATAATCCCTAATTGTAAAGCCATTCTCAACAAACACTCATCTAGCTACACACTCGTCAACAACTTTTTTCATTCTCTATCGAGCATTACAAAAAGAATGAAAAAGTTTTATTCTTTTAATAATCCGATGTGGAACACGATACGGTGTTGCTACTTCACAGTTTATTATCTTTTAACTCTAACTTAAATAAGTTTTGTTGAGCCGTTCTTTTGCATTATAAAGAATAAACTAATTCCCATCATTATTGAATCTTACCTAACACGTAACCCGAATTTTAGAATGCCATAACTGATGATTACCCAAGTAAAAAGATTAGCACAAGATAATTAAATACGAGTCATAACTATTCTCCGCGATACTATTTACATCCACAACAAACATATATGTAGATAAAAACAAAGCAAAATACACGGAAAGTTAATATAAACGTAGTAAACATGCTGTCTAAATAGACAAACTACATGAACTAACAGATCTGTTACTCACAATGTGTATCACCACACACGCAAGTTATTCTGATTTTATGCGTAAGGTTTTAGGCTAATACGTGCTCTTATGTAAACGAAAACGACATGTTACTAATGCAAATTAGTAGTCAGTAAATATCATGTTTGTCTTAAAGACTGTATTTATGGAAATGATTTCGTGGTAGCTGATGAATTCGAACCATATGACCACATTGAGTGTTCATAACACTTCAGTAAATATTAATAAATCTCTTATACAATATAGAAAGTTTCTATCTTAGACACTTTCTATATTGTTTTGTTGTATTATTTAGCTGTTATATTTTTGCACATTAACACGATATTTATACACATGTTGAATCTAGGTTAAAAGCAGTGATATAATAAGTTGTATTATTTAGCTGTTATATTTTTGCACAGTAACACGATATTTATACACATGTTGAATCTAGGTTAAAAGCAGTGATATCATAAGTTGTATTATTAGCTGTTATATTTTTGCACAGTAACACGATATTTATACACATGTTGAATCTAGGTTAAAAGCAGTGATATAATAAGTTGTATTATTTAGCTGTTATATTTTTGCACATTAACACGATATTTATACACATGTTGAATCTAGGTTAAAAGCAGTGATATCATAAGTTGTATTATTAGCTGTTATATTTTTGCACATTAACACGATATTTATACACATGTTGAATCTAGGTTAAAAGCAGTGATATCATAAGTTGTATTATTTAGCTGTTATATTTTTGCACATTAACACGATAGTTATACACATGTTGAATCTAGGTTAAAAGCAGTGATATCATAAGTTGTATTATTTAGCTGTTATATTTTTGCACATTAACACGATATTTATACACATGTTGAATCTAGGTTAAAAGCAGTGATATCATAAGTTGTATTATTTAGCTGTTATATTTTTGCACATTAACACGATAGTTATACACATGTTGAATCTAGGTTAAAAGCAGTGATATCATAAGTTGTATTATTTAGCTGTTATATTTTTGCACATTAACACGATATTTATACACATGTTGAATCTAGGTTAAAAGCAGTGATATCATAACGTTATAATCTAATCATTGTTAATGTTATTTTTGCTTTTATACATTATACACGTCGATTATATTGAACTTGAATTCATCAACAACAAGCGGGGGTACTCGGCGTTTCCCAGGTGTCAAGAGGTAGTGTAATACGGACATTGCGCAACGCCCAGAAAAAAATTAGACGCAGCCCGGTTGGAGAGAGCTATAAAAAAACGCGAAAGAAGTATGTGAAAACCACTTTAAGCGAACTTGAAAATAACCTAGATTACTGGAATCAAGGTTCTTGCTTAGCATGGCGACCTCATGCACAGATATTTGTATGTTGCATGTTGTATGTTATGGCAAATGAAAAGCTTTTAACCCTGTTTAAATGTTAAAACTTAACTAAAAACTGATTTAAAAAAAATAGATTAAATGTATAATGCGTCACTGTTATATATTTCTGTTTTTTTAGCGTTTTTTTAATTTTTTATTTATTTATTTTTTTTGTAAATTCCCTGCGTAATGTTACAGCACTTTCGATTATAATCTTCAAAGATATTTCATGTCGAGTATGGAGAACTTTTCTACACTCAACATTCTATCTACCCGAGTCTGGCATGAAACTAATTGCTATTTATCATTTTCTGCTTATATTTCTCTCTTTTCTCTCTTCTCTTGTTTATTGGCAATCAAAGCTAATAAAGAAGCTATAAAAGAGAAGATTGATGTACGCAAGTATTAAAAAGGGATAATGAATGAATTATATATGATAATTCGAATGAGGACGGTATTATAACAACGTGAGCGATATAATCATATCCACTCCATTAAAACAGTTTGTCACTTAAAAATGCTTAACCATAAGAATATTCGTTTTATGCTTATTTGGGTTTTTAGTAAAGATGAAAATGTAGTATATAGCCATACAATGTAGCAGAGCTCGAACGCGGGTATGTCAGCAGACGTTACAGTTAACGGATGCATATACCCAGCCATGTGATGGGTGACGTCACAGAAAAGACAGAAGCAAAGAAAAGGACTATAAACTCTTCTATGCATTCTTTATTTTCACCTAAGAAAATTATTCCTAAAACAGTTTCAGCTACATGCAGAATCGTTCTGTGCTTCCTGATTGTTTTGTTGTAAACAAATTCTTATATGGTTTCGTGTAAGTGCTTTCTTAAAAAAAAATAAATGCATATACGTTTTAGAAAAAAAAATAACAGTCAAGTTTATAATGGTCATGTAAAATGTTGGCCCGCTATTATTTGCGACAGTTTTAATAAACAGGTTTAATCCCTATATATTTACATATTCACACTTTTTAATATATACATATGCACATAATCTTATGAACAGAACATAGGGCCAGAGCAACGCCGGGCGGAACTGATAGTATATATATATATATATATATATATATATATATATATATATATATATATATATATGAACATGTCTGTGTATCTGTGTACATTTCCCTACACAATATATCTGCCAATTCTCAATCTACAAACTCGGAATTTGATATACAGTGTACTGACGTTTTGGAATAAGCTTTGTAATCAGTTTTCTGCCAGAAATTTGACTGTTAAGGGGTTAAAATTCAACAATTTGTCATTTGAGAACTCTACAAAACTCGTCCGACAATTTTTGGTTCTAAACACTTGATATTTAATATATAGGTTCCTTGGACATGTATCTAACTTAATAACTTTATTTGAGCCCAAAACAGTAAATGTATAAGGGAGTATAATAGGGGTCAAATTTAAAAGAAAATTGACCGCTGCGGTCTCTACCAAATTACTCAGACAATGTCTGGTCTAAACATTTGAAATTTTACATAAAGTGTATTCGGAGATAGGGCAAGCTTTTTAATCGGTTTGGGTCGAAAATTTGAGCAAATAATATATAAATATATGTATGTATATTTGTATGCCTTCCTAAAAATTTCGACAGAGGGGACGGATTTTCACAAATCAGTACTGATTTTAAGCCCGCCCTTTCAGACAACAAATATCGAAAAATTGGCTTAAAACATTAATTTCTTCACCTTCAACTGAGCTCTTTTCTTAGGAAGGGCTCGCTTTTTTCGCCGATATTGTCGAAAGTCCTCCCCTCTTTTCGATTGTCTAGCCTTAATTTAAACCTACGTCACTTCCGGTTTGGCGGTGGTCTTAACAGCAAAGACGTCACGTTTTTCCTTATTCTTTTCCTCCTTCGCGGTACGGGTTTTAGCCTGCCTTCCTACTACCACTTTTTTTTGTTCAACATACACCTCCAATTACCTTGGCAACGCCGGTCTCAACTGCTAGTATATATATATATATATATATATATATATATATATATATATATATATATATATATATATATATATATATGTCTATCTATAGCTATATATTCAAACTCTATCCCTTCCGAATGTAAAAGTCACAGAGTGGCGTTATAGGCCACAGATTATTAGATTTTTACGGGTCGTTCGTTTATGGGTCTTTAGCCGGTTACTATAGTTTTTAAAGTGCTTAAAAGGGATAGAATCGAAAATTGTTATACATTTTATAAATTCATCTTAGTTTCTCTTTTAAACAGTTTATATGCGTGTAACGTTGGTACAATGATAACGTCATCAGCTTCGAATGCTAAAGTTTTGCTTTAGATTTCGAAATTAGCTGATGACACTAAAATGTTTTTTTTTCTTTTGAAATCACGACCCTATAATAATATATACGAAATCCGGGACGAATTAAAATATCATAGGTAAGCGTATTTTACGACCGACTAAAGCCGGTAGTCTCTCTGATAGTTTAATATATAAAAAGGATATATGTCTGTCTGTATGTATCCACATTTTCCAACTCTATCTCCCCCGAAACTGAAAGTCGCAGCGCGATTCTAGGGACCTAAAAACGATTGGATTTTTTCCGGGCCGTTATTTCATTTGGTCTTTAGCCAGGAAAAATAATGTTTAAGGATCAAAAATAGGTTAATGTAATCATACCATATTTTGTACATTTATCTTATTTTATTTTAATTTTAATTTCTAATCAGTTTATATGTGTGTCACGTTGGTGCAGTGGTAACGTCAAGAGCTTTGAATGCCACGCCTTTGCTTTGGGTTTCGATTCTAAATGATTGCACCTGAATATTTTTCTTTTCTTTTGAAATCACAAATCTATAATGATGTTGGGTTTGTATTACACATAGATTCGAAAAAGTTGTCAAAAAACAAATACATAACAAATAAATGTTATCAAAAGCAAGATAAGTTTCTTTTCTACCAAACTGGATATATTTTTGTGATTTTATTTAATGTAACATGTTTATTCAGCTCGAAAAACATGCCGTGTTTACCGATCTATTGGAAAGTTTAAAATGGTGGTCGACTCTCTCTTTCACGTGGTAAGTTTAGGAAAAAGATTTTAAAATAAAAACTAGACAAACTACTGTTAGAAACTCACACTATATATGTTACCGTTCCATAGCCTGACATATATTCGGTAGGTTTTTAATAGTATTTTGTATAGTTTTTATTTTTAACTCCTTTTTTCAAACTTACCGTGTCAAAGAGAGAGAGAGTCAGCCGCCATTTTTTTAAACTTTCCAGTACATCGGTAAACACAGTATGTTTTTTGAGCTTGATAAACATGTTACATTAAATAAAAGACTGAAAACTTATCCAGTTAGGTAAAAAAGTAACTTATCTTGCCTTTGATAACATTCATTTTTTATATATCTGTTATTTGACATTTTTTCGAATCTATGAGTACAGTAATACAACCCCATAATATGTCACACGTCTGGACAAATAAAAATAGCGTACTTTAGTGTCATTTCACCAAATCCTGGGGTAATTGCACTAACTAATAAAAGTGCTTTCTATATGCGTGGTTCCCAAAAGAGCACTGTTATCTGTTGGCGTAATTACCCAAGACTTGCCACAATTATAGCAAAGTACGGATTATATTTAAGTTTATTTTATGACCTGGCAAAGCTGGGCGCCTCCCTCCCACACAAACCCGTTAGTATTTGACCGGGTCGTACTTGTTGGCCGGGTCGTAATTATTGTAAGACTTTATTTATAAGAAAAATCCGTGGTATTCAGCCAAAACTATATGATTGAGGACCTATTTCCTAAACACCTCCTCACACACACAAACATATATATATATATATATATATATATATATATATATATATATATAAATATATATATATATATATATATATATATATATGTATATGTACCTATTTACTACGCCTCCCCACGGGACAGAGTTAGACACCAGGGTCGTTTTTTAACGTGGAGAAAAAGCACAAAAATAAAAATTGTCTCAGTTGTGAAGGGCTAATGCTCCACCGAAAGAGAACAAGAAATGGAAGTGCAGCATCTGAAGAACAGATACTACACTTTGATCTTGACCAAAAAGATATGTAAGTAATACTGATACTTATGCAAAAATCGTTTACCAAACAAATCTATAAAGACAGCAAAAGCTTTAAGCGGTTAGGGTTGGGGTTAGGGTTAGCGTTGGGGTCAGCTTGACCAATAAATATGAGAATTAAGACACGAGAGTTCGAGTTAATATATATTTTTTTACATAATAAAACTAAAAATTTAATTTCGAAATTAAATGTTTCTCGTCTTAATGACGAAAACACTAGGTTTATTTAAATGCAATAAAAACTAACTTCACGCATTATCTCCGAACTGAGATGAAGAAAAAAAACAATACGCATGAGGTAGAAAGCAAGTTCTTTAGAAATGTCTATCATGACTATACTGAGATGCGACGTTGTTCGGCTGTGGAAATAATTATAATCTAGCTCACGTTATATATATATATATATATATATATATATATATATATATATATATATATGGACTTGATCTCATCCCGGCTGTGCTATTAAAAAAGTGCGCCGCCGAAGTAGCTCCAGTTCTCTCCAAATTTTACAACAAATGCCTTAATGAATCTTGCTTTCCTGCCTGCTGGAAAACTGCTTCTGTGGTACCAGTTTTCAAGAATTCTGACGAAAAAACTGACCCAGTAAATTACCGCCCCATTAGCCTCTTCCCACTTTTCGCCAAAATATTTCAGTCCATAATTAGCCAAGCTCTAGTCTAACACCTTACAGATGCTTAACTTCTGACCACCAACAATAATGGATTTAGGCAAGCACGTTCAACAGCAGACATATTTACTGTAATCTCTGAGCGTATATACTATTCACTTGAGCGGTAGCTCTAGATATATCTAAGGCTTTTGACAGGGTATGGCATGAATGTCTTCTCAGGAAAATCAGATCATACGGTATCACTGGAAGAATACTTAGCATAATTAAATCCTTCTTAGATAAGAGAAAATCAAAGCTGTCCTCGATGGTCGCACATCTAAATAATATGATATAAATACGGGAGTGCCTCAGAAACGGCAGGGAAACAGATGAACACATATCTAATGAAATGGCAGAAACATTAGAGGATGATCTCCAATCTGTAGTGGAATGGGGCAAAATGGATTGTCACATTCAATGCTTCCAAGACTTAACTTGTTTCCTTCAATAACTATCATGGCTATACTGAGATGCGACGTTGTTCGGCTGAGGAAATAATTATAATCTAGCTCACGTTATATATAAATACCTCAAACTCCACACTGGACCCATCCAACCACCCCCTACCTGACTTTCCTATGCGGACAGATGCCACGCAAGACGATCTGAAAACCACCCCTGCTCAGGTGCATTCTATCATAAAAAACTTTGACACTTCAAAAGCATGTGGACCCGATCTTATCTCAGCTGTGCTATTAAAAAGTGCTCAGCCGAAGTAGCTCCAGTTCTCTCCAAACTCTACAACAAATGCCTTAATGAAGCTTGCTTTCCGGGCTGTTGGAAAACTGCTTCTATTGTACCAGTATTCAAGAATTCTGGCGAAAGGACGGACCCATCAAATTATCGACCCATTAGCCTCCTCCCACTTTTTGCCAAAATATTTGAGACCCTAATTAACCATGCTCTAGTCCATCATCTTACAGATGGCAAACTTCTGACTGACAAACAATATGGATTTAGACAAGCCCGTTCCACAGCAGACATCCTAACTGTGATCTCTGAACGTATATACCATTCACTGGACAAAGCGGGGGAGGGCAGAGCGGTAGCTCTAGATATATCTAAGGCTTTTGACAGGGTATGGCATGAGGGTCTCCTCAGGAAAATTAGATCATACGGTATCACTGGTAGAATACTTAACATAATTAAATCCTTCTTAGATAAGAGAAAAATCCAGGTTGTCCTCAACGGTCATACATCTAAACAATATGATATAAATGTGGGGGTGCCCCAGCGTTCTATCCTTGAACCTCTATTGTTCCTGATATTCATAAATGACCTCCCCGACAAAATTGCCTCTGAGATGGGTATATATGCTGATGACACTACACTTTATGGCAGGCACGACAGAAAAAAGAAATGGCAGAAACACTAGAGGATGACCTCCAATCCGTGGTGGAATGGGGACAAAAGTGATTGGTCGCGTTCAATGCGTCCAAGATTAAACTAGTTTCATTCAATAATTACAATAAACCCTCTCTACCACCTATAGCAATGGCTAACGACTCTTTATCTGAGAGTCCATCTTTCAAAATCCTTGGCCTAACGTTCACAGGAAACATGAGCTGGAACGATTACATTGAAGGCATTGCCAGGGCCGCTGCAAGAAAGGTGGGCTCTCTCTATCGTGCTAGAAAACTACTAACACCCGAAAGTATCCTGTACCTCTATAAGGCCACCATTCGCCCATGTATGGAGCATTGCTGTCACATCTGGGCTGGTGCATCTGCTACTAGTCTCTCGCTCCTTGACAAGGTTCAAACCTGATAGGCCCTGAACTGGCATCTAAGCTTCAGTCTCTGTCCCATCGACGAAATGTTGCATCCCTCTGCCTTTTCTACAGTATTTTAGTGGTGAATGCTCTGACGAACTGCAATCGCATGTGGCCCCACGACATGAGCACCCTCGACAAACCCGACAGGCTGCTAAATCCCACCCCCACACTGTAGAGATCCCTAGATGTAAAAGATCTTTCTACTCCAATAGTTTCTTCCCCAGAACCGCTAGACTCTGGAATTCCATTCCAGGTCTCTGCTTCCCCAACAGTATTGGCGTGCAGAAGTTCAAGTGTAACGTGAACGACATCTTGCTGCCCAAATCCCTACATAGTACCCCAGTAGTTGTTGCCCCTGATAGTAGCACCCTACACCAAAGTGGCAATTTGCCTTATTTGGGGTTAAAATGTAATAAAAAAAATAAAAAAATAACTATTTGAAACCTTCTCTGTCACCAAAAGCAATGACCAAAGGTTTCTTATCTGAAAATACATCTTTTAAACTACTCGGCCTAACTTCACAGGAAACATGAGTTGGAGCGCTTACATTGTGAGCATGGCTATGACCGCTGCGAAAAAGATAGGTTCTCTCTACCGTGCTAGAAAGCTACTAACGCCCGAAAGTATCATGTACTTCTATAAGGCCACTATTCGTCCATGTATGGAGTATTGCTTCATATTTAGGCTGGTGCATCTGCTACTAGTCTCTCACTCCTAGACAAGGTTCAAAAGAGAGTCGCCAACCTAATAGGCTATGAACTGTCATCTAAGCTTCAGACTTTGTCCCATCGACGAAATGTAGCATTCCTCTGCCTGTTCTACAAGTACTTTAACGGTGAATGCTCCGAAGAACTACAAGCACTAGTACCCCCTCGACGTAAATACCCTCGACAAACCCGACAAGCAGCAAAATCCTACCCCTTCACAGTTATGATCCCTAGATGTAAGAGAGTCTTCTACTCCAGTAGTTTCTTTCCCAGAACCGCTAGATTTTAGAATTCCCTTGTGGGTTCCTGCTTCCCCAACTGTACTGACATGCGGAAGTTAAAATGTAACGTGAACCGCCATCTTGCTGGCCAACTCCCCACACAGTACCCTCGTAGCTTATTTCCCGGATAGTAGCCTCCTACATCAAAGTGGCAATGTGCATTGTTTTGGGTGAAAATGTAATATATATATATATATATATATATATATATATATATATATATATATGTGTGTGTGTGTGTGTGTGTGTGTGTGTGCTTCCTTCAATCTTGATAGACCATGGATACCCAGTTTAAGGGTGCCTGCGCAAGAAATCTTTGTAGCAGGAGTTGCGTAATCCTCAACCACACCTCTCCTGATTCGATATTGTTTTTATACTAGTGGCAAGTGGAAGTTTAGAACGACTGGAAATAATGCTGAGATAAGTGAAAAGCACAGACAGCGCCTAGAATTCCCAACGGTCACCCATCTTAGACTAGCCAGGCTCAACGTTGCTTAACTTTGGTGATCTTTTGAGATTATGCCGTATCTTTTGTGATCTTTTGAGATTATGCCGTATATATATATGTATATATATATATATATATATATATATATATATATATATATATATATATATATATATATATATATATATATATATATCTTTACTATCACGAAAATGTTACGTTGGCCGGGATTGAATGAGGATCAATAAATATTTCATCTTCCCACATTATAGTGTCATCTAAATCAATGAAATCACACATTTTTCAATCCAATCGGTTCTTTCCATGTCTAGTAGAGAACTCAGTCCAGTTCACGCAATGGCTCACCGCAGTTAATTAGTGCAAAATAAATTGCCATATACATTACAGTGTGTACAGAACCTATTATTGATTTTATAAAATTATTTTTTACGTATAACGGTTTGAATTAAATTTTAAAATACAAAAGTTTAGTATTATGGTAAAATTCTGCTCTTAACAGCAACATCCATTTAAAACGTGCCACTATCACATCAAAGAACCCACTGTTATTTTATATGTCCGGTAGTGTTGCTTCTGCCGTGGTAATGACTTGAATTGAAGTTTACTATGCACATAAAATGTATTATGTTTCAATTCTGCTCTAAGAAGGAACATTTTGAACGCGTCCCTCTCCCATCACAAAAGCTTATCTTGATCTTATATGGCATATCTTTCTTGTTCTTTTGTAATAAAAATCATGAGAATATACGCATATGATATGCAGCATAAATTGTAATCTTTTGCCAAAATCGCCTGTTACTTTTTTCGTCGGATTTTTTTTTTCGATTATTGCTTGCCGATACTTACGAAAGATATGCTGACAGGAAAAATCTCTCAGAACACTGTCAGATACATAATTTAAATTTTTGTGAAATATTGTAAAGTCGGCCGAACCGTTTCGGAGACCATGGGAAACTAACTTACACCAGCAGACACACACAAGCATATGCACTTTAATTTAATAGTAGAGATACACAAACATTTTTGTTTGTGAATTTCATTACAAAAATATTTTGTTTGTAAGTCATCCAATTAATTTGCTTTTTTGTCTCATTTGAACAAGAATTAAATCGTACTGCCGCATGTTTTAGCGATTCTATACGATATTATCCTGTGACATCATTATATAACAGACGGACATGCGCCACATAAAAAAGTAATAGGTCAAGTATCAGCAATAATAAACAAATTCCTCAATTAACGCATACATATATATAATTATAAAGGCAAAGCATGTTCTTCGATCTACGCAGATTATACCAATTCGTTATAAGAAGCAACGCTAGCATGTAATAGGTTAAACTAAGAGCACCTTGGCCAACAACTGATATATTTATAATCATTTTTATATATATATATATATATATATATATATATATATATATATATATATATATATATATATATATATATACTAGCATTTCAGCCCGGCTTTGCCCGGGTGTTTTGAGGTGTACGCTTAGCAAAACAAAAAAAGTCAATTTTTTTTAAATTTGACCCCTATTATGACCCCTTAACATTTATAGTTTCGGGCTCAAATCATTTTATTAAGTTAGATCCAGGTTCAAGGAACCTATATCTAAAATTTCAAGTGTCTAGACCCAAAATTGTCGGAGGAGTTTGGTAGAGTTCTTAAAGGTCAAATCGTTGAAATTTGACGCCGTAACAGCCAAATTTCTGGCTGACACCCGTCACATCGATTTTCCCAAATCTCAGTACCAGGTATTTCAAATTTCGAGTCTATAGACTAAAAATTGACAGAGTTATTGCGTAGGGAAATGTACACAGACAGACAGACACGTTCACTTTTATATATATATATATATATATATATATATATACACATATATATATATAGATAATTATATATGATTTTCAGAATGTGAAAGATTGTATATAAAAAATTCCACAGCCAAAAGTCGTAATACACAAGAGTCATTACAGTCAACGAACCGGAACTCCAAGACTCGAGTTTCCCCCCTCAATTTGGGCTCATCAGTTAGACACATCCGAACTCAGGATTCGAAACCCGAGCCTCTTGCACGCGAGGCAGCACTCTACCAACTGAGTAAACACCCCGCACACAAGAATTTCTATTAACCAACACACATCAAGCAAACCGTTCCGAAATCCGACTGTGAAATGAACCAATTATATATATATATATATATATATATATATATATATATATATATATATATATATATATGTATATTGCATGTGTGCGTGTGTGTGGCTACGTGTACATGTGTATGCAAACGTTCGTATAAGTATGTGTTTACCGTATAAATAGCAAATATAAATTCATACGCCACCCAAAGCCCCATTCTATTGCATGATCATAATATCTAATTTTTTTCTAAGATAAACTCCATCTATTTCCCTGGCTTATATATATATATTCAGAAGCAATTGCAAAACATTCGAAGATAAGAATGAAAATATAAAAAAGTAAAAGTGAAAATAATTGAGCGAAATACGTAAACCTTTCGCTACCTTAATTAATGTCTGTGAAAACATCTGCTATTTGAATGAGAAGTTTTAAATGAGAAATTTTAAAGTTGGAAAAGCAACATTTTAAAGATATCTTACACAGTAGTAGGGAAACACTCTAAACACAGACCAAATATAACATAGGATAAAATAATTAGACATATAAGAAAATTAAAAAAAAAAGAAACTAAAACTGAAATATAAAAAAATAATAGACAATAGAAACACATCTATTCCAAGAACACGTGTTAAAATAACATTCTCTGTTAATTCAACTAAGGCAGAAAGAGAGAGTGTCACTACTAGAGAATAAAGAATCACGAACAGCATAGATGAAGCACTGTGCGACGGACTACACACACACACACACACACACACACATACACACACACACACATATATATATATTATTTTACTAGATGGCTACCCGGCGTTGCTCAGTTGTACAATACGATTAAACATGATAGTTTAATTTATGCAGATTGTATTGTATTATTGTAGAATAATCCTCTGTTAATTATTATATATTCCGAGGAATAATTTGCTAAGTGGAGCAAATCCCCCCAAAAAACTAAAAAAAATAATAAATAATAATGATAATGTCGCTCATCAAATTTCGTCCGTTGATATTTGGGCTAGACGATGAATGCCCTGGAAATATAATTTCTGAATCATGCTTACTTTTAATATATGCAAAAGAAGTAATGATTTGCGGCGATTTTAACGGGTATCTTTTTTAACGTAATTTGAATCATTGATAATTAAAAAATATATAAAATGATGAGGTATACTAGGGTTTTAACAGGGGATCAATCAATATGTAGTCAAATGCTCTACCACTAAGCTATATCTCCAGATGGCAATGAATCTTTTTTTTTTTAAAGAAATGATTTGCTGATATTTTGTAAACATCCTTTGGACGGTGTAGCGTAAAATATTTCCCTGTATATTTTTTTTACTTATGAGACGGAAAGATTATTACAAAATCGGATTCATTTCAATTTTCGATACTTAACGGATAAGTATCTGTACAAAGAATACGCAAGAATACTGGAAGACATATTTATTACATTTGTGTGAAATTTGCAAGAGATAGACTCATGCGTTTCAGAACCTATGGGGAGAGAACTTACACGCACACACACAAAGTCACTTATTATATAATAGTAGAGATTAACGTTATACAAACAAAATTAAATTTGGTCACAACAGTAGAACTATTGTTTCGAGCAACATATTGATCCCACATGCAATCCAACGATCCGGTCGCTTTAGAGGCAAGTGAAAATAAAAAATATGGATTTTTAAAAACTTATTTAGCATTTAAATGTTCTATTTTTTTTCAAATGAAGTACGTGCCAAGACAATAGAAACAAGTGAATAAATGGCTTATTTAGTAGTGAAAATCCTCATAAGTTGTGCCAGTAGATATTGTAATAAGGTCCGACGTTTAAATTAAAGTATACATAGAGTAAAAATTTTTAAGGAAGAAAAAAAAGGGAAAGTGATAATAGGCATGCAGACGTCTGTTGCCAACTGATAAATCTTAGAGCAGCGAATGTTTTTAATCATAAGTTTATCCATCCCTAATAATTATCGTTGAACATGGTTCAAACAAAAATTTAAATAAAATATAAGTACCTAATATTAATGCTTAGTTAATAACAATATGCATTGTAGTATTACAAATCTACGATTCAAAAATCAAAGTTTCAGATAAATAATTACGGTAAGAAAACTAGTACTCCATAATAAACCTTGTACAGAATTTTAAATAAAAGTATACAACAACACAAATTGACCTTTTGGAAAATTCATTAGATTTAATTAATAATGATGAAGGTTTTAATAAATTAGTAATTAAGGATATGAATAGCTACATTGAATTATGAAAATCAATTGAAAATTAAATCATTCAACTTAGTGCTTCATGCTAATATTAGAGAAGTGTATAATTAATTTATTTCAAAAACTATTCACTAAGATAATTAGAATTAATTCAAATAAATAACATATATTTATATACGTTTAAGATTAACAACAAATTCAATTAATGCATTTTTAGAGAAACATGTATACATTTAATATAAGACAACAGGGAATGTAAATTCAATTGCAAGAGTGATTGCAAATAGTTTGTGAGAATTAATTCTCTACATCTTTTCATTTATATATATATATATATATATATATATATATATATATATACTAGCAAAGATACCGTGTCGGCACACTTAGGTACGCGATTTGTGGGCACCTTTCCAGTAGTGGATGTTGTAAGAGGGAAGTAAATTTCGACTCGATGCTTAAATCTTATCAAACACATTGAATACTGAAAACATACCACAATCAGATCAGATCAGTTTTTCATCAGATCCTTTTGTAGAACTTTTCATTGAAGAGCCTCGAGGAAAACTACATTTCTGCTTCTTTGATTTGGAGCCAGAATGTAGAGTTTTTCTGAACTTCCTGTCCGGCTGATAGAGACGTAGAACATACTGCGACTGAAGCAGTCTGATGTCAGGTCTACGCCAATGGTTTTAAACGTCTGACCATGACTTTTATTTATGCTCATTGCAAAACACACCTTCACAGGAAACCTTCACAGGAAACAGTTCTAGATAGTACAATTACAACAACGCCCCAACACCTCCCCGGCCGCCGCCAATATAAACAAAATGTGTGTTTTTTTTTTGGGGGGGGGTATCAACGTGTGAGTGCTCATGTTAGGTTAAATTATCATAGAAACGTTATCCTCCACTTTATTGAAACTAATATTTCTTCAAAAAGTCCCAGGGTTCATACTATGCAAACGGTAAATTTGCGACTGGTTTGATTATCAGATTTGGTTGGTTGCTTGCTTGCTTTTGTTTTACGGCATATCAACCATGTTAGGGTTATTTAATGCCGAATCCAAAGATTTTGAAGAAAAAAATTTTAATAGAATATATTTGTTGTTTTCAAGTCGGTTTCTATTTAACCCATAGTTGGAACCCTAACAGGTACTACCACTCTGGGTCAGAGTGGACCTAGGATCAATGGCAATTAAAGGGTGGCTCCACACCCCCAAAACCCACAAGCTGGGGCCTTACCATTGGATATAGTTTAAGGTCATATCCAGGGCCCCCATTGAGGGACTTTTACCCTCTGCAGGGGGGGGGGGCAGTCGGTGTATTCTAATGCCCCACCGACAGGGCCATCAGATTTGGTGAAAGAAGAAAATAATCGGTTTGTGTCAAAAAACGAAAATATATTTTTTTTTTTTATAATAAAAATATTTATTTGTCCAATCATGAGAAAGTGAAAGGAGGCCTGGGGTAATTTTTTTTTTTTTTTTTTTTGCTCGTTTGGCTCTTTTTGGTGTTTTTTAATAAATGCACGGGCGGCCATCTTGCTTGCCAAACTGTAGTGATGACGTTGGTTACTAAATGTCTTCAAATATGAATAACTACTCGTTTGCGAAATAAATAAATGCAATATTCGTTCTCAACGTTCCCCAAAACTTAGAAATGTCGACAATTCAAAGGTGAATGCCGAGAGGTCGGGAAACTAAAAAATACCGATTTGTGGTAATAATTATACCATAACGATGTATATGATATCATATATGGTAAAAAAATATATTTCATATTAAATCTATATGATTATAAAACTCAAAATACCTTGTAACGGGTATTGTAACCCAACATCCGATTTACGACTTCCGGGTGCGTATGCGTACATAAACATAAACGCATAACAGCGTAAACAAATAAACATAAATCGCTACTTTTTGCAGAATTTGACCTGCGCACTAAAATATTAACGCTATTATTTAGAAATTATTATTTAACATTGTAACGGTAGGATGTTTTGCAACTATTCTGCATTACAACTATACTGACACAATTTTCTTACAAATAAATCAACTTTAACCCGTTGACAACGTATTGTTTTACTGTGAACGTTTTCAGCGTCTCAATTGTTTTTTTCGCGTTTGAATTATTCAAAAAAAGAATTGTTAATGCTTTCTTTATTTACATCGTTCATTTCCGTATTACGTTTAAGTTATTTTAACGCAATTTTCTTACAAATAAATCTACATTAACCCCTTGACAACCAACTAAAAAACACCAAAAAGAGCCAAACCAGCCCCCAAAAAATTACCCCAGGCCTCCTTTCACTTTTTCATGATTGGACAAATAACGTATTGTTTTACTGCGTACATTTTCAGCGTCCCAATTGTTTGTTTTTTTTCCACGTTTAATTAATCTCAAAATTTGAATTTAACTTTAAATATTATGCTATCTGTTCAGTGCACATTTACCTATAAGTATGGCAAACAAACCACTTATAGTTCAATGACTGTAAACTTTTTAATCAAAAATAAACAATTATAAACAGAACTATGAATTATATCAGCGTAAAACTACTAAATACAGTGAAAAAAAACGGATAATTCAACAATAACAAATAAAAAAAGGTTTGTACTCATGCAGAGAGTTATCCAGACGTAACTCAGCGCACGCCCGGCTTTCTCCGGAACATGACGTCAACAGCCAGAGTAAGCCGAGTGTCGCCGACGAAATTAAGCCGTCTGACGAAACATAAAGCTGAACCAATGACAATGTAGCGCGATGGTTTTCAACTCGACGCGCGTTCGCGCGAGTTGAAAATTCAAAGCAGCAGACGACAATTTGGAAGAGGAAGAAAAGAAAATAAATTAGTAAAAAAAAAAAGCACGCCATTTCGTACTTTAACGTTAGAAAAAAAATACATGGATTTTACAGCCTTAAGTGAGCAGCTGGAAACACGAACAGACTCCTCAACTTTTGTCAAGAAAAAATTACTGGCACGGACGAAAACTTGTGCATCATGTGGACAAGGAAAAGTAAGCGATGGCTATGCCTGGAGGTGTCAGACTAACACATGCCGAACCTTTACATCGTCTGGACTCGTACCTTTTTTTTCCAAGTCTGGGCCTACAATTGCCATTGTGGGTGTTTGAGAGAGGAACACAGAAAGACGTCCAGTGCGAATGCGAAATACGATTTACGCACACACACCATTAATAAAACAACGGTCCGAGGAAACAACAACAATATCTGTTTTAAGATGAACAAAAAGAAAACAAATATATCCCGCCCAGTTTGTTTCAATTTTTCTAGTTTTCAGGTTTTTCCTTGAGAAAAAAATAAATAAAAATAAAAAATAAAAATAATTCCCCCCCCCAAAAAAAGATAATTTTTTTTCAATTTTTCTTGAAAAAATAAAACTTTACAAAAAAAGGGTTTATATGACTTACCTTTGAACCTTTTCTCGAACAAAAAAATCGGTCAATGTCAAGTTTCTTTCCAACTTCTCAAAAAACATTTTTAAGGTTTTCGGAAGTGCTGAAACCGCATATCACATTTAAATTTGAAGCAGGTTAGTAGTTTTCATGATATGTAGAATTGTTTTTTCAAAAAGTGGGGGATCACTTTACTATATAAATTTAACGTAAAATGAGAAAATGAGCACCAACATTCTGGCCGCGTAGTAATTTCTTCACATCAAAACAAATTTACCTGATATTCGTTTTCAACATCTCCGAAAACCGGCGCTGTTTTTTTTTTGTTTTTTTTTACTAAGATTCGTTCATTTTTATCTCATAATTTAGGACGCTAATTATGCTGTCAGTAAGTTAACAAAAACATACGTTTTTTCATTATACAACTTGTATAGTTGTTAACTGGTGCTTCAGATGTTAAATATTTCACAAAAATTCTGTTTACATTAGGGCGCTCCACAGCCCCCTAATATAAACACAATTTATGTGAAATATTAAACGATTATGCTTTAATGGTTTAATGCTTAATTTCGGCATGCTACTTACGGAAAACGGTTAATTCAACTACAGAACCACCTGTTAAAAGCTATACAAGCTCTATAATTGAATACCCACCTGAAAAAAATGCTCATGTAAGCTAACTGACGGCATTATTAGCGTCCTAACTTATACAAAAATGAATGAATCTCTTAGTTTAAAAAAACAGCGCCGGTTTTCGTGGGTGCTAAAAACGAAAATCACAGTTAAATTTGTTTTCTGATATGAAGAAATTATTAGGTGGCCAGAAAGTAGGTGCTCATTTTACGTCAAATTTATTGAGGACAGTGATCCCCCACTTTTTGAAAAAGTAATTTCTTCATGTCATGCCCCAAATTTAAATGTGATATTTGTTTTCTGCACCACAGTAGAGACGTTACAAGCCTTTCTTATAAGTGCACGCCTGTGGAACTCTGTTCCCTCTGCTTGTTTCCCACCTGACTACAACTTGGATGTCTTCAAGTCCAACATAAAAAAATCCCTGATGAACCGACCCCTTAAGTAGACACTCTATCAAATCTTAACACTAACGTACTGTACACACAATAACCCTTATCCACGAGTTGCTTCCAGGCCTTGATAAGTGGTGACCACCTTGTTACAAAAAAAAAAAAAAAGAAAAACACCGAAAACCTATAAAAGTCGTCATTTTAAAGTTTTTTGAGGAGTTGGAAAGAAACTTGACATTAACCAAAAAATCTTTAACATTATTAATCTAAAAAATATATTGTGCTAATGCAGAGAGTGATCCGCGTTATTTTTAAAATCGTATGTCCACGTTTAATTAAAG
The DNA here is from genome assembly GCF_053919585.1 of Euprymna scolopes. NCBI lineage: Eukaryota > Metazoa > Mollusca > Cephalopoda > Sepiida > Sepiolidae > Euprymna > Euprymna scolopes. The sequence continues at coordinate 123,206,067 of NC_136485.1, forward strand.
TTTTATTATATGTTATTTATACAATTGTAAGTTATTTTAACGGAATAGGTACAAAACACCCCCCTCACCATGTTAAGAATACCTTTTTAAATAACAACGTTATTATTTTAGCACGGATCACTCTCTGCATGAGTACCAAATATATATATATATATATATATATATATATATATATATATATATATATATATATAGCAAAAACAAAATAAAACAAAAAATATTATTATCAAATTTTTCTTTACAGTTAATAAAATTTTAAATTTAAGGAAGGTTTTCTTTTCTTGTTACGCTTTCATCGGCGACGCTTGGCTTAATTTCCTCAGCAACGCTCGGTTTTCTCCGGCTGTTGGCGTCATGTTTCGGAGAAAGCCGAGTGGACTCTGAGTTCATTCTCTGTATCAGTACCAAAAGGTTACTAAAAAATTAAGGATAAGCGAAAAAAATTACCTCCGAATTAAAAATAAAAATAAGAATTCAACTTAACGAAATGAAAACAAATCTATTATAGAAAATATTTAATAACGTGCTCAAAGAATTAAACTATCACAGTTATTCCCCTTGGTTTTCTGGTTTGAAAATTAAAAGGTTTCAGATTTACGATAATAATAAGTAAATTTAAGTTAAATAAAATATAAATTGAAATGAAAATAAACTAAATAATTAAATTTTAAGTTATATTTTAAATAGTACAGTATTAACGAGGGTTTTATGTCGAATAAGTAATATAATCGAGCTAATTATTTAAAATGATTTAATTCAATGTGATATGCTAATAACTATAACTCAGTCGATGTATATGTGATGTTGAGAATGCTATGTCTAGAAGTTACTCATAAAAATAAATGTCTCCTTTGACAGAAGCATCTTACATGGGCATTAATATTTATTGACCAGGAGAAGTGTACACACATTATAGACACTTTATATGTCTTTGATCTTATGGAGTTGTACACGCAAACAAACACACACGAACGCTATTACGGTACACATATATATACAGGGTGTTTCAAAAGTCTTGGGAACATTACAAATGCGTATATCTCATGAACTATTCCAGGTAGAAAAATTAAACTGGTGTCATTTTAAAGCTTGCTTAATCAAGTTTTTGGTCATACTAATGATTTTCGTCTTATCTTTCCATGTGCAGTAATGGCGTTCTCTAAACAAGACAAGGCGTTTTGCGTCCTCCAATTTGCAAAGACTGAATCGTGGACATGTGTTCAGCGTGCATTTCGCAGGAAATTTAAAAAAGAAGTCCCTGAAAGGAAACCCATTGTCAGATGGCATGCTAAATTTGTGAAAGATGGGTGTTTGTGCGCAAGTAAGCGAACAGGTCGCCCTTCAACTTCAGAAGATGCAGTTGAGCAAGTCCGGAAGCCTTTCAGCAGAGCCCCCGTAAATCAGTGAGAAGAGCCAGCAGGGAACTTCAGCTTGCTCCAGCAACTGTCTGGCGTGTCTTAAGGAAACGACTGCAAATGGTACCTTACAAGCTCAAGTTGGTCCAAAAGTTGAAGGACACTGATAAGTCACTTCGCGTGACTTTTGCATTGCAATGCAAGAGAAGTTGGAAGATAACGGTTTTGATGACCGGCTTGTTTTTAGCGATGAGGCGACCTTCTATCTGAATGGCAAAGTTAACAAGCATAGCACTCGCATATGGGGTACTGAGTGTGACTTTTTCCTTTGGGGCTTTGTCAAGCAACAAGTCTATGTGCCGCCCCTTCCAAGAGATATTGACGAACTAAAGGCTCGAATAACGGCAGTTGTGGGAACCATTGACGTCAAGATGCTGGAACGCGTTTGGCAGGAAATGGACTATCGACTAGATGTCTGCCGTGTGACGAATGGTGCTCATATTGAGCAAGTTTGAAGATTCCGCACAAAACTTGAAACTTTAACCTTTCCAACGGTACCAATTTCATTTTTTAACTCCTAATAGTTTTTGAGTTATTAAAAATCTTTATGTTCCCAAGACTTTTGAAACACCCTGTATATATATATATATATATATATATATATATATATATATATATATATATAAATATATATATATAGTGAGAGAGAAAAAATGACAAACAACTATATTCCAAAATTCCTGATGTTGTCCATCTTATAATTTATTCCTGTAATTCAATTGCCGTTTACAATTCTAGACAGAATCTGTTTCGTAGCGCAAAATCAATCACTTAATTATTATATCAATCAGTTAATGTATTATGCCCTTAACTCATCAGAAGAAATAGCAACAATCAATTCGTCAAAAGGAAATGAATATTATGATTAATATAATATTATGAATTCAAAATCGCGTAATGGAAACATATTAAAGGTATATGCAGCGTCTCTTCTAATATTCGAATTTTTATCATGGCAGATTACAATTCATTTCCAACTATATTCCAACATCATAAATTTTGGAATATAGTTTTTTGTCAATTATGCTCTATATGGCTCTGTAATTATATGGAGCTTCTTAAATAAGGATTGGCATATATTATAAGAAAATATATTTCTACAGAAATATATATATATATATATATATATATATATATATATATATATATATATATATATATATATATATATATATACTAGCATAGGTGCCCGGCGTTGCCCGGGTTTTTGGAGGTGTATGCTGTGCAAAAAAAAGGGGGTAATTTTTTAAACTTTGACCCCTATTATGACCCCTGAAAATTTATTGTTTTGGGCTCAAATCAAGTTATTAAGTTAGATCCATGTCTACGGAAGCTATATCTAAAATTTTAAGTGTGTAGACCGAAAATTGTCGGAGAAGTTTGGTAGAGTTCTCAAAGCTCAAATCGTTGAACTTTGACCTCTTAATCGCCAACTTTCTAGCTAAAACCGATCACATAGATTTTTCCAAATCTCAGTACTCTGTATATCAAATTTCGAGTCTGTAGACTAAAAATTGACAGAGTTATTTCGTAGGGAAATGTACACAGACACACACACACACTTTCACTTTTATAGATATATAGATTTAAAATTTGAGTCTGACAGAATGACAAAATTATATTGCAAACCGATATATTAAACAAACGAACTTCAAAGAGACAAATGAACACATAAGTAAAAAAAAATTGTATTAGAAAACATTTATTATTCCACGTCTTTTTTTACAGACCTGACGACTGAGGTTCGCTCTTAATAAAAATTGTTTTTTATAGTCTTAATTTTGACTTCCTTTTTCATAAAAAACTAAAAAAAAATCAAGAAAGAAAAGAAATTTAATTTTATTTTTTCATTACTTTCTTTCTGTGCAAAGCAATTCTTTCAAACTTACTCTGTTTCCAAAATGTTTTTATTTTATTCCCCTCCCCCTTCATTCATTTTCCTCCGCATCCTGGCAAGTATTAAAATAAACCATTTATAATATTTATTTATGGATTTATTTACTTATCATTTCTTTTGTATCGGTAAATGAATTCCATGTAAAAAAAAAAAAACTGTAAAAGTCACGTTAAAGGTGATTAAGTTGGAAAGTAAGTAAAAATTTACCCTTTTTACTTTTATACGATTTCTGATCACTTTGAAAAAGGTGTGTGTGTGTTTTAAAAATGTTTTTAACTGCTATAATCTCATTTATATATATACATATATATATATATATATATATATATATATATATATAACAACGTGAGTATTCATATCGTGGGTTTGTATTACTGTACACATAGATTCGAAAAAATAGTCAAAAACAAATATATAAATAAATGTTATCAAAGGCAAGATAAGTTACTTTTCTACCTAACTGGATATATTTTTTGTGTTTTTATTCAATGTAATATATTTATTCAGCTCGAAAAACATACAGTGTTTACCGATGTGTTGGAAAATTCAAGATGGCGTCTCACACCCTCTTTAACACCGTTAGTTTGGGAAAAGGTGTTATAAATAAAAAACTATACAAAATAATATTAAAAACCCGCCGAATATATGTCAACCTATGTCACGGTAACATATATTGAGCGAGTTTTTAACAGTATCATAACAGGGCACATCGTAAAAACTGACCCATTAATTTTCCTGAAGTAAAAACTATATAGTTTTTAAACTTTTAAAACTGTACATTATAAAAAGAAAACTGTTCGAGTGATTTTTTTTACATGGGTGTCACCACTTATCAAGGCCCAGAGGCCACTCAAGGATAAGGGTTAATAGGTATACATTAGTCATTGTGATTTTAGCATAGTAAACAGTGGGAATTTTGTAACTTGGATTACTTGAAAAAGAAAACTGTTCGAATGATTGAAAATGAAAACAAAATAACAATGTAAATATATTGATAAGAAAAAAACAAAAACAAACGAAGTTTCCGTTTCAGGAACCCGAGTTTAATTGTATGTCGTAATCATTCAACTCGTTAGCGGTTTTATTCAGCGATTAGGGATAACCATACGACATATCTAATTACCAAAGCGATTAAAAAAAAAAAAAATTATTATTAAACTAAACCTGTTTGGTTTTAATGAACCAATTTTTTTAAATCCAACACTTTAGTTATTTTGAGAGCGTGCAACTGCACCCGAAAGGTTGATTAGGAAACTCCAAATCCTTTTATGACTCGAAAAAAAAGGGCTTTTTATCGGCTTAAATGATAAACTAATGTTAAATATTAGTATTTAATATAATGAGATATCAATCTACACAATTTGCCATCGATTCTGAAATAAAATGAAATCCTGACATTGTGATCATTTTTGCAGCTGTTATGTGCCAAATATTGAAATAAGAATGTTTAAATTCAATTATTTTAATTTAAGTCTTTAATTTTAAAGTCGATTTTATTTATAAAATATCTTTTTAGAAATCAATCTCAAAAACAATCTGAACAATAAATCTCTTTTGTTATGGCTAAGTTTTTGTCAAGGGTAGAAATTATAATAGACAAGTATTCATCCATGATGACATTTTACCGATTTCCTGGTTTACAGGTATTCTTGCTAAATTTCTTCGAAAGAATTGACATAAACAATACTTCAACTAAATACGTATATTTCATGCAATAATGACTTTTGTTTCTCCTGACTTTTCCTAAACTAAACATAAAACATCGGTTAGGGTTAGTTTAACATTCTGTAAAAGTACCTTCCGTTTTTTTTTTGTACTTCTGCAGAGAAGGTAAAAAACCGATAAAAACTGGATATATTTTTCGTGTTTTTATTCAATTTAACATGTTTATTCAGCTCGAAAAGAATACAGTGTTTACCGATGTGTTGGAAAATTCAAGATGGCGTCTCACACATTCTTTAACACCGTAAGTTTGGGAAAAGGTGTTATAAATAAAAAACTATACAAAATACTATTAAAAACCCGCCGAATATATGTCAACCTATGTCACGGTAACATATATTGAGCGAGTCTTTAACAGTATTTTAACCGGTTTTTTATTTATTACACCTTTTTCCAAACTTACCGTGTTAAAGAGAGAATCGGCCGCCATCTTGAATTTTCCAATACATCGGTAAACACTGTATGCTTTTCGAGCTGAATAAACATGTTAAATTGAATAAAACACGAAAAATATATCCAGTTTGGTAGAAAAGTAATTTATCTTGCCTTTGATAACATTTATTTGTTATATATTTTTTGGGGCAACTTATTCGAATCTATGTGTACAGTAATACAAACCCGAAATGAATTTAAGACCACGAGTGAAATCAGAAAATGAAGAAAATCACATTTACTGTGTGTGTTTACTGTTTATGTAAGTCAGCGGGTTTGGTTGCCATAACAACGTGACGGTAGTGGACGTGTGTGTGTGCGTGTGTGCGCGTATTTCGTGTAGTTTAGTTTCGTATAATAGTTTCGTATTTTTTTAATTTGTAAATAACAAGTTATTAAAAAATTAAACCCTTCCAAGATGGACAATAAATAAAGCCATAATATTTTATGGTAAAGGTAAGAGCGTAGAAACGATTGTTTTTTAGGAGATGTGATTATTGGATTAACCAATCAGAAATCGTCTGTGGCACACACATCTCTGTTTTTATAGATAGATAGAATAGAATAGAAGATAGATAGAAGATAGAAGATAGATAGATATAGATAGATAGATAGATAGATATAGATATAGATAGATAAATTAAATGTTAAATAGATTTTGTAAATAGTACAGTTGAAATGATTAGAATATTTCCAATATGTAATAAGGTCGAGGTAATTAGTTAAAGAGATTTAATATAATGTGGTATGCAAATGAGCATAAGTCATTCGATATGGCGGTGGTTTGTAGAATAGTATATAAAGAAATTAGGCAAAGATTCTTATGTCTCCTATAACAGAAACATCCTAAAACATCCTAAAATGGGTTCTAATGTTTCTCTACCAGGAGAGATCTACCCTCTTACCTCCTTTATATTTCGTTGATGATGGAGAGCTGTACACACAGACAGAAACACACGAACCCTATTACTTTATAAAAATATAGATATATTATTATTATTATTATTATTATTATTATTATTATTATTAATGTTATTATTATTATTAGCTGAAAAATCCGTCGTTGCCAGTTGTATATTGATATATTTTAATATTTCGTCATCGTACAAAACATTCTTATTGATTAAGGAAAACATTAATTCATAATGTTTTTTCCATTCCCCCATTAAGTGTGTTTTATTTTATGTAGGTCTCGTCAGTAACCCTAATCTTCTTTTTTAGTCTTATCTTTCAGTTCATTTTCTTTTTAAATATAATGTAAGAAGAAGAATTATGATTTTACAACTGTAAAACCTCCTTTTGATTTTAACTATTTAATGTAATAATATATATAAAGACGTAATATCTGTTAATGAAATATTATAAAAAATAGTTTTCAGCAGTGCATAATTGAACACTGGTAAATGTACCGTTAACAATAAATTTGTGGGGCCTCTGCATAAACAACACTTCGGGTGTGATCTCTTACAGGTGTGTAACTGTAGAGTTTTTTTCAGGACTTCCAATGCGTGAACACCCAACATATAACTGGCCATGAAAAAAGCAAGGTGCCTGTATTTTATTAAACTTCTTCTAAATTATTTTCGTGAAAGGGAAGGTATATAACATAGTTCGTATGGCGCACGTATGAGAATATCAGCAGCAGCCGTATGAGAGCTGACTTCCAAAATATATTAACAGCAGCGCCCGCCATAGCACATATGCAAATTAATCCAGTGAGCATGTGCTAACATCAAGAAAAGAAGAAGAAAAGAGAAAAAAGAACAGCATATGGTCGAGGAAAAGAGAAGAAAAGTGCATGAAGCCAACGATGAGAAAGCGCTGAGGCAGTTGGCAGAGATACTTTTTTTAAAAACACATGTTATATGGCAGGGCGTGGTGAATTATATGTGTACGCTTAAAGATTTTGAGAAGGTACTGAAATGCGTTATATTAAAACCACAAATAAAGCATTTCATTTACTCTTTAAATAATGGCATGTCGAGCGTTTATTTTTCTCCTTTTATTTATGTTTTGTTACTTTGCAAACACTGCGTATACACGCAACGCCCATACACACAGAGGCACAAGACAGGGGCACACACACACACACACACACACACACACACACACACACATATATATATATATATATATATATATATATATATGCTGTGTGTGCAAAATGAAGACTTCAAGACAAGGTGTTGATGCCAACAAGAAGTGTATTTCATCTTACGTTACAATTGTTTCAATGTCTAGTTCGACGATTTTAAGCATTATATCGTTTGAAAAATTTCAAAAAACAGTATTTCTTCAGACTTTATGAATAAACACACTTTAGGCAATGTAGCATTTTTTTAATTGAAAAAAAAAGGGCGGGGGGATCCCTAACGAGAAAAGCATGCGAAAAACATTTACCTTCGTTGTAGTTACGGAAAAGCCCGACGCTTAATCCTTAAGTATACAATTTTTGGCTTAAAACCTATTGGTATATGAAAATTTACTGAATTACACGAACACAGTATATTACATATACGTCTATATATATATATATATATATATATATATATATATATATATATATATATATATATATATATATATATATATATATATGGGTGTGGGTGTGTGTGTGTGCGTATGTTTATATATGGGTGTATGTATATTTATTGAAACACCGCATTATTAGGTCGTTGTTAAGGAACCAAGCTGAAATTCATGAGTTTAATTTTAGTGATTTCCACGTCCTAAAAACGCGATATCTCTATAAATAAGTACTATAGAAACATGTATGCACATATGTAGTCAATTATGCTTGTATAAGTAAACATATTGTAATATAGCCCTATTAATTCTTTGAAAACTAACAGGGAACTCCGTGGTTTACATCTATGAAACGAAGACCAAACTATTATATATATATATATATATATATATATATATATATATATATAGAGAGAGAGAGAGAGAGAGAGAGAGAGATAGATAGATAGATAGATAGATATAGAATGATTTCTCAATAAACATATCACACTTTAAGAAAAAACTACCGAACAAATAATAAAAATATTAGTGCCACATTGGGACACGTAAAGTCTAACCTGATATATATATATATATGTGTGTGTGTGTGTGTGTGTGTGTGCGTGTGTGTGTGTATAAGATATTTGTTTATTTCCCTTATATTACGTTGTGATTTGGCTTTCAAGCGCACTAGATATGTATTTTATTTCATTCAAATTAAAACAACGCTTCAATATGAAATCTCATTCTTTACGTTATTCTCGCATTGCATATGCACAATCCAAACATTTTACAATATAACCGCTAGATTCAACGCGCGGCTTCTTACAAACAGACGTCTTTCTCAAACTTTACAACATGACAAGGAAGAAGAAAAAGAGAAAAAAAAGAAACAAAACAACACACTGAAGATGGAGTATGTCTCTGAAAGATATTTATGAAAATTGTCAAACAAGTAAAATATTTGTTTATTTTCCTTATATTACGTTTGAAATAGAACTAAGTCATCCGTTTCACTTCAAGTATAATTTCAAATATTTAAACCGCATGTTCTTTCCAGATACAATAAAGCAATACTTTCACAACAAATATATATTCAAATATTGTACTGGCATTTTATTTTCTTCAAATTGTTTCCTCCAGAGGAAGTCTTAAATTAAAGACGAAACGTTGATGGATCTATAACCTGTTTTTCTCCTTTTTCATACATATATATATATATATATATATGTGTGTGTGTGTGTGTGTATGTGTGTATGTGTGTGTTCATGTGTTGTGCGTGTATGAGTGTGTTTATATATATATATATATATATATATATATATATATATATATATATATATATATATATATATATATATACTAACAGTTCAGCCCGGCGTTGCCCGGATGTTTGGAGGTGTATGTTGAGCAAAAAGAAAAAAGTGGTAGTAGGAAGACAGGCACGAACCCGTACCGCGAAGGAGGAAAAGAATGGGGGAAAAACATGACGTATTTCCTCTCAGGACCACTGCCACCCTAACCCTAACCCTGCCACACCGGTAGTGACGTAGGTTTAAATTAATGTTAGACAATCCAAAAGAGTGGATGGCTTTCGACAATATCGGCGAAAAAGCGACTCCTCCCTGTAGAAAAGTGGGCAGTTGAAAGTGAAGAAATTAATGTTTTTAGCCAATTTTTAGATATTTTTCGTCTGAAAAGTTGAGCTTAAAAACGATACGGATATTGTGAAAATCCGTCACATCTGTTAAACGTTTTAGGGGGACATGCAAACATACATACATACATTTATATATTGGTTGCTCAAATTTTCGACCAAAACAAATTAAAAAGCTTGCCCCATCTCTGAATACCCTTTATGTAAAATTGAAAATGTTTAGACCAGAAATTGTCTGAGTAATTTGGTAGAGAGCGCAGCGGTCAATTTTTTTTTGTAATTTGACCCCTATTGTTATTCCTTAAAATGTATTGTTTTGGGTTCAAATGAATTATTAAGTTAGATCCGTGTCCAAGGAATCTATATATATAAAATTTCAAGTATTTATACTCAAAATTTGTGGAGGAGTTTGGTAGAGTTCTCAAAGGTCAAATTGTTGAATTTTGACTCCTTAACAGACACATTTGTGGCCGAGGACCGATTATAAAGATTTCCCAAATCCAAGTAACCTGTATATCAAATTTTGAGTCTGTAGACTGAAAAATGACAGAGTTATTGTGTAGAGAAATGTACATAGACAGACAGACACTTTCACTTATATATATATATATATATATATATATATATATATATATATATATATATATACTAGCATTTCAGTCTGGCGTTGCCCGGGTGTTTAGAGGTGTATGTTGAGAAAAAAAAAAGAAGCGGTCAATTTGTTTTATCCCTATCATAACCCGTTAACATTTATTGTTTGTAGCTCAAATTAAGTTATTAAATTAAATCCATGTCCAAGGAACCTATATCTAAAATTTCAAGTGTTTAGACCCAAAATTGTCTGAAGAGTTTGGTAGATTTCCCCAATGTGAAATCGTTGAACTTTGACTCCTTAACAGCCAAATTTCTGGCTGAAAACCGATCACAAAGATTTTCCCAAATCTCAGTACCCTGTATATCAAATTTCGAGTATGTAGACTAAAAATTTACAGAGTTATTGCGTAGGGAAATGTACACAGACACACACACACAGACACACACATACACACACACAGACACGTTCACTTTTATAGATATATAGATATATTCGGTAATTTTAATTCGTTTTATTAAAATACGTTGTATTACACTTCTAATAATTATTTTTATCATTAGATCGCAAAATATAAATATCATATACAAGTCTAATATCTGTTATGTATATTATGGTAATAAACCATATATAGTAAATAGTAACATTATTAACGGGCAAAAAAGCAGAGCTTAAATTGATATAATTTAGTTACGTGCAAATATTAGGAATTTTAAACGTAAACGTTGATGGTAGGAGTCGCTAAAGTATTTTGAATCCTAGTTATATACAAGGAAATATAAGCATTCCACTATATGCGTTCTCATATCAATGACTGTTAAGTCTCGGAGAGTGATTTCTCATCTATAAATCATATTGGTATAGCTTTAAAGAGTAATACATATCAACCTTTACTATTTTAGACCCAACTATCGTGTTACTGAAAAGAAAAAAACACAAAATATATGAAAGAAGCCATTGTTTAGTGTCGTCTAGACAGATAAGATGTGATTCGACAGCTGTAGATCGTGTTAATCTGTCACAGAATGATGAAAATGTCTGCACCAGTAAAAGGGCGCCTGCATTAGAAAAGGCATCATGCCACGTCGTGTTTCGGCATTTATAGACAATATTTCCAATTTCAACTTGGCTGAAAAATCATTACTTATATTTTTACGATGTCCACTGTGGTGAGCATAATTTGTTTGCCTCTGCGTGAGATTTGTTCGTCGTTTCACCCCAAACAAGGCACAGGCCTTTTAGTCGTGAGGGGCAACTATTTTTGTCCAGATTTGCATGGATGCTATTTCTTCAGTAGTACAGCGAGATGTATGTTGACAATTACGCTGTAAAACATAAACATAAATTCACACACGATTTCCGACTTTATTAATCATGTATAGGGAAGTTAGCTACAAATGACGTCATGACGTTAAATGACAGACAGTAACGTCATGAAAGCAAATAAACTTTTAGTATAATATGCATGCATAAAAAATTATAGCAATAATGAAGTATAACACACACACACAACACACACACACATACACATATATATATATATATATATATATATATATATATATATATATATATATATATATATATATATATTGTCCTAAAATACCCGTCTGTGTAAGTAGATAAGTCTATTACATCGTTTTCTGTTTAAAAGGCTAACAATACTCAACGCTAGCTTCTTTCTAATGGCGTTGCTTTCTCCGATATCAGACATATGATTAGGAACTGGAGGATATATATATATATATATATATATATATATATATATATATATATATATATATATTAGGTTGGTTCAAATATAATGTCGTTTTTGGACGTTGAACTATATATAAAAAACGACATTATTTTTGCCCTGACCTAATTATATATATATATATATATATATATATATATATATATATATATATATAAGTGAACGTGTTTGTGTGTCTGTGTCTGTGTACATTTCCCTACGCAATAACTATGTCAATTTTTAGTCTAAAGACTAAAATTTTGATATACAGAGTACTGAGATTTGGGAAAATATATGTGATCGGTTTTCGGCCAGAAATTTGGCTGTTAAGGGGTCAAACTTCAACGATTTGACCATTGCGAACTCTACCAACCTCTTCCTACAATTTTGTGTCTAAACATTTGAAATTTTATATATAGGTTCCTTGGACGTGGATCTAAATTAATAACTGATTTACCCCCAAACAATAAATATTAAGGGTAATAATAGTGGTTTAAGTTTTAAAAAATTGAGCGCTTTTTTGGCTCAACATACACCTCCAAACACCCGGGCAACGCCGGGCTGAAATGCTAGTATATATATATATATATATATATATATATATATATATATATATATATATATATATTGAAAATACTTAGTGATATATAATGGTTTGAATCGTAATGGATATGTTGCTCGTATATATCTAATGATTTGGATTCTTGGTACGGCGTATAGATATCTGATATCGGCCTCGTAAGGAAAGCGAGTATTACTCAACATATAATCATAACCTTGTTGCCAGAAGTATGCATAATTTCACATTGCTTAAAAGGGGATAGAATGAGAGAAGTAGACGGTCCGTTAGAATTACGACGCAAACCAAACGGTAAATATCACTGAAGATAAAGATAAACTAAGGGGCCAAAAATACGTAGGTTGCGATGACCTCTCCTCTCGGCTTCTTGCGGGAAATATTACGAGCGTGAACATTTGTATGGGAGGATTCCCATTGATTTGTTCTATATTTCTCTGTACACGTGTCCTAATCATGAGAGAAGTTCAAACATTTATGATTTATAGATTATCTTGCAAACAATATATATTTTTTATTTCGTTGCAACTTGGGATGTATTTATATTTCGCATTAAAGATAGACAATGTAATAGGGTTCCCAAATGATAACCGATGTTCTACTGGTCAAACACAACGTTGCTTCCGGCCGTGAATTTAAGGCGAACAAATATGTCTACGTGATTATGTAGTAGAAACAACTGAAACTATACTTTAAAAAAAATTTAATAGTAGAATTTGTACAAAAATCGCTACATCATTATATTGTAGGGTGTGTGACGATGAAAACTACAGTCAGGTCATAGTAAACGACACACATACACATCGGTTACTGAGTTTTACTTGAGGATTGTACTAGGTGGTGCAAAAATAATGTCGTTTTTATCAGATATAAATATTTAAAACCCCCGACATTATTTTTGCACCTAATATATACCTTATGTTACTGCATGTTATAAAAGTGTTTCTCTCAAAGTTATAAAAGGTGTTACTTAGAAATACTATTTTGCAAATGTCTTGGTGTACCTTTTTTAAATCTATTTGCACATCAGAAACAACCACAAAACACTGTTTACTGTCTTATTGATATATGTCTTCTGGAATTTTTAACGCTAGAAAAAAAGTCATTAAAAATAAACGGTTGATACGATGAGAGACAAAAGAGAGTAAAAAATATAGAAAGAAAAGTAAGAAAAAATAATATCTTTTTGTTCAAGACTACTGAGAGCTTAGAAGGAGATGAAGGACAGGCGTGCTGCTCATGTATTAGGATATGTAACGTAATATCACTCAACATTCTTTAATAGTAGCGAAATACAAGAAACTAATTATGGTTCAAAATTTAATCTTACTGTATGCAACGTTAAGCATTTTAGTTGGAATATTTTATCTCATTTCGACAATATCTTGTTTAAAATTGATCACACCGATGAATGTCATTGATCAAAGATGACTTCGATCTTTTTTAATAACGTTTTTATTTTTTATTTTCAAAAATAGCATGATTCTTTTCTGAAAAAATATCTTTAAAATACATTTAAAAAATAAACCATTAAAGAAAAGTGCTTTCTTAGTTTGGCTATATACGTTTCTGTATTCCCCATTCATCTATCTTATATATATATATATATATATATATCTTATATATATATATATATATATATATATATATATATATATTTAAGAGCAAACAGTTAGCAGGACATGTTAAAAAACACTTTGAAAAAGAGTTAAAAACATATTTAATCTGAAAAGGAAAAACTTGATAAGTGGATAGTCCTTAACCCGCGGGGTTTCGAAGAAATACTTCCCTTCTCATGAGAGGGTAGGAATTAGCAAAATGCGGAATCGAATTTTGCATACAAAAGTCTTTGAGGAAACAACAAGTAAGTCAAAGATCTTACTTGATAACAAAAAGTTAAGCAGAGGGAATAGGGTGAAGAAAAGGCTGATTACACGTGAATGGATAGTCTGGTGAATGGTAAATAATCCAATGACGGTAAAATCCAAAAATATAACTCCAAGAAAGTTAATTGAGTTTCTATATGCACAAGTAAAATCCAAGAAAATTACGTAATTGAAAGATGGTCCAAAATAATGCAAAAGGCAGAAATCCATGGAATAATTCACAAATATGTACAAAGAAAAGAAAAGGGGGAAAATTCCAATTATATTAATAAAAGAAAAATAAGATATGCTTTTCACACTACTGCCGAGACATAATAAGACATAATAAGACATAAATGTGTGTATATATATATATATATATATATATATATATATATATATATACATACACACAAAAGATAGATGAATGGGGAATACAGAAACGTATATAGGCAAACTAAGAAAGCAATGTATGTCGATGTCTGTATGTATCTGTGTATGAGCGCATCCATGCCTAGGCACGCGTACCCAACTTTAGCACATAAAAGAAAGTTTGACGTAAGCGAGAGCAACGCGAGTGTCTATGCATGCAGGCGCACATATGTGCATATATTTGCACGCCAGGGCGGGGATGTATGTGAACATGTGACCGTTTTTTTTTTTTTTTTTTTTTTTTTTTTTACAAAGGCATCACCACATTATCAAGGCCCAGAGGCCACTCAAGGATAAGGGTTAAAGAGTGTACAGTAGAAGTTGGTCAATATAGTAATCATTAGTAATGAAAATTTGGTAAATTTAATAACTTATATGGAACGGCTCATCAAGAACTTATTTACTTTAAACTTGAACAAAACCATATTGTAGTCAGCCGGAAAGCAGGAAAACGGAAGACAATTCCACAGGCGTGCAGTTCTAAGAAAGAAGCTTTGTTCATGGAATCTACGTTTAGGTTTAGGCACAGATAAAGAGTGGGGGAAATTATTGATAGTGTTTACAGCTAGACGAGTGTTTCTTGTGAAAGTTTGGCGAGGGGGGACCATAGATTGAAGCTCAGTTGAACACTTTCCATGAAAATAACGATACATCAGAGACAAACTCGCAACATCTCTTCTGTGAGATAGAGGTTGCAAGGAGGAGAAAAGGACATCTCCTACGAGGCTACGAAGTCTATTTTGAACTCTATCAAGGCAGGACAAGTTCTTTCTAGCAGCTCCTGCCCAGATGTGGCAACAGTATTCCATCCTTGGACGTACCTGGCTCTTATATAGATAGAGAATAGCATCAGCAGTGAGATATCTACTGGATCGATAGAAAGATCCCACCATTTTTCCAGCGGCCTTGGCAACAGATTTGATATACGTGTTCCATTTAAGATCAGGAGTAATGGTCAAGCCCAGAAGCTTGTCAAAACTTGAGGCCTCCTGAAGACGAGAGCCATTCATTTCAATTGATGACAAATGTGGATTAGAATGTTGATGATGTAAAGAGAGAAGCTTGGTTTTAGAAGCATTAAAAGTAACCAGCCACTCCTTTCCCCATTGTACTACGTGCTCAAGATCAGAGGAGAGAGAATTGGAGAGAACTTGCTCGTTTACTGTCTTAGATGTGGTACCATAAATGGTAGTGTCGTCAGCATAAATGTCTACAAATGATGTAAGGATATGATTTGGAAGATCATTAATGTAGATCAGGAAAAGAGTTGGGCCCAGGATGGATCCCTGAGGGACACCGGCATTAATATTGTGAGCTTCTGATTTTTGCCCCTCAACTACTACTCTTATGAATCTATCAGAAAGAAATGATTTAATAATTGAGAAGACTTTTCCAGCTATACCATAGCTAGCGATCTTATGAAGTAAACCTTTATGCCATACCCTATCAAAGGCTTTAGATATGTCAAGAGCAATTGCCCTAGAAAGATTGCCACCGTCGAGAGATTTGCTAATCCTATGCGATATAACTGTAAGGACATCTGCTGTGGATCTAGCAGAACGGAAACCATATTGAGTGTCACTAAGAAGGTTATTTTTGTTGAGATGTTTGATTACTTCTGTATTTAATACAGATTCTAGCAACTTACTCATGACGCACAGGAGACTTATTGGCCTGTACTGAGAGGGGGATGAGCGATCACCTGAATTCTTAAATACAGGGCATACTGATGAGATTTTCCAGGGAGATAGGAAACTATTCTCCTTAAGACAACGTTTAAACAGTTTTGTAAGTATGGGCGCTAGTTCAGGTTGAAGTTTTTTGAGTACTATAATTGGAATACCATCAGGGCCAGTTGCTTTACTGGAATCAAGGTTTTTGATTAGCTTGGCAACATCACGTACAGATATACGTATATCACATAGCGTGTTTTCTGATACAAGAGGAAATATTGGGGGTTGGCGGTCTTGGTCGCAAAGGGTAGAATTAGCTGCAAAGTTCTTGACAAAGAGTTTGGCTTTGTCTGATGCTGACGAGATTACCTCAGATCCATTGATAATAGTTGGGATGGAGCACACGCTTCTGTTCAGGATTCTGTTTGCTATTTGCCAAAACTGGTGGGAACCAAGCCGCTGCTCAGCTACTTTGGACTTAACAGATTGAGCATACAACTCTCTTGCGTTCCTTATTACTTTCTTACAATGGTTGCTGGCAGTCCTGAAAACGGCTTTAGTTTCCATACATCTATTACGTTTGAAGCAGTGGAAAAAGTGATTTCTGTGCGCAATGGCAGCAGCACATTCTGGAGAGAACCATGGCTGGCTGTTAGGTTTTTGCTGAAATTTTTTAGAGGGTATGAAATGGTCAATACCTACAATTAACCATTCAGTTAGGTCTAATACTATAGAGGACACATCCTTTTTAAACATGGAATGCAGAGGTAGATCAGATATAAATGTACGGAAGCTATCCCAGTCAGCCTTAGTGTATCGATATACTGTACGATGAAGAGGTACGTCTGGGGACTTATTACATTTCATTTTTATCTTAATTGATACAACAGAGTGGTCGGAAGATCCAAGAGGCGACAGAACAGAAACTGAACATAGTTCAGGGCAAGTTGTGAGAAAAAGGTCTAGTAGGCTCGCATACTGGCCGTCATTATCGGGCACACGGGTAGGTTCCTGAACAATCTGAGTGAGGTCATAGGCAATGGAGAAATCATGACAGAACCTCCCCTCATCATCGGTCTTGTTTGAGTGGGTCAACCATTCGACGTTGTGAACATTGAAGTCTCCACATACGTGAATGTTAGCTGAAGGATAAGTAGAAAGGACTTGGTCAATTTTCTCAGATATGCTTTGAAAGATAGTAACTCCGCTGTTGTGGGGGCGATAGAGAGTAAATATAAATGCAGTAGTGTGAGCTAAAGCAACCCGGAAGCACATATAAGGTAAGTTAGGATCTTCCCTGGAGATGTCCCTCCCACATGGAAAGCTATCTTTAATATAGGCACATATTCCATGCCCATGGCGATCTTGGGGGTCAGATTTAGAAGTTAAGTTAGAGTATCCTGTAATTGCAAACTCATCAAGGGAAATAGCCTGTCCAATGCCAGTTTCACTTAAAAATAAAAGGTCTGGTTTAGTCTCCTGTAATTGGGTTTCAACCTCTGGAAGGTTAGAACGTAGACCCCTGATGTTGGAGAAGGAGACATGGTAGTAGGGGTCTACGTTGGAAGTTGGAGAACCGGGTTTAATCGTGTATTTTTTCTTGAAACTTGTCATGATGAAATTTTGGAATTTGTGGACTAGGTCGACAGATTTACTTAGAGCAGGACAGAGAGGGAAAACTAAGAGAGAAAAAGAAACGAAGAATTTTTTTTTTTTTTTTTTTGTACCACATGATAAGGTAAAGCCGTAACAATTACCCACTAGTATGGCATCGAGAGGCCCCACCAGAAGCTACTGCATGGTCCAGATTCCATTCACCAAATGGCAATACAGCAGCCCCAGTACTTTGCACCTGCTGATAGGACAGCCTCCTTAGTGGTTAATCCAAGGTTCGGGTCCCTGACTATCAGGCGGATAACGTCAGCCCAGACAAAACGTTTACCTCCAGCACCCTTACTAGTTACATGGCTACAAGGATAGACATAGAAACAGAAAATTTCCACCAACTCTGCCAACTGTTCGCGCAAAAATACTGCCAACCTAGAAAACAGCTTTTTCTTCTCCCTTTGTCAGAAAAATCACTCATTTAAAAATGAGGACTGAGGGACAAATAAGAAGAAGCGAGAGTAACAGGAGCTGCCGATAACGCATCCACAATGCGTTTTCTACTCTCCATTAAAAAAAATAAAAAATAAAATAACTATTAAGTATTGTACTTAATAAAAGTCCAACGGACCTGTTTAAGGGAAAGTATGGTGATAGATTCCCCTCCCACGAACTAAAAATGAGTACAATTAGGTAATCTATTTTTGCAATCAACTCGGTAGATAAATAAACATTTATGGACGAGAAAAAAAAAAAAAAAAAAAAAATTAAAGCTAGCATTTAATACAACAGAAATACATAAATTAAATACTGAAATAAAATGTAGTTATTAATATTTGAATCTTAAAATAAAAAGTGCGAATTAATAGAGAAAATCACTTATCACAACAACGCATTCCGTCTCCAAACTAGTGAAGAATTTAACTTTTAATAGCGTTCAGAAGATTTTTTTTTTAAATTAACCGTTAAGAGAAAGCGTGATTTTATTCTGAACTTTAACTAATCACGTTTTAAGCAACTTATGATATAAAACAAAATCGGATGGGGGGGGGTTTCTTCCGAAGGTTAGTTGGTGACGTTATAAGTAATTGCGAGATAAGATGGGAGCCAGAAATTAGGGGTGGGGGACTGAAAATGATAATATAATGGATTGATTATACAATATTTAAGATCAACTTGGTAGATAAACATTTATGGACGAGAAAAAAAAAAAAAAAAAAAAAAAAAAAAAAAATTAAAGCTAGCATTTAATACAACAGAAATACATAAATTAAATACTGAAATAAAATGTAGTTATTAATATTTGAATCTTAAAATAAAAAGTGCGAATTAATAGAGAAAATCACTTATCACAACAACGCATTCCGTCTCCAAACTAGTGAAGAATTTAACTTTTAATAGCGTTCAGAAGATTTTTTTTTAAAATTAACCGTTAAGAGAAAGCGTGATTTTATTCTGAACTTTAACTAATCACGTTTTAAGCAACTTATGATATAAAACAAAATCGGATGGGGGGGGGTTTCTTCCGAAGGTTAGTTGGTGACGTTATAAGTAATTGCGAGATAAGATGGGAGCCAGAAATTAGGGGTGGGGGACTGAAAATGATAATATAATGGATTGATTATACAATATTTAAGATCAACTTGGTAGATAAACATTTATGGACGAGAAAAAAAAAAAAAAAAAAAAAAAAAAAAAAAATTAAAGCTAGCATTTAATACAACAGAAATACATAAATTAAATACTGAAATAAAATGTAGTTATTAATATTTGAATCTTAAAATAAAAAGTGCGAATTAATAGAGAAAATCACTTATCACAACAACGCATTCCGTCTCCAAACTAGTGAAGAATTTAACTTTTAATAGCGTTCAGAAGATTTTTTTTTTAAATTAACCGTTAAGAGAAAGCGTGATTTTATTCTGAACTTTAACTAATCACGTTTTAAGCAACTTATGATATAAAACAAAATCGGATGGGGGGGGGGGTTCTTCCGAAGGTTAGTTGGTGACGTTATAAGTAATTGCGAGATAAGATGGGAGCCAGAAATTAGGGGTGGGGGACTGAAAATGATAATATAATGGATTGATTATACAATATTTAAGATCAACTTGGTAGATAAACATTTATGGACGAGAAAAAAAAAAAAAAAAAAAAAAAAAAAAAAAAAAATTAAAGCTAGCATTTAATACAACAGAAATACATAAATTAAATACTGAAATAAAATGTAGTTATTAATATTTGAATCTTAAAATAAAAAGTGCGAATTAATAGAGAAAATCACTTATCACAACAACGCATTCCGTCTCCAAACTAGTGAAGAATTTAACTTTTAATAGCGTTCAGAAGATTTTTTTTTTAAATTAACCGTTAAGAGAAAGCGTGATTTTATTCTGAACTTTAACTAATCACGTTTTAAGCAACTTATGATATAAAACAAAATCGGATGGGGGGGGGTTTCTTCCGAAGGTTAGTTGGTGACGTTATAAGTAATTGCGAGATAAGATGGGAGCCAGAAATTAGGGGTGGGGGACTGAAAATGATAATATAATGGATTGATTATACAATATTTAAGATCAACTTGGTAGATAAACATTTATGGACGAGAAAAAAAAAAAAAAAAAAAATTAAAGCTAGCATTTAATACAACAGAAATACATAAATTAAATACTGAAATAAAATGTAGTTATTAATATTTGAATCTTAAAATAAAAAGTGCGAATTAATAGAGAAAATCACTTATCACAACAACGCATTCCGTCTCCAAACTAGTGAAGAATTTAACTTTTAATAGCGTTCAGAAGATTTTTTTTTTAAATTAACCGTTAAGAGAAAGCGTGATTTTATTCTGAACTTTAACTAATCACGTTTTAAGCAACTTATGATATAAAACAAAATCGGATGGGGGGGGGGTTCTTCCGAAGGTTAGTTGGTGACGTTATAAGTAATTGCGAGATAAGATGGGAGCCAGAAATTAGGGGTGGGGGACTGAAAATGATAATATAATGGATTGATTATACAATATTTAAGATCAACTTGGTAGATAAACATTTATGGACGAGAAAAAAAAAAAAAAAAAAAATTAAAGCTAGCATTTAATACAACAGAAATACATAAATTAAATACTGAAATAAAATGTAGTTATTAATATTTGAATCTTAAAATAAAAAGTGCGAATTAATAGAGAAAATCACTTATCACAACAACGCATTCCGTCTCCAAACTAGTGAAGAATTTAACTTTTAATAGCGTTCAGAAGATTTTTTTTTTAAATTAACCGTTAAGAGAAAGCGTGATTTTATTCTGAACTTTAACTAATCACGTTTTAAGCAACTTATGATATAAAACAAAATCGGATGGGGGGGGGGTTCTTCCTAAGGTTAGTTGGTGACGTTATAAGTAATTGTGAGATAAGATGGGAGCCAGAAATTAGGGGTGGGGGACTGAAAATGATAATATAATGGATTGATTATACAATATTTAAGATCAACTTGGTAGATAAACATTTATGGACGAGAAAAAAAAAAAAAAAAAAAAAAAAAAAATTAAAGCTAGCATTTAATACAACAGAAATACATAAATTAAATACTGAAATAAAATGTAGTTATTAATATTTGAATCTTAAAATAAAAAGTGCGAATTAATAGAGAAAATCACTTATCACAACAACGCATTCCGTCTCCAAACTAGTGAAGAATTTAACTTTTAATAGCGTTCAGAAGATTTTTTTTTTAAATTAACCGTTAAGAGAAAGCGTGATTTTATTCTGAACTTTAACTAATCACGTTTTAAGCAACTTATGATATAAAACAAAATCGGATGGGGGGGGGGTTTCTTCCGAAGGTTAGTTGGTGACGTTATAAGTAATTGCGAGATAAGATGGGAGCCAGAAATTAGGGGTGGGGGACTGAAAATGATAATATAATGGATTGATTATACAATATTTAAGATCAACTTGGTAGATAAACATTTATGGACGAGAAAAAAAAAAAAAAAAAAAAAAAAAAAAAAAAATTAAAGCTAGCATTTAATACAACAGAAATACATAAATTAAATACTGAAATAAAATGTAGTTATTAATATTTGAATCTTAAAATAAAAAGTGCGAATTAATAGAGAAAATCACTTATCACAACAACGCATTCCGTCTCCAAACTAGTGAAGAATTTAACTTTTAATAGCGTTCAGAAGATTTTTTTTTTAAATTAACCGTTAAGAGAAAGCGTGATTTTATTCTGAACTTTAACTAATCACGTTTTAAGCAACTTATGATATAAAACAAAATCGGATGGGGGGGGGTTTCTTCCGAAGGTTAGTTGGTGACGTTATAAGTAATTGCGAGATAAGATGGGAGCCAGAAATTAGGGGTGGGGGACTGAAAATGATAATATAATGGATTGATTATACAATATTTAAGATCAACTTGGTAGATAAACATTTATGGACGAGAAAAAAAAAAAAAAAAAAAAAAAAAAAAAAAATTAAAGCTAGCATTTAATACAACAGAAATACATAAATTAAATACTGAAATAAAATGTAGTTATTAATATTTGAATCTTAAAATAAAAAGTGCGAATTAATAGAGAAAATCACTTATCACAACAACGCATTCCGTCTCCAAACTAGTGAAGAATTTAACTTTTAATAGCGTTCAGAAGATTTTTTTTTTAAATTAACCGTTAAGAGAAAGCGTGATTTTATTCTGAACTTTAACTAATCACGTTTTAAGCAACTTATGATATAAAACAAAATCGGATGGGGGGGGGGGGTTTCTTCCGAAGGTTAGTTGGTGACGTTATAAGTAATTGCGAGATAAGATGGGAGCCAGAAATTAGGGGTGGGGGACTGAAAATGATAATATAATGGATTGATTATACAATATTTAAGATCAACTTGGTAGATAAACATTTATGGACGAGAAAAAAAAAAAAAAAAAAAAAAAAAAAAAATTAAAGCTAGCATTTAATACAACAGAAATACATAAATTAAATACTGAAATAAAATGTAGTTATTAATATTTGAATCTTAAAATAAAAAGTGCGAATTAATAGAGAAAATCACTTATCACAACAACGCATTCCGTCTCCAAACTAGTGAAGAATTTAACTTTTAATAGCGTTCAGAAGATTTTTTTTTTAAATTAACCGTTAAGAGAAAGCGTGATTTTATTCTGAACTTTAACTAATCACGTTTTAAGCAACTTATGATATAAAACAAAATCGGATGGGGGGGGGTTTCTTCCGAAGGTTAGTTGGTGACGTTATAAGTAATTGCGAGATAAGATGGGAGCCAGAAATTAGGGGTGGGGGACTGAAAATGATAATATAATGGATTGATTATACAATATTTAAGATCAACTTGGTAGATAAACATTTATGGACGAGAAAAAAAAAAAAAAAAAAAAATTAAAGCTAGCATTTAATACAACAGAAATACATAAATTAAATACTGAAATAAAATGTAGTTATTAATATTTGAATCTTAAAATAAAAAGTGCGAATTAATAGAGAAAATCACTTATCACAACAACGCATTCCGTCTCCAAACTAGTGAAGAATTTAACTTTTAATAGCGTTCAGAAGATTTTTTTTTTAAATTAACCGTTAAGAGAAAGCGTGATTTTATTCTGAACTTTAACTAATCACGTTTTAAGCAACTTATGATATAAAACAAAATCGGATGGGGGGGGGGTTTCTTCCGAAGGTTAGTTGGTGACGTTATAAGTAATTGCGAGATAAGATGGGAGCCAGAAATTAGGGGTGGGGGACTGAAAATGATAATATAATGGATTGATTATACAATATTTAAGATCAACTTGGTAGATAAACATTTATGGACGAGAAAAAAAAAAAAAAAAAAAAAAAAAAAATTAAAGCTAGCATTTAATACAACAGAAATACATAAATTAAATACTGAAATAAAATGTAGTTATTAATATTTGAATCTTAAAATAAAAAGTGCGAATTAATAGAGAAAATCACTTATCACAACAACGCATTCCGTCTCCAAACTAGTGAAGAATTTAACTTTTAATAGCGTTCAGAAGATTTTTTTTTTAAATTAACCGTTAAGAGAAAGCGTGATTTTATTCTGAACTTTAACTAATCACGTTTTAAGCAACTTATGATATAAAACAAAATCGGATGGGGGGGGGGGTTTCTTCCGAAGGTTAGTTGGTGACGTTATAAGTAATTGCGAGATAAGATGGGAGCCAGAAATTAGGGGTGGGGGACTGAAAATGATAATATAATGGATTGATTATACAATATTTAAGATCAACTTGGTAGATAAACATTTATGGACGAGAAAAAAAAAAAAAAAAAAAAAAAAAA
The DNA here is from genome assembly GCF_053919585.1 of Euprymna scolopes. Taxonomy (NCBI): domain Eukaryota; kingdom Metazoa; phylum Mollusca; class Cephalopoda; order Sepiida; family Sepiolidae; genus Euprymna; species Euprymna scolopes. The sequence goes on from NC_136485.1 coordinate 123,230,506, forward strand.
AAAAAAATTAAAGCTAGCATTTAATACAACAGAAATACATAAATTAAATACTGAAATAAAATGTAGTTATTAATATTTGAATCTTAAAATAAAAAGTGCGAATTAATAGAGAAAATCACTTATCACAACAACGCATTCCGTCTCCAAACTAGTGAAGAATTTAACTTTTAATAGCGTTCAGAAGATTTTTTTTTAAAATTAACCGTTAAGAGAAAGCGTGATTTTATTCTGAACTTTAACTAATCACGTTTTAAGCAACTTATGATATAAAACAAAATCGGATGGGGGGGGGTTTCTTCCGAAGGTTAGTTGGTGACGTTATAAGTAATTGCGAGATAAGATGGGAGCCAGAAATTAGGGGTGGGGGACTGAAAATGATAATATAATGGATTGATTATACAATATTTAAGATCAACTTGGTAGATAAACATTTATGGACGAGAAAAAAAAAAAAAAAAAAATTAAAGCTAGCATTTAATACAACAAAAATACATAAATTAAATACTGAAATAAAATGTAGTTATTAATATTTGAATCTTAAAATAAAAAGTGCGAATTAATAGAGAAAATCACTTATAACAACGCATTCCGTCTCCAAACTAGTGAAGAATTTAACTTTTAATAGCGTTCAGAAGATTTTTTTTTTAAATTAACCGTTAAGAGAAAGCGTGATTTTATTCTGAACTTTAACTAATCACGTTTTAAGCAACTTATGATATAAAACAAAATCGGATGGGGGGGGGGGTTCTTCCGAAGGTTAGTTGGTGACGTTATAAGTAATTGCGAGATAAGATGGGAGCCAGAAATTAGGGGTGGGGGACTGAAAATGATAATATAATGGATTGATTATACAATATTTAAGATCAACTTGGTAGATAAACATTTATGGACGAGAAAAAAAAAAAAAAAAAAAAAAAAAAAAAAAAATTAAAGCTAGCATTTAATACAACAGAAATACATAAATTAAATACTGAAATAAAATGTAGTTATTAATATTTGAATCTTAAAATAAAAAGTGCGAATTAATAGAGAAAATCACTTATCACAACAACGCATTCCGTCTCCAAACTAGTGAAGAATTTAACTTTTAATAGCGTTCAGAAGATTTTTTTTTAAAATTAACCGTTAAGAGAAAGCGTGATTTTATTCTGAACTTTAACTAATCACGTTTTAAGCAACTTATGATATAAAACAAAATCGGATGGGGGGGGGTTTCTTCCGAAGGTTAGTTGGTGACGTTATAAGTAATTGCGAGATAAGATGGGAGCCAGAAATTAGGGGTGGGGGACTGAAAATGATAATATAATGGATTGATTATACAATATTTAAGATCAACTTGGTAGATAAACATTTATGGACGAGAAAAAAAAAAAAAAAAAAATTAAAGCTAGCATTTAATACAACAAAAATACATAAATTAAATACTGAAATAAAATGTAGTTATTAATATTTGAATCTTAAAATAAAAAGTGCGAATTAATAGAGAAAATCACTTATAACAACGCATTCCGTCTCCAAACTAGTGAAGAATTTAACTTTTAATAGCGTTCAGAAGATTTTTTTTTTAAATTAACCGTTAAGAGAAAGCGTGATTTTATTCTGAACTTTAACTAATCACGTTTTAAGCAACTTATGATATAAAACAAAATCGGATGGGGGGGGGGGGGTTCTTCCGAAGGTTAGTTGGTGACGTTATAAGTAATTGCGAGATAAGATGGGAGCCAGAAATTAGGGGTGGGGGACTGAAAATGATAATATAATGGATTGATTATACAATATTTAAGATCAACTTGGTAGATAAACATTTATGGACGAGAAAAAAAAAAAAAAAAAAAAAAAAAAATTAAAGCTAGCATTTAATACAACAGAAATACATAAATTAAATACTGAAATAAAATGTAGTTATTAATATTTGAATCTTAAAATAAAAAGTGCGAATTAATAGAGAAAATCACTTATCACAACAACGCATTCCGTCTCCAAACTAGTGAAGAATTTAACTTTTAATAGCGTTCAGAAGATTTTTTTTTTAAATTAACCGTTAAGAGAAAGCGTGATTTTATTCTGAACTTTAACTAATCACGTTTTAAGCAACTTATGATATAAAACAAAATCGGATGGGGGGGGGGTTCTTCCGAAGGTTAGTTGGTGACGTTATAAGTAATTGCGAGATAAGATGGGAGCCAGAAATTAGGGGTGGGGGACTGAAAATGATAATATAATGGATTGATTATACAATATTTAAGATCAACTTGGTAGATAAACATTTATGGACGAGAAAAAAAAAAAAAAAAAAAAAAAAAAAAAATTAAAGCTAGCATTTAATACAACAGAAATACATAAATTAAATACTGAAATAAAATGTAGTTATTAATATTTGAATCTTAAAATAAAAAGTGCGAATTAATAGAGAAAATCACTTATCACAACAACGCATTCCGTCTCCAAACTAGTGAAGAATTTAACTTTTAATAGCGTTCAGAAGATTTTTTTTTAAATTAACCGTTAAGAGAAAGCGTGATTTTATTCTGAACTTTAACTAATCACGTTTTAAGCAACTTATGATATAAAACAAAATCGGATGGGGGGGGGGGTTCTTCCGAAGGTTAGTTGGTGACGTTATAAGTAATTGCGAGATAAGATGGGAGCCAGAAATTAGGGGTGGGGGACTGAAAATGATAATATAATGGATTGATTATACAATATTTAAGATCAACTTGGTAGATAAACATTTATGGACGAGAAAAAAAAAAAAAAAAAAAATTAAAGCTAGCATTTAATACAACAGAAATACATAAATTAAATACTGAAATAAAATGTAGTTATTAATATTTGAATCTTAAAATAAAAAGTGCGAATTAATAGAGAAAATCACTTATCACAACAACGCATTCCGTCTCCAAACTAGTGAAGAATTTAACTTTTAATAGCGTTCAGAAGATTTTTTTTTTAAATTAACCGTTAAGAGAAAGCGTGATTTTATTCTGAACTTAAACTAATCACGTTTTAAGCAACTTATGATATAAAACAAAATCGGATGGGGGGGGGTTTCTTCCGAAGGTTAGTTGGTGACGTTATAAGTAATTGCGAGATAAGATGGGAGCCAGAAATTAGGGGTGGGGGACTGAAAATGATAATATAATGGATTGATTATACAATATTTAAGATCAACTTGGTAGATAAACATTTATGGACGAGAAAAAAAAAAAAAAAAAAAAAATTAAAGCTAGCATTTAATACAACAGAAATACATAAATTAAATACTGAAATAAAATGTAGTTATTAATATTTGAATCTTAAAATAAAAAGTGCGAATTAATAGAGAAAATCACTTATCACAACAACGCATTCCGTCTCCAAACTAGTGAAGAATTTAACTTTTAATAGCGTTCAGAAGATTTTTTTTTTAAATTCACCGTTAAGAGAAAGCGTGATTTTATTCTGAACTTTAACTAATCACGTATTAAGCAACTTATGATATAAAACAAAATCGGATGGGGGGGGGGGTTTCTTCCGAAGGTTAGTTGGTGACGTTATAAGTAATTGCGAGATAAGATGGGAGCCAGAAATTAGGGGTGGGGGATTGAAAATGATAATATAATGGATTGATTATACAATATTTAAGATCAACTTGGTAGATAAACATTTATGGACGAGAAAAAAAAAAAAAAAAAAAAAAAAAAATTAAAGCTAGCATTTAATACAACAGAAATACATAAATTAAATACTGAAATAAAATGTAGTTATTAATATTTGAATCTTAAAATAAAAAGTGCGAATTAATAGAGAAAATCACTTATCACAACAACGCATTCCGTCTCCAAACTAGTGAAGAATTTAACTTTTAATAGCGTTCAGAAGATTTTTTTTTTAAATTAACCGTTAAGAGAAAGCGTGATTTTATTCTGAACTTTAACTAATCACGTTTTAAGCAACTTATGATATAAAACAAAATCGGATGGGGGGGGGGGTTTCTTCCGAAGGTTAGTTGGTGACGTTATAAGTAATTGCGAGATAAGATGGGAGCCAGAAATTAGGGGTGGGGGACTGAAAATGATAATATAATGGATTGATTATACAATATTTAAGATCAACTTGGTAGATAAACATTTATGGACGAGAAAAAAAAAAAAAATTAAAGCTAGCATTTAATACAACAGAAATACATAAATTAAATACTGAAATAAAATGTAGTTATTAATATTTGAATCTTAAAATAAAAAGTGCGAATTAATAGAGAAAATCACTTATCACAACAACGCATTCCGTCTCCAAACTAGTGAAGAATTTAACTTTTAATAGCGTTCAGAAGATTTTTTTTTTAAATTAACCGTTAAGAGAAAGCGTGATTTTATTCTGAACTTTAACTAATCACGTTTTAAGCAACTTATGATATAAAACAAAATCGGATGGGGGGGGGGTTTCTTCCGAAGGTTAGTTGGTGACGTTATAAGTAATTGCGAGATAAGATGGGAGCCAGAAATTAGGGGTGGGGGACTGAAAATGATAATATAATGGATTGATTATACAATATTTAAGATCAACTTGGTAGATAAACATTTATGGACGAAAATTCTTCACTAGTTTGGAGACGGAATGCGTTGTTGTGATAAGTGATTTTCTCTATTAATTCGCACTTTTTATTTTAAGATTCAAATATTAATAACTACATTTTATTTCAGTATTTAATTTATGTATTTCTGTTGTATTAAATGCTAGCTTTAATTTTTTTTTTTTTTTTTTTTTTTTTTTTTTTTTTTTTTTTTTCTCGTCCATAAATGTTTATCTACCAAGTTGATCTTAAATATTGTATAATCAATCCATTATATTATCATTTTCAGTCCCCCACCCCTAATTTCTGGCTCCCATCTTATCTCGCAATTACTTATAACGTCACCAACTAACCTTCGGAAGAACCCCCCCCCATCCGATTTTGTTTTATATCATAAGTTGCTTAAAACGTGATTAGTTAAAGTTCAGAATAAAATCACGCTTTCTCTTAACGGTTAATTTAAAAAAAAAATCTTCTGAACGCTATTAAAAGTTAAATTCTTCACTAGTTTGGAGACGGAATGCGTTGTTGTGATAAGTGATTTTCTCTATTAATTCGCACTTTTTATTTTAAGATTCAAATATTAATAACTACATTTTATTTCAGTATTTAATTTATGTATTTCTGTTGTATTAAATGCTAGCTTTAATTTTTTTTTTTTTTTTTTTTTCTCGTCCATAAATGTTTATCTACCAAGTTGATCTTAAATATTGTATAATCAATCCATTATATTATCATTTTCAGTCCCCCACCCCTAATTTCTGGCTCCCATCTTATCTCGCAATTACTTATAACGTCACCAACTAACCTTCGGAAGAAACCCCCCCCCCCATCCGATTTTGTTTTATATCATAAGTTGCTTAAAACGTGATTAGTTAAAGTTCAGAATAAAATCACGCTTTCTCTTAACGGTTAATTTAAAAAAAAAATCTTCTGAACGCTATTAAAAGTTAAATTCTTCACTAGTTTGGAGACGGAATGCGTTGTTGTGATAAGTGATTTTCTCTATTAATTCGCACTTTTTATTTTAAGATTCAAATATTAATAACTACATTTTATTTCAGTATTTAATTTATGTATTTCTGTTGTATTAAATGCTAGCTTTAATTTTTTTTTTTTTTTTTTTTTTTTTTTTTTTTCTCGTCCATAAATGTTTATCTACCAAGTTGATCTTAAATATTGTATAATCAATCCATTATATTATCATTTTCAGTCCCCCACCCCTAATTTCTGGCTCCCATCTTATCTCGCAATTACTTATAACGTCACCAACTAACCTTCGGAAGAACCCCCCCCCCATCCGATTTTGTTTTATATCATAAGTTGCTTAAAACGTGATTAGTTAAAGTTCAGAATAAAATCACGCTTTCTCTTAACGGTTAATTTAAAAAAAAAATCTTCTGAACGCTATTAAAAGTTAAATTCTTCACTAGTTTGGAGACGGAATGCGTTGTTGTGATAAGTGATTTTCTCTATTAATTCGCACTTTTTATTTTAAGATTCAAATATTAATAACTACATTTTATTTCAGTATTTAATTTATGTATTTCTGTTGTATTAAATGCTAGCTTTAATTTTTTTTTTTTTTTTTTTTTTTTCTCGTCCATAAATGTTTATCTACCAAGTTGATCTTAAATATTGTATAATCAATCCATTATATTATCATTTTCAGTCCCCCACCCCTAATTTCTGGCTCCCATCTTATCTCGCAATTACTTATAACGTCACCAACTAACCTTCGGAAGAAACCCCCCCCCCCATCCGATTTTGTTTTATATCATAAGTTGCTTAAAACGTGATTAGTTAAAGTTCAGAATAAAATCACGCTTTCTCTTAACGGTTAATTTAAAAAAAAAATCTTCTGAACGCTATTAAAAGTTAAATTCTTCACTAGTTTGGAGACGGAATGCGTTGTTGTGATAAGTGATTTTCTCTATTAATTCGCACTTTTTATTTTAAGATTCAAATATTAATAACTACATTTTATTTCAGTATTTAATTTATGTATTTCTGTTGTATTAAATGCTAGCTTTAATTTTTTTTTTTTTTTTTTTTTTTTTTTTCTCGTCCATAAATGTTTATCTACCAAGTTGATCTTAAATATTGTATAATCAATCCATTATATTATCATTTTCAGTCCCCCACCCCTAATTTCTGGCTCCCATCTTATCTCGCAATTACTTATAACGTCACCAACTAACCTTCGGAAGAAACCCCCCCCCCATCCGATTTTGTTTTATATCATAAGTTGCTTAAAACGTGATTAGTTAAAGTTCAGAATAAAATCACGCTTTCTCTTAACGGTTAATTTAAAAAAAAAATCTTCTGAACGCTATTAAAAGTTAAATTCTTCACTAGTTTGGAGACGGAATGCGTTGTTGTGATAAGTGATTTTCTCTATTAATTCGCACTTTTTATTTTAAAATTCAAATATTAATAACTACATTTTATTTCAGTATTTAATTTATGTATTTCTGTTGTATTAAATGCTAGCTTTAATTTTTTTTTTTTTTTTTTTTTTTTTTTTTTTTTTCTCGTCCATAAATGTTTATCTACCAAGTTGATCTTAAATATTGTATAATCAATCCATTATATTATCATTTTCAGTCCCCCACCCCTAATTTCTGGCTCCCATCTTATCTCGCAATTACTTATAACGTCACCAACTAACCTTCGGAAGAACCCCCCCCCCCATCCGATTTTGTTTTATATCATAAGTTGCTTAAAACGTGATTAGTTAAAGTTCAGAATAAAATCACGCTTTCTCTTAACGGTTAATTTAAAAAAAAAAATCTTCTGAACGCTATTAAAAGTTAAATTCTTAATTTCCAAACATAAAACATTACTGACTATATATATTGATCGTTGTTATGTGAAGAAAAAGAAAAGCTTATATTGGGAAATGTTTACGGGTGTTTTACATAGTTTTAAATGAAATTTGTTGTCGTGTGTGTTGAGAAAAATTATGTATCTGTTGAACGATAAGAAAGATAATTTAGAATTAAACCAAAACTAATATATTTATTTTTGTTACGTAAAAAAGGAAAAAAGTGATAAACCAGGGGGCTCTAATTAAAAAAATAAAAAAGAAAAGAGAACAAACAACCACGAAAAACATAAAGAAAATTGCAATACATAACAAGAAATATAGAAACATAGATACAGAGATGGATGACTTTTGTTGTGTTTTAATGAGAATAAAGAAAGAATGTTTATGAAATTTGAAACTGTGAATCCAGCCCATGAAAATGGAAGTGGTTTGTCATTATTGGAAGTATTGGCCGGTGATGCCCGCATTAGAGAACTGTGTAAGAACTTTAGATTTATTTTTTTTCAGTATAATTTTGTTGAATGTTGCGATGTTTGCAGCTTAATAAGTTTGTTGTGACAGACGTGTGTTAATGTCGATAATTAATGTAAAAACGACCCTGGTGTCTAACTCTGTCCCGTGGGGAGGCATAGTAAATAGGTACATATAGAGGTGTTTTTATTTGGGGAGGAGTTCGCTTAATTAGATGAAAGTTTCTTAATTATAATATTAAGAAGAAAAAGACACAAAAGAAAGGATAGTTGCGAAATGTAAGCGAGAGATACGAAAAATGCGAAAGTCAGCGGCAAGGTTAGCTGTAAATAAAAGTGTCGTGTGACAGTCGGTAACGTATTTTATATTATCCGCAGTGATGTTTTTTTTATGTTTAGTTTCCTGATTTTCTCCGGTTGGAGATAGTTGCCGAGAATTCGGTGTTCGCATTCGCTATGGGCCATAACATGCAGATTTTAGCTGAAATTTGGAGAAATTCCCAACATGGTAAAAAAGAGAAAAAAAAAACGCGAACGGTAGCCGCTCTATAGACCTCAGCAGGTTACAAATACCTAACCTGAGAGCATACAGATCATTCCTCTGGCATGTAGCGGGAGACTATAAGGGTAAACGGATTACTATTAGGTTGCCAATCACTCGGGTGACGAGAAGTGAAGTGATGTATAAAATAAAAGGAAAAAAACCTGGTGTACGTAAAACGTTAGTCTGAAAAATATATTCCAAACGGGAGTAATAAATAAAAAGATACCTTATTAACTATTTTGATGAATACATATTTTGGTTGAGCATAGTTTTGTACTCTACGCTTTAGCGGAGATGTAGAAAAAACACATATGGTCTTTTGAAAGGATAGTTAGTAAATTATAAATGTGCTCCACTGGTGCAAAGGTGGGGTAACGTTAGTTAGGGGTGTGACATTATTCCGGATTCTTGCCGGGAGCTTTGGTTTTTGAAGCTTTGGAAATCCGAATTATTGGTACGTAGAAGATACTTTGTGTGTTTAAATAGCTGACCGTCGTAGATATATAAGTAGGCGATTTCGGTGTTGTTCCCTTGAATTCTGTTAGCATTGAGATGATAGAACGTATAACTTGATGAGAGAAATGATAGTCTACTAACATCTGAGGGATAGGGAAGTGGCAAAAAATCCGGCGGACGAGTGAATCGTCGAGAGGATGTTAGATCAACTTCAAGTTAAGAGTCGATGAGAAGGGAGGTTCTTGTATTGAAAATCTGAGTAAATAGAGCTATGGACTGTTTCAGCAAGCTGCAGTTACAGACATGGTGCTATTGATTGCTCTGCATGACAGACATAGGCAGACGGGTTCCCGCTAAGGTAAAGCGCGAGTGGTGATGATTATGGTTGTCAAACTGGTCAGTGGAGAATAAAACAGGAACTAAATAGAATATTTTTACAGTGTAATGAAGCTTTCTTACCTTTTCTTGACCGGGTGTGTGTGTGTGAAGAAATTATAGAGTGACTATTAAAAAATGTACGTAGATATTTTTTAATATTAAGAGAGGGATAGGGAAATGGCAAAAAACCCGTAATATGTAGTCTAACCCGAGTTACGCCGGCATGTTGTAAATTGTGATATCGCTGTACAGGTTAATTAGTAAAATATGAGCTCAAGGGTTAAGTGCTGACGTATGTCAAACTGTAGCCGGGGTCAACGATAGCACCTGAAATAAGTCATTCGGGTTCGTGAGAAAGAGAACGTGTAAAGCAGGAAAGAAAAATGGAGAGCATGAAAGAATGAGATGAAGATATATTTTATGTCGCATGCAAGCTAGTCTGGTTTCCAATTTTGGGCGGAGCAGACATGTCGAGATTGGCGCAAAAAGGTTTCGAAAAAGAAACGCAAAAAGAGTAAAGTCAGCCAACAACCGAATGCTTTGGAACGGCTAAAACATAGAAATATAAACCAAGCATTGCTTAATTTAATGAAGCCTACGACTGATCATTTTGTTCATGTAGTACCCTTTTGTACCTACGAATGAGAAGACAAAGATGACAGAAAGCAGGTATGGTGCGCTTTATCGCATATATATGCACACACATTAGATGTATCACAATTACATACATAGATACAGACAAAGAGATACACGTAATGAGATATACACGCAACAAAAACAGTCTTACCCCCGCTAGTATAACATATTGTGTACACTCCCACATGTTTTGTTGAATTAACTAAAACTTCAAGTCTTTTATACAATGATTACTTTAAAAAAAACTAACATGCTAAAATATTATGCATCTATTCTATATTATATTATAGTTCATTCCTGTCTACAGTGAATAATGTATACCGATCATTATTCATCTTTCCATTAGTATTTATAATGTTTTGCTCGCGGCACAATTGAATGTATGGCTGCATAGACGGCTAGAATTAAAAAAAAATATAGTAAATATTTCTTTCTTCTGGATGAATATGTGTGCATTAAATTGATATTTTGATCGAAAAAAGAAGACCATTTTAACATCGTTCTCATAGGCTGAGTGGTTTTCCTCGTCCCTGTTACCTTCTTTATGGAGTGAAGATGTTGCTAGCATCAATCCAATATATCAGTCCGTTGATGTTCAGTGCTGAACTGAGCTCTAATTCTTGGTCCCTGTATTAAATAATCCGCATCGATAACCAGCCATGAGACATCCTCATCAAAGGACTTTACTTTCTCTCGGTTCTCCCCCTCTTTCATTTCTAATATAGAAAAAAATCTTAAGCGGTCCTTTTCTAGACCATCCAATATTTGGAACTAATTAAAGAAGTTTTCTTCTAAAACTAACGAATCATGGTTGTCTTCAAGCCTGATGAAAAGAAAAACAAGTTTATTCGTCATCGTGGGTAATCAATTTCTTTTTGTAATCATCTGTTTTTTTCCAGGCATATTTATTTTTAACGATCATCATGGAAATGAAAATCTCTTTAACATTGTCACCCAGTGTCACTTTAATCTTTATTAGTCAATAAATTAATTACCTTAGTTTCTCTTTTAGCATCGTCAATTATCAGCTGTTGAGAGGAATCAGTAAAATTCATAGCTTTAAGAGTACTAGAGAAAAGAAAAAAACGTTTCATCATGGTTGGATTTTTAAGTCGAATTACTCGGGGGAAGGAAGGATAGGAAAACAAAATTCCCCTAAACGTATGACACTAATTGGCCTAAAATATCAAACAAAATTTATTCATTTTTTAAAATTTAAAAATGCTTGTTCAAATACAAGTCTTATTTCATAACATATGTATGAATTAAAGCACATGTATTGATACAAAGATATTTGTAAAACAAACATAGAATATCCAGATACATATAAATCCGTAAATATACACATAAGTACCATCTACCTATATAGCTAAAGAAAATGTTTTAAAAAATGAATTGTCGAAGAATACTTTCCTGTTTTACTTTTGTTTGAAAATGACATATTGTGTAATGATCCTGATAATATAACTTATATCAAGGAGATACGGACCTTAACGTATGAGAAAACGCAGAGTATTAAATACCAGACACATACTTTCTATAATATAAATATCACTTGTCTTTTTACATGTATGTATGTATGTATGTATGTATGTCTACCTAAAACTTTCGACTGAGGTGACGGATTTTCACGAGATTGGTATCATTTTGAAGTTCGACCCTTTCGGACGACAAAAACCGAAGAATTGGTTAAAACTCTTAATTCCTTCACCCTTAACTAGGCACTTTTCTACGGGGAGGGGTCGCTTTTTTCACCGATATTTTCGAAAGTCATCCGTTTTTTTTTTTTCGATTGTCTAGCCTAAATTTAAATCTACGTCACTTCCGGTTTGGCAATAAGCGCAACAGCAAATAGGTCACGCTTTTTTTTCGTGTTCTATTCCTCCTTCCCGGTACGGGTTCGAGCCGGCCCACCCCACACCTCCAAACACCCGGGCAATGTCGGGCACAGAGATTATTATTGTATATAATCCAGTTACATTGTGGCGAAAGAAACATTTTATATTTAAGATTAAACAATTAATATTATTTGGATTCTACGGAGTTCTACTACTCTCATCTTGAGTGTTATTTTCACGACGTTTCGGTCGATGTAACATCCGACCTTAGTTAGGTGTATTTTGTCGAAATTAGAAATGTTTCTACCGAACCCGGAAATTTGGACGGAATAACATGAGTTCGCAATGGCGTGTAGGGCAGTGGTTTGAGTGCTGTATTAAATAAATTGTAAAAATTAATTTCCCTGTAGATTTAATTCTCAGTGTAGGCGACAAGAAAATACAATTGCTAATTATTTAGGACGTCTATCTAATCAGGTTAAGGGAGCAAGAGCGTGTCCCGATGAAGTAAATAAAAACTTCCGTTCGAAATATTCGCCTATTACAAAAAACACTAGTGACAATAATACTGATAATAATATTAGTATTATTAATAATAATAATATTATTAGTAGTATTAATATTAATAATAATAATAATAATAATAATAAATATTAATAATAATAATAATATTAATTTGCTCTACTGTAACAAAAGGCATCGTAATTGTAAAATTGCAGTAAAATAATAGACAGCATCGCATGTAGACGAATGTTTTATTTACTAAAAGTTAGTAACGATGTTCCTGTTTTCAAATGTACTATAAGAGAGTGTATCTACAAAAGAATTGAAATCTCGGCATGAATAATACTAGAATTTATCGCAGGTTTACATATATCCTCTCTTAACAGCTATATCTGTTAATATCCCGTTGTACACGACACCCCAAAAATAAATTCAGAAATATATTTATATTACATATTCCATTTTGCCGTCTTAAATTGTAACATCGACACCACAATCATAGAAACCGTACTAATTCGCATAAGGTATGTTAAACGAATGCCTGTATATATGTTAAGTTTTTAATTAAACAGTGTTTAATAAACGGTTAGAACGGAGAACTACTTAATGCAATATATATTAGAGGTTATTTTTCCACCTTAGCAGTTATTTTAACCGGCTAAAGATAAACCAAACTTGTCCCTTGAGCGCCGAATTACATGTACATCAAGACACCTAGACCAAAAACTGAGAAAGAAGATTGATGGATCACTTTCCCAAATTCAGAGTCTGATAGTCTGACAAGGTTACTTCTCTATCTATCTATCTATCTATCTATCTATCTCTATCTATCTATCTCTCTCTCTCTCTCTCTCTCTCTCTCTATATATATATATATATATATATATATACTTTGTTTATCATACGAACATTATTGGTTACATATGTGCATACATGTTTCAGTGGAATCCCAACAGGGATAATACTTCCTCTAATCGAAAAAGAATCGATATTGAGAAAACCATCAATTATTTGGTCTGATAAAGTGTTATCGTTGAATTAAGATTCCACTGAAACATGTATGCATATATGTAACTAATGAAGTTTGTATAATAAACAAACTTTAGACCAGCTCTGGTCTTCATTGATGATTCTTTAATAATCATGGGAGTTTCATTAAATTTGCATATAGAAAACCAATCTATACAACCATTATATGCATATATATATATATATATAAAGAGAGACAGAAAGAGAGAGTAAATAGATATCGAGAGAAGAAGATTTATAGATAGAAGTAGATAGACTGATATAGATATATATTTATATAGAGGAGGGCAGAGTAAGAGAAAAAGAAAGAGACCGAGACAGTTGGAGAGATAAACTGACGTACGAATATTATATTTTTTTAAGTATTCAGATTATGAACATTATTCGTGAATAACAATTATATCTTATAACGTTATAATCTATGAATTTGTAACTGAACATGGTAATTAAAAATGTAATTGGTTGATATTCGCGTATATATTCTTAGCGCTGTTTAAATGCATAATAAATAGTATGTTAAACAACGAATGGTCTTGCCTATATGTATTGACGTTTTTAAAACTTCTTTTTACAAATATCTGCCTTAGAGGCCTATTTTAGAATTTGACATAGATAAGCGACTAACACGAATCAGCATATACAGAATTGGGCATATCTAAAATAGAGTGTGCGTATAAAATAGCTTTTTATTGAAAATATCGGCATTACAAATGGACGAGTTCATAGAATAACTAAGACAAAAAGAAGATCTTGCATACATTTTCACTCATCCGACTACAAAGGATTAATTCGTTGATTCGCTACATTTTAAAAATATTTCAACGTAAGGGAACAGAATCGATTATTTATGTTAATGTTTGCTATTTGCTTTTTAGTTGTAGTTGGTCATCGCTGTAATCGATCTTCGTGGGAACCACCTATAGCACCTTTTCTGTTTATACAATCTGATTGAAATGGAAAAAGTCGCCGGACAATTACTTCATCCCTCATGCTAAAATTACTTCATCCCTTCATCTTTGTTCGACAGCAAATGTCTTGTTATTTTTTAATCTTCATTCATAACCGGAAAATTTGCAGGATCTTTTGTTATAGCATTTTTTAAACGCTGCATCCCCGAGCAAATTTACATTTACGTATAGCTTATTTTCATTCCATAGAATTCTAGTTATATACATAGATATTCCGGAGGTGAATATTATATATTTGATTGTATATAAAAGTCTGTAGTTCAACCTGTTTGCTAAACGAAAGCCGAATAAATAATTGTAATTCTCTAGTGAATTATGACTCCTGATTTAACGTTCACTAATCAAGGATTGGCTTTGCAGTTACAGGTACAAAAAACTAAACAAAATAATTTGCTATCTCTTATATAACTCAACATAATATACGAGGTGTCTAAAATATGTTTTCTGACTTTTTTTCCATATGTTCACGTTTATTGATATTACACACATGAAACTCTAATCCTCTTCGAAGTAATGTCCTTCGCGGCAATGAATTTCTGATACCGTTTCAAAAGGGCATGGTTTTTTTTATGTAATTGCTTTTGTGTGAACGTGTCAATGACCCTCGTTACAGACTTTTTGATTTCCTTAATTTTTTTATACCGACAATTTCTAAGTTTTTTTAGCTTAGAAAACAACTAAAAGTCACAGAGATCAAAGACTCTAGAATATGGAGGGGGAGGAACTTTATTTATGCACATCTTGGTTATATAGTCTGTGACAAGGATGGAGTTGTGGACTGATGCATAGTCATGGTTGAAATGCCACTAACCTGATTTGAAGAGTCGTGACCTTTCCTACAGAATCTGTTCCCAAACTCATTTAAAAACACAGCACTGTATTCCTTGTTAGCTGTCTGTCCAGTGGGAACCCAGTGCATGTAGATCAAGCCTGTAAGGTCAAAAAATGGAACATCATAAGTTTATGGGTCGATTTGCTCCGTCTAACCTTTTTGAGTCTGGGAAAGTCAGCATACTTCCACTGGAGTCTCTGTCTCTTGGTCTCATACTCATAACAGTAGATCCACCTTTTATAGAAGGCCACCAGAACATCAAGAACTGTGCAATCTAAATTTATCTGCTCGATCAAATCCTAGCTGGCATGACAATGTCTTTCTTCCTGATTTTCTCTGATTATTATTGGGACAAACTTCGAACAAATCTTCCGAATCTTAAGTTCCTCGCGAGTAATTATGTGTATAGTTCCCACACCGGAATCAAACTGTATACGCATTGTCTCTTTAGACCAACAACGAACATTATTCATGATTTTTTTTATTTGTCCAACCAACTCTGTGTTCTGACACCTCTCACCATCCCTCGCAGACTACCTGCTTTCCTTGAATCTCTTATGCTACTTAAAAACTAATGCTCGATCCATGCAAAATAATCCAAAATCAGTCTGAAACACTTCATACGTTTCTGTGACTTTTTCTTAGTTTAAAACTGATTTTTATTACACATGGCTATTTTAAAGTGTCCTCACGGCCAGATTGCATTTTTTGAAATTCACCAACTGTGATAATCAGTATGTTCTAATTACGACTGCAGAAACTGAAAGCATAAAAATTGGGCATCCATCTCATAAGAAGAACAGCAATAACATACTGACTTTTCAAGAGCCTACAACAATTTTAAATGCCTGTACAAAAACTTTTATTATTTATTTTAGAAATTTATTGAAGTCACCTCCTATAATTTACCTTTTGAAGTAAATGTATTGCTCACCACCAAGTAATATGATTAAAAATAAAAAGAAAGCGTCTAAAAATGAAAACAAAAATATTATGCAAAAATATAGAAACCCTAGGTTTTCAGCATTTAGATATAAAATAGGAAAATAGGAATATGTTAATATGGTCAAATGATTAAAAATAGGTGAAATATATAAGGGTAACACATATACACTACATATCTACGGAACTTCTGATTAACTCTTATACTTGCTTTTGATTATTTATTACGATATTATCCAATTTTTTTTATTCTGATTTTATATTTATATTTTTTCAACCAGTTTTTATTCAGATTTGCATTTTCTATAATTCTGTCCCTTTTCCTATTCTGATGAGAAGCATTTAGCTTTAAAATGCCATAGCCTAAACAGCTTTAAAATGCCATAGCCTAAACAGCTTTAAAATGCCATAGCCTAAACAAGTTTATTCTTTATATTTCTTACTATTCTGATGATATATTAAAGTTATATATATATATATATGTGTGTGTGTGTGTGTGTGTGTGTGTGTGTATAACATTTATTCTTCATTGTTGATTGTTTTTTTTTTCCTTACTTAATAGAATCGGGGGTTTCCTACCCTGATGAGCTTTGCATTCCTAAAGATTTAGCTTTTGATAGCATAATTTAATGTTGATCAGTTCAATTATACCTCCATGGAGTTATTCAATGACGCATATGTGCTTCTTACACACGTTAATGGCAGGCGTTTTTTTAAGTTATATGCTGCAAACATCTGTAACAGACGTAGGAAAAATTAAAATCATTTATGCATAAATAAAATCAGAAAAAGTCATAATAACAATGCAATTTAAAATCTCTCCCTGACCCCTATCCTGGTGGATGAAAAATAAGAGGCATCATATTTGACTTATCTCGTATATATATATATATATATATATATATATATATATATATATATATATATATACACGAGATGCCTTAAATAATATCCATGACTTTTTTCGTAGTGGACACTTTTATTGATATTACACTCGAATGTATCCACTGTTGTCCTTTAGCTTATGGAATAACGAAAAGTCACATGGATCAGGGTCTGGAGAATAAAGATTATGATATCTTTTTAAGCACAACTTCGTCGAATTGTCTGGTGCATCTTCCACATTCTAAGTTCCTCGGGAATAACTGTGTACAGTTCCTTCATTGACATTAAACTGTGGACTTATTGTCTCTATAGACACACGACGGTCCTTACCCATGCTATACTTTATTTGGAAATCACCTCTAGTGTTTTGACTTCCTTATTCCTTCCACACTTCTAATCATTCCTTACAAAGACCTGCCTTCCTTAAATCTCTTATACCACTTGCAAAATGATGCATATCGGTCTTTTAAAGAGTTCTCACGTCCAGATTGCATTTTTGAAATTAACCAGTTGTGATAATTATGCTTTGGTAGGGTGTATTCCAATTTCTAGCTGTAACTGTTAATTAGAACCTGAAATCATAAAACATAGCCATTCATCTCATAAGATGCATGGCAATAACATACTAAATTTTCAGAAATCTATGACAAATATCAACTTGGTATCCTGATTGTGGTTAGAATCCCAGTTATGATATTGCCTTCTGAAAACTTGGGGAGATAGAAGGAAATGCAATATCTTCACCAGGATTAGTGTCGACTACAAAAATTACTAACATCCCAGTAAGGTATCGTGGTAAAAAATCTGCCCGTTTCTACTGGCAATCTACAAACTGGGAAAACGTACAATCTGTCATAATGTTAAGAGACTACAGCGATTCTGAAACACCTTATTAAAAACTTTAGCAAATTTAAATTTAGTTGAGAAAATAAAATTATAAAAATAATCTGTGTTCCAAAGGAACCGTTACATTTACATGAATAAGGCAAATCACTACCCCATATATATATATATATATATATATATAAATTCAGCCTTGAGATATTATAAAGTAAGGACTAATGAACTAAACGAGGTTGTTAGATAGTGTTCGATAATAAGAGCAAAATATTTTTATTCTTTATTCAAAGGTAAACGGCTACATCTACTTGCTTCAGTTAATGAGATTTCGTCAGGCCACCCTGAACAATTCGACGCAATTGAAAAAGTTTTCTTTTCTAAGTGTTGAATGGTCCACGGTCGCCTGACGAAATCGCATTACTTGAAACTGTTGGCTGTTGGTAGCAACCAAATGTAACTGTTTCCACATATATATACATATATATATACATATATATATATATATATATATATATATATATATATATATATATATATATATATATATATAACACGATCAGTCGGTCACTGGTATGTGACTGGCTTCATCTGTTACACTAATCATCTTAGACATGATGACGTGACGATAGGCCAGTAATTAGGGTATGTGTATCGATAGGAAAAGCATACATGAGATGTTGGATGTGGCGGTGTGGCTCCTTCTTCCCCAGCAGACGCATTGGCTTTTGGTGGCATTCGGGTTAGAGTCTTCTTTTTCCTCAGGACCGGCTCATTCTTGAATGCAGGCATTCATGGCAGACACAAAAAACGACACGCGACACAATTGTAATATATATTGTATAATCTTAACTATTTATTTTACAAAAATATATTACAATACAATATACAAAGTATAATTAATTTTTACAATTAAACCTAGGCAATATGCTTTTCAAAGCTAACTAACTAACCCTAACTAGTGTAAAGGGGGGGGTGCTCATCCATTATAAATATTATCAGAGAAGCAATTTTGAAAAAAAATAACATGTTAGAGTGGGTGCTCATTTTACGTTAAATTTATATAGAAAAGAGAGAAAATTTAACGTAAAATGAGCACCCATTTTTTGGTCACGTAGTGTTATACGAGACATATCTCTAGCATTTTTCATGTTTGGCGATTGAGGGGGTGCAAAATCTAGCAAATAGAATTTGTTTAGGGGGGCGGGAATTAAATTAGAAACAAAAAATAACGATAAGTATAATTATTTTTAATGAGACCATTGTGTACTTTCACCTACCAATTTAATAAACAAAACAAACCTCAAAATATGACGAATTATTTTTTTTGGGGGGGGGTACATTAGAGACATAAAACGACAAATAAAAAGCAAATCGAAAAGCTCCCCCTCTAAAAAGGCAAATCGAAAATTTCGTTTATTTACAAAAAAAAGCCAGTAAAAAAGTGCTCTACAAAAGATAAAGGAAAATGTGTAGTTTAGCGGCGTAAATTATTTGACAGACAAAAATATTATAAAAACTATTTATTTTATATAAAAAAGATTATTCATTTTTATGTTTTTATGATTTTTTAATAGACTAAATGTGCACGCCTTACACGTTTAAAATTTAGCTATTTTTTGGTTTGACAGATTGGCTTTTAAAAGGCCAAATTTGGACTTTTTTACGCTCTTTCATTACAAAAAAATACTACAAATTACAAAAAAATACTACAAATTACAAAAATATTACGCTCTCTCATTACAAAAAAATATGGCGGCCAAAAACATAGTTCATGAAAAAGCTTTAAAAGCCAATATGCCAAACCTTAAAAGGCCAAATTAAAAAAAATATATAGCAGCCTCGAATAAATAATATAAATGATAAAAAAAAATAATAATAATGTATTTTTCTGGTTTTATTTCAGCCTTTGGGTGTAACAATGTGTTTTATATAAAAATAAATAGACTTCTTTCGAGCAAATAATTTACGCCGCTAAACTACACATTTACCAAAATAAGAAATAACCGCACGCATTAATGTTTATAAGCGTTATTTTTTAGGTTCACAACATCGTGAGTTTTCTTAGGACAGTAATCCCTTCTGCTGAAATATCTGGTGGCGAGGGTATCAGATACTTCTTTTTGGGGGCGACTACATTTACATGTTTTTATCCGTTCTTTTATTTTGGCAATTGTTGTGGGGGTATCCACGTTACCCATGATTAAAATGCTTAGTATAGTAGGCGTGTTTCAAACGGAACTTCATGGCAACCCAGGCAATGCTGGGTACTCATGCTAGAATATATATATATATATATATATATATATATGCAATTTTACTATTATATATATATATATATATATATATATATATATAGTAATTTATAAAATATATATGGCGATTAAGCTACACTGAATATTCTGCGTTTCATCCACTATAGTATTGTTCAGGCTTATGCGCGAATTCTGTGGTTGCTTCTTGTTTTTATATATGTTTACGTAAACCCTAAGTCCAACCACCCACCATCAATTATAAAACACATTCCTAACTCGATCGTAAGTAGACTCAGTAATAACTCAAGCGATGAAAATGCATTTAACAGGTCAACCAATATCTACGAAACAGACCTAAAAAATAGTGGATACAAAAATATCGTTATCAAATATAAGAAACAAAACACCGATAACTATAATAAAATTAAAAATAGAAGAAAAACAACTATAGTTTGGTATACGGCCCCATACAATCACATGTTAAAAACAAAACTTGGCAAGAAATTTCTAGATCTTATTGAAAAACACTTTCCCGCATCCAACCCCTTACACAAAATATTCAATAAAAATACCTTGAAGTTATCTTACAGTTGTAGCGAAAATTTAGAGATGATAATCAAAGCACATACTAACAAAATACTAAATGAAAACAATGAAAACAACAACAAAACACACAATAAAAAATAGACACCATGACAGAAATAAAATCAACACTAGCAAAAATAATAATAATAATAATAATAATAATAATAATAATAATAATAATAATAATAATAATAACAACAACAAACCAACCCCGGACAAGAACAACCATACCATAAATAAAAATACTAATAACGAACAAGATACATGCAATTGTAGACACCGCACACTTTGCCCAGTCCAAAATAAATGTCTAACAAAAAGTGTAGTTTATCAAGCAACAATATTTGCGAAAGAAAACCCGAATACCAAGAAATATTATATAGGCATGACTTCCTTAGATTTCAAAACCCGATACTATGACCACAAAAGTACATTCAAAAATAAAAAAAACACCGTATAAAAACAACACTAGCGAATAAATACTGGGAACTCAAAGAAAGCGGACACTCGCCTGTAGTCGAATGGAAAATAATGAGACAATCTACCACCTGCAGACATTTAGACGACCCATGTAAATTATGCCCCCATAAAAAATTTGCTATCCTGTACTTTAAAGAACCTCAAAATCTATTAAACTGTATACGAGAAATAGCAAACAACTGTGTTCACAAAATAAAATTTACTCTAGGATAGCGATACAAAATAACTTTAAAACTAACAATAACAATGGAAAACAAACAAATAAATAAATTAAATAAACATGAATATGCATAAACGATCACGCATATTTGTATATATATATATACATATATATATGTGTGCATGTATGTGTGTACACATAGGTATATTTATATATATATATATATATATATATATATATATATATATATATATATATAAAAGGAAGGGAAAGATCTACCGTAAACCACTAACCTAGTTCTAAAACAGATCCTTTGTTCGATAAAATGCATGCCCATTGGCTGATAGGAAGGGGCGCGGTGGATACTAGAAAGCTGATTGGCTAACTAGAAATCCTCAACATATATAAAAACAAGAAGCAACCACAGAATTCGCGCATAAGCCTGACGAATCCTATAGTGGATGAAACGCAGAATATTCAGTGTAGCTTAATCGCCATATATATTTTATAAATTACTAACTAGCTCTACCTACGTATTGAGCACTTTTGAAGTAAATTCTTAAAGTTTACGCATAAATCTATACTGTTGTATATTAAATTTATGTGAGTAAATGAAGTAGTCATATATATATATATATATATATATATATATATATATATATATACATAATAGTAAGATTGCATCCTGTACTATATGTGTAACTAGTAATTAAACAGCGAGGGACATATCAATAGAATTTGGACAAGTTATCTCTTTTGCAAGTTCCAATTGTTCAAAATTGACTAAAACTCCTGTCATGGAATTTGATTAACAAATTTAATTCTGCGATAATATTTGAAAACAATTTTTCACTTAGGTTCCCCTATGCAAACCTGATGGTCCATGTTCACAATCCTGACATGAAACAAAGTAAAGTATATTACCGGCTAAGATAAACAATACAAAGACAAATGAAAAATACCACTACTACCACTACTACTACTACTACTACTGATAATAATTAGAGTAATAGTTATAATGAATAGTACGATCAGCGTAATAAATGAACGTGCGGTCGCCATCTCCTCTGATAGTCATAAAGAGAAGCTGGTGAAAATATGATATTAGGCACTCAAGCCATTTTTCAGTAACTTTAGAAATCATTACTATTGAGTGTATAGATAAATTAATAGAATACACTCTGTAATTTCTACGTTATTTGTATGAATTAAAATATCATATTATAGCGTATTTTACGACCAGGCGACATCGGGCAACTAATACTATTTATTTTGTACAATATAATAATAAGAAAATAAGGTGTATGATCATAATTACGAGCTTAGCATAAATTAGAATATAATGTTCAAACATATCTTACGAACATGCAACGCCATGGGAGTTGTTAGTATATATGTACATGCCTAATATATATTATCATTATTATTCGAAATACTTCGTCAACATATATATTGGAAGTTTGGCAGGTTTTATGAAAATTTGCATGTAATGATAAAGATGAAAACACAATTCTTTGCCAGCTCTTGTTTTTATGTTATAACTTTTACAGATTATGTTTATTTACCGTGAGACAATGAACAACAAACATAATAATGATCGATAATTTTTAGACCGACTTAACGAATGTCAACTCTTCAACACGCAAAGCACGTATTATTTTCTTCTTTTGCGCGTCTCACTGCGTAAAATCAGTTAAGAGTTAATCTCCCGTAAGTATATGTTGCACGTGGAAATACAAACAAATACACAGCAACTGTTGAATGACAATCTCGTTGAAATGATATGCCGTGGGCATATTATCTAGTTTTGCGTAAGTCCTAAATAACATTGTTCGTGTGAGCATATGGTGTATAATTGTGCATACAGTTTTGAAAATCGAAAAGTTCAGACAACGATATTTTTGTTATATTTTGTATGGTTTTACTGGCACAGCGACACGTTTGGCATTAGACATGGTTGGTTAGACTCCATGCATTAGATTAGCTTGAAACTTAAAATGAATTGAATTAAGAAATTTCTTTTTTGCTGTTATGTCCCGAATACTAATTAGCTTACTATACTTATCACACTCACCATAACTTCTGCATAAATTAGTACTAGATATCGAATCTGTCTATGTAAAGTGAACTGTTATAAATATCCATGTAATAATAATGGATATTCTTAAGATATTTTATGTATTTTAGGTTTTGAAAAATGTAAATTATATGAAGATACTGACAGGAAAGTTAAATTATTATTTGTAGATAATGAAACAATATTCAAAATTGTAGTAGAACAAGTGAAGGGAAAATCTGATGCTATCTTAAGCCTGACTAATAGACTAATAGTCTATTCCATTGTTAAAATATGCACAACAAAGAACAATCTCAAACGTAGGTATAGTAGGATTGGAAATACATTAATCATGAAGACAAAAGGATTCTCTTATGAGAGATGTACTTACCCATAAACAGCCTATTAAACTAGAAATGCTAAGTAATGCCACAGCTATATAAACTTTCTTAAAGAAACAACACGTTCTACAGTATGGGACTGTTCAAACTAAATATATATTTAATGGTACAATCTATATATCTATAAAAGTGCACGTGTCTGTGTGTGTCTGTGTGTGTCTGTGTGTTTGTCTGTGTACATTTTCCTACGCGATAACTCTGTAAATTTTCAGTCTACAGACTCGTAATTTTATATACAGGGTACTGTGATTTTCGAAAATCTACGTTTGTAGATTAAAGTTTGTCTGAGTAATTTCGTAGATACCACAGATGTTAATGTTTTTTTTTAACTTTGACGTCAGCTTTTACCCCTTAACATTTATTATTTATGTCTCAAATCAAATTTAAAAGTTTTATCCATTTCCAAGTTACCTACATCTAAAATTTCCAATCTTTAGACCCAAAATTTGCGCAGGAATTTGGTAAAATCTGCTTAGGTCAACTCTTAAAACTTTGACTTATTGGCAGCCAAATTTTTGGCTCAAAACTGATTTGTATCCCCGCATCCAGAGAGCCATCTCTGGTTATTGTGCTATCCAAGTACACAAATGTGTCCACAACATCAAGTTAATCCCCCCCATATATGTTTAGTTAAATGTATAGAGAACCAGGTGCAGGGGTGAACATCACTTTCGTCTTCTTAATGCTGATAGTTAAGCCAAAGCGTCACATGCTGCTGAAAAATAATTCACTATATTTTGCATATAACGCTCTGAGCGAGACACAAAATCAGCATCATCAGCATAAAGTTGTTCCTACATATATGTATATATATACATATGCGTCTTTACACGTTTATATAAGCATATATATGCATACAAACACATAAGCTTATATCTATCTATCTATCCGTCTCTCTCTCTCTCTCTCTCTATATATATATATATATATATATATATATATATATATATATATACATCGCAGCACGCTGAAAAACATGGTTCCACTTGCTCAATTGAGGGCCGATACGACAGGTTGCATCAAAAGATATGTAACTCAATTAAAATCATTCATGGTGTCATATAGTTTTTAAGTTTTATGCAGATAGCTGATATACAGAAAACCATAGAATCAAAAGTTCAAAATACCTTGTGTATTTATAACTTGGATGATCTGATGTCAAAACAAAACCAATATTTCTACTTTGTTTTAAATATAGAACATAACAAAGTATGATGACTTTCATATCGGCAATTACAAACTTGTTTCAAATAATATATTTTTAACGACACGGGTGCATAATATTTCCTGTTAATTCAGAAACAAACAGATATGTTCATATTAATCATCTTAAGAATAATTTAGACAATAATGTCGAAACGCTATAAATAATTTTCAATTTCTTTTTATATATCCTTTCATAATAATAGTAGTTCATTATGACCATGATTCTATTAATTATTTCATTCCTTTTTACTATCAGTAGATTAAAGTAAATTTAAATTTCCAACACAGACGTATATCAAGCTGCTAAGAGCTTCATCGTGTTACGTTATACTGTATTTTAGTTTTTACCATGTCGTCTATTTAATCTGTTAAATAGAGCTTCAAGTGCTTGACGAATGTATATAAGACAATTAGTTGTTTCACAAAAAAACTTGATGTACGTTTATAAAAAAGAATGACAATTTATTTTTTGTTCAATTCTTTGTCAATGTACTATGGAGAAAGAGAGAGAAAGAGAGAGAAAAAATGGGGCGTAGTGGAGTGTTGTGGGTGACACAAAGTCACAACTGGTCGCCTCGGTGCCCTTCTCTCTAACTCACTCTTCCTGGCTGACATTTGTTTTTATTTACAAAAACTTTAGATAGGAATTTCATTTTTCCATCCCGCATTCAACTCGCCCTTATTAAATTCGTCCAAGGCCAAATTTCAATAAGATTGTTTTCAAAACTTCTCAGTTGAAGAATATTAATTTCAAAATTTCTCCACACTTCTTGCAATTGTTATAACTTTGGATGAGATTTGTTGGTTTGAAGATTTCCACAATATTTACGCCTGTGCATCCAGCTCCATATGTGTGTGTGCACAACCAGTAACAATTCTGGCGTTCCCCAGAATACTATTCAACAATCGGTTACTGATTAACTTCAACTGACAAAATCATATCGTAAAGTATCTAGTTTTTTTTCTGTGTATTTGTTGGCAGCTGACACACACATACATATATTTTTCTAAATAGGCTTCTATTTTTATTTTTTATTATTATATTATTTTCTTATTTTTCAGATTTTCCTTATTAATTGGTTTGTATTTTTATTTTATTTTTTATTTGGATGAAATATTTAATAGTTTTTACTGATTAAATGTTGAATTTGACGGCTTTCTAATTTTCTTAGTTCCATCTTATTTTATTTTATTACTATTATCAATAGTATTGTCATATATATTATGTTTATTTTTATTAAGTGATCTTGATGTCTTTACGCGCACGCTTTCCCTTCTATTTGCCTTTTTTGTTCCTATCGTTTTCCATATTTTCCATTCCTTACAATTCTCCCTGTGTTTTTTCCTTTGTTCCTGTTTTTCTATTTTGATACTAATCTCAAACCATTTAACCGTCTTTTTCACAAATACAAAGGAATGTTAAATTTTCATTCTTAGCATGATTTACTGATAATGTTTTGGTGATCACTGAGTCTCTGAATAATGTTCATTACTGACTAAGCTTTTGTACGAGACAAATTGCCTGTAGTGGTCCATAGTTACTTGTAACAGGCTTACCGAAAAATCGTCATAAGTGTGTAGCTATATATAATTACTTATGAAAAACACATAAAAATTACTCCCCCACACACAAACACACACATATATATACGCATATATATATATATATATATATATATATATATATATATATATATATATTAAATTAATCAAATATATTGAATCGAACCCTTGTAAAAGATAACATCGAATATACGAAAGTTAAGTATTTAAAACGATCAATAATAAAGTAGGCATTTTTGAAAAAAAGTAATTTAATTATTTTGTTTAAAATTAAAACGTACTTTATGGTTATACATTATTATGAATTATATTAAATAAAATCTTATTTGATAATAATGTACGAAATTGTGTCTTACAATTTTTTTGGGGGGGGCTTCGTTTTGTTGCTTATTTAAGAAATTAACTGGAAATTTTATATCCCCTAAATCACAAACACACACATTTACAGGTAGCTCAGCTAATTTTAGCTGTGCCTGACCGCGTTGACAAATCTACTAAACACAAAACGAAATAATGTCGTTATCTACCTATTAAACATTTATAAGCCTCGTTTTTTTTAAAAAAAGCCCAATACCATTGTGTCATAGCGTATTAATGTTCTACTCGATTGGCTATGTCTGGTGGTTGACAAGCTAATTATCCAGCGAATGAATCATCAGGTAAGGTGATCATAAAAGTGTCGGTTTTTCAACGAAGCCAAATTCATATAAAAGAAATAGACTGATTGGTTGCCGGTAGTGTTATGTGTCGACTTCATTATATTCTTTATTTTCTATTTATTGGAAACTCAAAGAATATAATACGTAATCATTTTAGAAAATCAGGTTAGATTAACAAAACGCATAAACCATACACTTGGCTATGCAGTATCGCTCGATAGCACATTAACAATACTATTTTCAATAATTTATATATGAAGCTAGACAAGTAGGTATATAAAATCGTATGTCCTTTGATTGTTGATTTCGGATTCTTCTTAAGAGAAATAATAGAAACAACTTGATCAGTTATTTCGCGATGATTAATACAGTGAGTCTAAGTTTGCTCAATCACTAACGGCATTTCACCCAAACCGGTAGCGTTTTATCAATTTGCAAGTTGCAGGAAGTGCATGTGTAGCAATTTCAGTATTCGATATTCTTTTGACCTGTCCTCGCACATAAGAGATAGACTACTATTCTCTTAGCTAAATCGTTAACTATCTTATTTTTTACACAGGAATCACCACTTATCAACACCCTGAGGCCACTTGAGCATAAGGCTTAATGGGTATACATTAGTCAATGTGATTATAGCGTAGTAAACATAAGTAGTTGGGATTTTGTTCGTTGGATTATTTAGGAGGACGGTCCATCAAAAATTTGTTTACATTTAACTTGAAGACAATCAAATTGTAGTAAGATGGAAAGCAGGCAATCGGAAGAAAGTTCCACATGCGTGCAGTTCTAAAAAAGAAGCTTTGTTCATGGAATCTGCATTAAGTTTTAGGCACAGATAAAGAGTGTTGGAAATTATTGATAGTGGTTTTGGCTAGGCGAGTGTTTTTCGTGAAAGTTTGGCGAGGGAGAACATAGATTGAAGTTCAGCTGAGCATTTGCCATGAGAATAACGATAAAGCAAAGAGAGGCTCGCAACGTCTCTTCTGTGGGAAAGAAGTTTCAGGGAAAGGAAAAGAGCACACCCACTAAGTTACGAAGTCTATTTTGAACTCTATCAAGGCAGAATAAGCTGCTTTTAGCAGCTCCTGCCCGACTGTGACAACAGTAGTCCATCGTAGGCCGCACTGGCTTTTATATATAAGTAGAGAATTGCATCAGGAGTTAGATATCTACTGGAGCGGTAGAAGGACCCCATCATTTTAACAGCGACCCTGGCAATTGATTTGATATACGTGTTCCATTTCACGTCAGGAGAAAAGGTCAAGAGCACAAGTTTGTCAAAACATGAAACCTCCCCAAGAAAAGAGCAATTCATTTCAATCGATGCCAGATTGGCATTAGAGCTCGGATGGTGTATAGACAGAGGCTTGGATTTAGATGTATTAAAAGTAACCAGCTACCTTTTCCCCATTGTACCACATGCTTAAAATCAGAGGAGAGAGTACCAGGGAGAACTTGGTCGTTTACGGTCTTTGATGTGCTAGTATAAATTGTGGTGTCGTCAGCATAAATGTCTATGAATTATATAAGGATGTGATTTGGAAAATCATTTATGTAAATCAGGAAAAGAGTTAGGCCCAGGATGGACACCTAAGGGGCTCCAGAATTAATACTAACATATTCTAATTTCTGCCATTAACCAATACTCTTATGAACCTATCAGAGAGAAATGATTTAATAATCGAAGTGTCAAGCTATACCATAGATCGAGATCTTGTGAAATAGATCTTGTGAAGTAGCCCATTATGCCATACCTTATCAAAAGCTTTTGATATGTCAAGAGCGATTGCGCTAAAAAGGTTGCCTCCGCCGAGAGATTTGCTAATCATATGAGATATAAGTGTAAGCACGTCTGCTATAGATCTAGCAGAACGGAAACCATATTTTACGTCACTAAGAAGGTTTGGTTTTGCTGAGATAGTTGACAACTTCTCTATTAAACACAGATTCCAGCAGCTTACTCATGATGCACAGTAGACTTATTGGTCTGCACTGAGATCTCACCTGAGTTCTTAAGTACAGAGCATACTGATGATATTTTCTAGTTGGTGGGAAGCGTTTCTCCTTAAGACAACGTTTAAATAACTTTGTATGTGTGGACGCTAGTTCTGGTTTGGGACAAAACAGTATGCATAGATCTTCTTACCTTTTGCGATCATCAATATTTTCCTTGTAGTTATTATATGATTATTGGCAATGTATGGTCTGAAACCCTGTTTTCTTTGTCTCCACGATATCCGTTATTCATATGACATGTCGGCAACCATATTTCAGATTTATTTTTTTATTATTCAAAATGAGTTGTTCTACGAAGAAATGGTTATATACTTTATTGTACTTATTCTGACATTGTGTGACAACGTTTTCTATTCAAACAAATAATGCATTATTTTCTCTTTTACTTAAGAGAATAAAATATTTTATATATCATATTAAACTATAATGATTACATATGATTCCCATGCTATTTCGCCAGAAAATGAATTATTTTACATTAAACTGATACATAAATTTTAACCGTAAATCTATTTGTCCAAAATTTTCTGTGTACGTCGATTTAGCAGTTTTGCATGGTGCTAAACGCAAATGTGTATATATTAAGTCGTTGGGAACTTTTGGGCTTAGTGGGGAGGGGGCAAATGATGGACTTAGTCATTTATTTTTGCTTGGTACAGAACTCAAATGTATATATGTTAACGTCTAAAACTGCGCCGTTTGTTCATTTGACGTCCCTGGGGACTTTTGGGGGCTGAATGATGGTGGGGGCAAGTGCTGAACTTTGTCATTATTTAATGCTTCGTTCACTGTGGATACACAAGAGACCATACATGCTTCATTTCTTTGTATTTATGTCCACCCCTTAAAAAGCTACTTGGACGTAAGAGACTACTCGGTGGGCAATTACTAGAAAAGATTAACAAAGTGTTGAATTAAGTTATATTTAACATTCTTCTTATCAGTACAGCCAGAGAAGCAGGAAGAAGCAAGGGAATTCCAAAATCTAACGGTTCGAGAGAATTAATGATTCGAGTAGAAAACGTTATTGTATTTAAGGACCTCAACAGTGAAAAGGGTCTAGTTTTGTTGCGAGGTTTGTTGAGGATATGTGTGCCGAAGGGGGCACAACCGTACAAGTGCCATGAGTTCATCAGATCACGTTTTATTAAGATATTTGTAAAACAGGTATAAAGATGCAACATTTAAGCGATGGGACTATAGTTTGCGTTTATTAAAGAAAGTGGGACCTATAAGGTTGAAAGTTCTTTTTAGACCCTATCCAAAAACAGAGAGACCAGTGATAGATATATCAACCTATACGTGGTAACAATACACTATGCATGGCGAATGGTGGCTATTCTCAGGTGTGAGTAGTTCTCTAGCACGAGAAAGGAAACTTATCTTCTTTGCAGCAGCCTTTGCAATATCCTCAATGCTTTGTTTCAGGTCACATTGTTTGTGAATATAAAACCGATGAGTTTGAAGGACGGATTCTCGGATAATGTGTTATTTGTCATGGATAAAGGTTATTAGAGAGGTCGTATATTTGTTGAGAGAGAGAAGCTTAGTCTTACTAGCATTTAATGTAAACATACATTTACGGCGTCATTCCACTATACCTGGAGGTAATTTTCTAACGATTCTGTCATTGTCCTGAATTTATGTACACCTATTCTTCCATTGTGCATATTATAGAACGAGGATAATTAAGAAATTTATCTATCTCGAAAACAATATTATCAGGGAAGTCGTTAATGAAATCAGGAATTATAGTCATCCAATGGTCGACCCATGAGGCACTCCCGCATTAATATTTTACTGTTTGGATAACACTATTGTCTACCTGGATGCCACTATTTTCTAAGAAAGGTAAACTTATATTTAGTATATATCCTTGTATATTGTAGGATTTTAATTATATTGGCAACTCCGGCGGTAAGTGGGGCTTGTTACAACCCTTTCGTGTGGGAACATGTGCTTCTGTGCCCACTTTGTACATTCAGTCGTCTTATTCGAACACTGTTCAGCAGATATAGAGAAGATAGTGGTCCATGGGGATTTCTAGTGTGTTCAGTTATGGGTTTCCAGGTAACCCTTTTGTAGGACCTTGTCATTTTGCGCAATAGCTGCTCACATTGGGGTTGGGATTTAACTGTGATGTCAACTGATATTACTAGGTTGTCTGCATTTTCAAGTGCTGTGAGCATTAGTGACACAAATCTCTTATAATGTGCTGAGAAATAGGTTTAGAAGTAAAGCCTTCTAGTGTTTATGGCCTTGGAGGTGAGTTGGGAACACTACTGTATGCGTGAGAGAATAGGCTACAGAGATACTATGAGTAGAGCGTCCAGCTGCACCTGTATAACTTGAGAAACCAAGCCAATTTTTATGGTGGACATTAAAGTCACCAAACACATGGATTTGGACATGACCATCCAAGAAGAATGCTAGATCTATAGTATAAGAGCTATGATCGATTAAGATAGAATTCTGACATGAGGGGTAATGGTAGACAAAATATAAGTAACTAACGCAGTGATAAAAGGCTAGTCGAAAGTACATAAAATCACCTGGCCATCCAATTCAAGACGTTTCGCTCTAGTAAAAGATTAGGTGCTAGGAATGCAGAATCCAAGCCCGTGGACATATCTATCCGAGTCATTACGCCAGAGAAAGAAGTATCCCGTTATGTTCAAGTAGTTAAAAGAATTGATGAATATAGGCTGTTTTACTTTATGCTAAGCTATCCGGGAATACATCATCTAGGTCACTTCTAAGCCCAGGGATATTTGTAAATGCGAACTTCAAGGGAGAGGGCGAATTAGTTTTGGGGGTAGTTGTCTGGTGTTCTTCTTGTAAGTAAAACATAGAGCTGAGATCGAAACCAAAATCTAAAGACAGTAGGCCAAGTAAAATACTCATTAGGCTAGCTTGAAATGATCTTTAAAAAGTGTTTTCACCCCTACTTATTCTTAACAGAAGAACTATTTCATTCACGCATGCGCACTCGTGAAAGAGTTGACAAACATTAAAATCCGTATAACTTTTACCTACTAATTATTTAATTTTGATACTCTTTTTATCCGGATGAAACCCGACTGAAAGG
Source organism: Euprymna scolopes (assembly GCF_053919585.1). NCBI lineage: Eukaryota > Metazoa > Mollusca > Cephalopoda > Sepiida > Sepiolidae > Euprymna > Euprymna scolopes. The sequence goes on from NC_136485.1 coordinate 123,262,676, forward strand.
TGTTTCACATGTCTAAATACAATATATACTAAATTTCAAGTCTGTAGATCAAAGATACATTGAGTATATAAGTTAAGAATTGTCCTCACAAACAGTCTCATATATATATATATATATATATATATATATATATATATATATATATATATATATATATGAGGCAGTATTTGATTTCTGGTAGTTTAGTTGATTCTAGTAGTTTATATTATAGTCCTTGTTGTTTAATTTTTACTCTATTTATTAAAATAGATTCCCCACTGCTCCGAATTACTTTTGTCGACATAGTTGTTCGTTTCTTAATTGCATTTTAACTTCAACGTTTACTTGTAAAATTTATAAATACCATTTTATGCGCAACTATTTCTGGTATCATGTAAATTGCTAAAAGCAGAATTGAATGAAGCACCCTAAGCATCTATATTTTTTTCATGATGGAGCATGAACACGAGTTTTAAAAAAGTTGAAATATACATAAATAAGAAAAGAATATTGTATGTTCCAAATTGTACGCAATTTAAATTGAACGCAATCTTTGTTTGAGAGAAATAAGAAAGACAATAAATTTAAATTAGTTTCCACAAGGAACAAGTAAGAAAACTAAACTTAAATTAGTTTCGATAAAGCAGAGTAAAAATGCCTTCAGTTGGTATCATTTTTAACATTGTATTATAAGTAAAAACAAAAGTTAGAGAGATTGTAAGGCAGCCTAGTAACCATTCAATCTTGATTGGACTCTTGAAGGGCTTTGTTTTTCAGCCTGTTTGTTCAGGAGGTTGAATGCTGGTGGTGTTTGGTAAAGGTTCGTAAACGGCAAGCTTGTAGATTTCATGGAATGTATGGGCGTCTTTAGTTATGTTCCGCATAGCTTTTGTAGATTCCGTTCAATTGTTTATCATTTAACCGTTGTAATTTAGAATATCTATCGTATATAAATATAATAAGGAGCGGATAAAACTATTTTTAAATTCCATTATAATCTCAAGAAAGGCACAGTGCTACTTTGATGTAGAGGGTTTCTATCGGGGTCATAAGTTACAGGGATTCTATATAGGGAGTTGAGCAGCGAGATGTCACACTTAGATTTCTGCATGTCAGTACAGTGTGGAAAGCCAAAACCCGGAATGGAGTTGCAAAGTCTAGCAGTTTTGGACAAGAAACTATTAGAGTAGAAAGCTTTCTTACATATTGAGCTCTCTATTGTATATGGGTGGGATTTTACTGCCTTTCGGGTGTTTTGGAGGTATTTACGTCGAGAGGTACACAAGCTTGTAGATCGTCGGAAAATGCACCATTAAAATGCACCATTAAAATGCACCATTAAAATGCACCATTAAAATGCACCATTAAAATACACCATTAAAATACTTGTATAACACATTGAGGGATGCAATACTTCGTCGATGGGACGGAGATTGAAGCTTTGATGACTCCTTTTTCAACCCTGACCAGGAGCGGGAAACTCATAGCAGATGCATCAGCCAAAATGTGGCAATTATACTCCATACAGGATACTTTTAGGCGTAAGTAGCCTTTTAGCACGATAAAGAGAGTCGCCTCGATCGCAGCTGTTTTGGCAACGCTCTCAGTATATCTGTTCCAGCTCAAGTTCCCTGTGAATGTTTGTGAGGAGTTTGAAAGAAGTACCTTCAGGTAATATATTATAAGTTATATCTATTAGTGGTTAAGAAGTTTTCTTATAATTATTGCCATCTAATTCATGAGGCACTTATTTAACTTTCTTTTTTTTTTTTTTTTTGCTTTTCCAATTTCTCCCAAGTGGTTAGAAATCGTCGTATACATTACATCTAATTAATATGCAAATTCTCGAACAGATGTGCGTTGAATGCCGTCGACTAATGCTTTAAATTGCTTTTTGTCAACATCCGGTATTCAACCACTACGCTCATAATCGATTTGTGATCCTAACTGATATATGAATTTTATTAAATAAATGTGTAGAATTTAATGTTTGGGTTAATAGATCTAAAGAAGATATTAAACAATAATTTTGTTGATGTATCTTAGACAATGATAAACTTAGTTTAAATTTTCAAATGCATTCACTGTGCCTCTCAGATTTAACGAATATTAGATGAATATTTTTCCAAAGATAAAAAAAGCAGCAAATGTGACAGTGTTATTTTGAAAACAACAAGAAAAACAACCATGATGAGAAAACAGCAAAGGAATGCATGACGTTCCAAAACAATAAAAACGTTTTTTTTTCAAATTGTAAATGGAGAATAGACAATAATGGAACAACCGAAGCTACAAAAACAGAATACGGCTGGAACAAGATATAGAAAGAGCGCCTAGATCACAACATACATGTTAGATGGCTGAAAGACGAGAAAAACGAGTTACAGAAAATCTAATCAAGGAACATATTTTGAAGGAAAAAAGTAAGACAAACCTTTAGGAAAATGTCAAACTGGAAAACACCGTGTTACGACTGGTTCGAAACCTTCACGACTTTGAATGAAAGGCTAATTCAAAATCAGCATATATGAATCTACCAATGAAACGAGCCAAAATAAACCTTTAGCTTGCTTATCGACTATGTTGGAAATCTTAATAGCACAATTAGAAAATAAATGTACCACTACTTTAATAATTGTTGATTATTCCAGGAGGAGCGGACAAGATGGAGAAAAGGAAACAGAGGAATACATGATCTACAATACATCAAGCAAAAGAACCTGAAAGATGTAAAAAGTAGAAGAAATATAGCCATCGCATGGAACAACTACAAGATAGCTGACAACAGGATCCCTCAAGTACAAATAAATTTGATGACCTGTGGAAGGAATCTTGATGAGTCAATAATAATAATAATAACAATAATAATAATAATAATAATAGTAATAATAAGGATACAGACGGACAAACCCATCCAAGTAAGAAGACCAGATGTCGTAATAATAAACAAGAAAGAAACATACTGTCAAATCGTAGACTTTGCTGTCCCAGCTAACCACAGGGTGAGTATAAAAGACAAGGAGAGACGAAGCAAATACATAGAACTAGCCAGAGAGTAAAAAGGGATTTGGATGATGAAGAAAATCAAAATAGTACCGATAATAGTAGGAGCACTAGGAACAATTCCGAAAAACTTCGAAAAAAAAATGACAGAAATTGGAATCAGGGAAATAACAGCAAAAATACAATGCCTAACGATAAAGAAAACGGCTGAAATATTAAGGAAACCCCTAGAATGTGAGGAATAACACAAGACAATATAACAAAGAAGCGGCACAGGGAATGAAGAACGCCGAAGGTACATATCAACAAGTTCTACACCACCATCATGCATCCCCCCATTGTCTCATCACCGCTCCCCCCATTAGAAAAGTGATACCAAAGTGCCGAGAAGGGTCAAGGAGGATCGAAAGACCGAGGAGAGAGCGCTGGCCAGACCTCCGCTGGACAAGCGCGAAGTGAACTGGGATCGTGGGGAGGCTTAGTGCTACTCAAATACCAGTACAAACCAATGGCCATTACCAGCGAGAAATCAATGGTATGAGGCTGTTGCGATGACGCAGATTCATTTGCAAATGATATCGAAGGAGCTGGAGAGAGCTGGGCGTCTAGGGAGACTTGTTATCACTCATCTTCCAGAGAACACCACAGGTCTCCAAACCGATCGTTTGTTGACTTGTGTGAAAGCTCCACGTGAGCCAATAATAATAATAATAATAATAATAATAATAATAATAATAATAATAATAATAATAAGTTTGCCCTGTATTTAAGAATTCAGGTGATAAGTCATCTCCCTCTCAATACAGACCTATAAGTCTCCTGTGTGTTATGAGTAAGTTGCTGGAATCCATATTAAATAGAGAAATAGTTAACCACCTCAGCAGGAATAACCTTCTTAGTGACACACAATATGGTTTCCGCTCTGCAAGATCTACCTCAGATGTGCTGACGGTTATATCTCACAGGATTAGTGAATCTCTTGACAAAGGCTTCCTTTCTAGGGCAATTGCTCTTGACATATCAAAGGCCTTCGACAAGGTATGGCATAAGTGTCTACTTCACAAGATTTCCAGCTACGGTATAACTGGAAATGTTTTCTCAATCATTAAATCATTTCTCTCCGATAGGCTCATAAGAGTAGTGGTAGATGGACAAAAATCGGAGGCCTGCAATATAAATGCTGGAGTCCCTCAGGGGTCAATCCTGGGCCCAACTCTCTTCCTGATCTACATCAATGACCTCCCTAAACACATACTTAAATCATTCGTTGACATCTATGCTGATGACACGACCATCTACGGCAACACATCAAAGGCTGTAAATGACAAAGTTCTCTCTGATTCTCTCTCCTCTGATCTCGAGCGCGTGGTTCAGTGGGGGAAGATGTGGCTGGTTACCTTTAATGCATCCAAAACCAAACTCCTATCCTTACATCATCAACGCTCTAATCCCCATCTGGCATCAATTGTGATGGATGGCTCTCGTCTGGGTGAGGCCCCGTGTTTTGACTAGCTTTTGGGTTTGACCTTTACTCCTGATCTGAAATGGAACACGTACATCAAGTCTGTTGCCAAGGTCGCTGGAAAGATGGTCGGATCCTTCTAACGCTCGAGAAGATATCTCACTACTGATGCAATTCTCTATCTATATAAAAGCCAAGTACGTCCAAGGATGGAATACTGTTGCCATATCTGGGCAGGAGCTGCTAAAAACAGCCTATCCTGCCTTGACAGAGTACAAAATAGACTTCGTGGCTTAGTGGGGGATGCCCTTTTCTCTACCCTGCAACCTCTCTCCCACAGAAGAGACGTTGCGAGCCTGTCCTTGTTTTATCGTTATTTCCATTGCAGGTGCTCGTCTGAACTCCAATCTCTGGTCCCCCCTCGCCAAACTTTCACGAAAACACCCGTCTAGCTGAATCCACTGTGAAAAATTTCCCCCACTCTATATCTGTGCCTAAATCAAAACGCGGATTCCATGAACAAAGCTTCTTTCTTAGAACTGCACGCCTGTGGAACTCTGTTCCGTCTGTCTGCTTCCCTCCGGACTACAACTTGGTTGTCTTCAAGTCCAATTTTAACAAATTCCTAATGAACCGCCCACTTAAGTAAACATTTCAGCAAATCTCCTCACTAACGTAATGTACTTGCAATAACCCTTATCCCTTAGTGGCTTCCGGGCCTTGATAAGTGGTGATCACTATGTAAAAAAATAAATAAAAATAAAAAAATAATGTTTTAGTATTATTATTATTAGTAGTAGTAGTAGTAGTAGTAGTAGTAGTAGTAGTAGTAGTAGTAGTAGTAGTATCAGGCTTAGTCATCTATGAGAACAACCTATATTATTTCCGGAGTTTTATTTACAGAAAGTCTCCGATGATGATGATGATGATGATGATGATGATGATGATGATGATGATGATGATGACCATTATTAATTTTTTTATTATTATTATTATTATTATTATTATTATTATTATTATTATTATTATTATAGATTAAAAAAAACGGTTCGGATGAAGGTAATAAATAGGATAAAGAGCATATCAACAGCATGAATCGACAGGATCTTGTAAAAAGCTATGAACATGGTGAATTCGATAGAATGCAATACAATGAATAGTGAATGAAATACAAAACTGAGCTTGAAATACAAAGAGGTATTTTACAAATGCAATCTTCACCACAGTACAATTCACCATAGCCAATATATTTCTCTTAACAATCTATTAAGATATGCCCATTTACAAGTTTACTAATACAGACAAAAGAATAAACCACCTGATGTATATCGACTTCCCGAACATTTTTCAAGAAACGAAAAGAAATAAGGACGCAAGAAAACGCTACTCAAATCCTCAACCAGAATATCCGAATAAAATTCCAAATAGAAATTTTCGTACTGCTAGTAATAAGATAGGAAAAACTGAAAGCAAAAAAAGGTATGGAGCTACCCAACCAGATGATAACTACACTTTGCAAACATGACACATCTCAGTATTTTGAAGTCCTTGAAACAGACAGCATGAAATAAACTGAATAAAATAGAACATTGGTTTAGAATACAAATAATAAGACACATAAGAAACTAAACTATATAGCGAGAACTAATAATAAAATCTGATTTTATCGGAGTTCTGTTTGTAAGAAATATTTATTTTTTAAGATTTAAATCTGTAAATGCAATCATATGTAACTTCCCATAACGAGGAAACCCTGTATATTTTTACTGTTAAATTGTAATTTTTTATCACATGAATTGAACATTCACCGACACAATTCGCATGTGAAAAGCCATTGACTTTATTGGTTTATTTTGTATTATTCTAGCTTTATTGTGAATGTTTTTACTATACTAACTGCTATCTATATATCTACATATACATAGTATGTGTATGAATATAATAAATAATAGGTAAATAATAATATTATGTCAACTTTTGTTCACTAAAACATTCTGATTTACGGTTTAATTGTAAACTACGCAAGTCAACCGACATAGAATTTTATTGGCTCATTATTTCCCTCCATTTCTCTCTGAATTGCCACTAGTCTTCAAGTAAGATAATACACGCAAAGAATACTGTGACGTTGTAACGGGTTTGAATATCCCTAATAAGCAGTGGTAATCACGTCCTACACATGATTGCCTAAGAGTTACACACTGCTTTCTTTACTTATAAATATATTTCGGTTTCATATGTATTTGAGAAATATTTTATATATATATATATATATATATATATATATATATATATATATATATATATATATATATATATACTTCAGAATAATGTAATGCAATAAATCTACTGGTATGTAAATCTAGTGATTATCAGTCTTACAAAATATTATAGGCTGTAATATTTTATAAGCACAATCTCAGCTAAATAAAAATTGCTCAATATACCAGATAGAGTAAATAAATCACAACTTAATAATTTCAATTTTATTTTTGTAAAATTTAAATTATCAAAGTATAACATTTAAATTGCTAAATTATGACATATATATATATATATATATATATATATATATATATATATATATATTTCTTTACGATGCTTATGTTATACTAACCTGGGTGCGCGACGTTTTTTCGGGTGTTTGGAGGTGTGTCTAGAGCAAAAAAAAATGATAGTAGGCAGGCAGGCTCGAACCAGTATCGCGAAGGGGGAAAAGAACGTGAAAAACAAAAACGTGACCTCTTTACCGTTGCGTTCATCACCGAACCGGAAGTGGTGAAGGTTCAATTTAAGGCTAGTCAATCGGAAAAATTGGTTAACTTTATAAAATATCGTCGAAAAGAGCGACCCCTCCTGGTCGGAAAAGTGGCAGTTGATGGTGAAGGAATTAAGATTTTAGCCAATTTCTCGATATTTGTTGTCGGGAGGGTCGATCCTCAAAACTATTTCGATGTTGATAAAATCCGTCGCCTCTGTCAAAAGTGTAAGGCAGACACACAAACATACGTTCATGCATCTAAACAGAAAGGTAAGCTTTATATTATAGATGTCTATAAAATTAAACATGTATTCAATTTTCCTATGTGTTTTCTTAATGCTAATATAATATACATATAATACACAATGATTTATACTTACTTATATATATATATATATATATATATATATATATATATTGTTTGAGTGTGTTTGGTAAATCGATAAAATGAAAGCTTTGTAAAGTACTTGTAAAGATATATAAAATATATAACAACAAATTCAGACAAGAAATAACACAGTTTTCCATGCGCTAATCCGCCTTTAATGACAAACGAAGTAAAAACGTTCATCACTACGAACAGCTGGGATGAGTCTGCTTGAAAGAATGGACAAATCGATTGTTTTACACATTCGAAAATTGTCTCGCGAAAAAAAAAATACTCTGTCGAGCATGCCAGAGGAAATTGGACAACCTGAATTAAAAAATGAAAGGTGAAATCTAAAGAGAATCGATGTGACGTCAATAATCCCGTCTGAGAGTCTCGAAGAAATGTTTTACAGGATTTCGACCATTGCGAAACTTTCAATGCATTTACATTAAATTATTTTGTAACCGGAATTATTTAATCGTTTTTCAGTTTTGCTTTGATCTTCTGTCCTTTATCTGTTTGATTTAGTTCTGCGTTATATTTATTATAATTTATTTGATCTTCTTGTTTTGCAGACGCGTCCAGACCTGTGCATAAGCGTTCCAGCTAATCGTTAATCAGGGCCTCATTCTAATGTTTAAAATGCACATGAAAATAGTCGTATCTTGAAACCAAACGTTTTATAAATAAATATCTATATCTATATATATATATATATATATATATATACATATATATAGATATATATATATAGATATAGATATAGATATATATAAATACATAAATTGTTATTCCTGTCTGCTATTTTTTATTTGTTTGTTTGTTTACAATTTATTTATATATAGAAAAAATTCATTTCTTTAATATTTCATTCATTCCAATATATAGTATAATTCTTGCAAAATATACAAGTAAGGGGTGGCGTCACTTGTATATTACATTAAGGAAAATTTTATTAAATAGCAATGTGTTAGTTATTGTATATAGTGAGAGGGTTGTTTAAAATGTTCTATTTAAGTTTATTATTTAAATTTGATTTGTATTGATAGCATATATAATTTAATTCATTCTTACCGACATCGATTTTTTTATAAACCGGTTTCAGTTATTTCCCCTAGAGGCTAACTTTGTTCTTTTTGTTTTTATTTTATTTTTAGGTGACTATTAAAACTAACAACTTTCAAGCATTACTTTTGGAATTAGTTTAAATAAAATAATTTTCGTTATTTCGCAATTAATGTTGTATTCCCGTGGATCTTTATTTTAAAATAAACAAATAATCCAATTCAACTACGATTCTTTATTTAAAACAAAAGCAAAAAAACTTTCATTTACGTTTTTTTACCAGTTTTTTTCTTCACATTCTTTGACATCGCAACTGCTATTATTTTTTCTTTTAATAACACAATAAGTCATAACTCATCATTTTTATAACATAAAAACGTGTATTTCCGTTAACAAAAATTCTACTTTGGTATTTTTGAAACTAAATTATTTACAATTCGTTGCAACAAACCGTAAAAACAATCTTTCTAGACTGAAGTAGCAGAAAAGAAATTCTCTTAAACTAGAATTTAGTATAAAAAGGTGCTCAATATCTGGAGCATAACTTCTCTTCGTATCCCTTCTGCCGAAATATCTGGTGGAGTGTTTGTCGCGTACTTCTTTTTTTCGGGCGGGGGTACATTTTCGTGATTTCATTCGTTCTTTTATTTTGAATTTTTTGTTTGGGTGACGATGGACTTGACATATAATAATGAAAAAACTGCTGAATATTCTTAGTATAGCAGGTGTAGGCAAACCGAACTTCATGTCGACCCTGGAAATGCTGGGTATCCATCTAGTATATATATATATATATATATATATATATATATATATATATATATATATATATATATATATATATACAAATACACACACACACACACATATATATATATATATATATATATATATATATATATATATATATATATATTAACGGTTTGTTACGTCCTGTCAACCTATGGATACCAATTGAAATGATTGAGTGCCCGTGCATGGCATTATTGCAGAAAAAGTAGCAAAATCTGTGTGAATTTGGGAAAGCTTGTTATCATTCAGACTCCAGGGAACACCACAAGTTCTTATAAATTGAAATTATTAATGACCTGTGTTAAAACGTGAGTTGTGAATAATCTAATTTATAAAAGGCTATATGACTGTCTGCCTGTCTCTATATTTTCAAACACAATCTCCTCCGAAACTAAAAGTCGTAGAATTGCGCTAGGGGTTTCACATGATTGGACTTTTTACAGGTCGTAGTTTCATAGTTCTTTGATTTGAAGGGGTGAAAAAAAGTTCCAAATTAAAAAAAAACATCGTTATATATTTTGTACATTCATCTTAATTTTTTTTAATCAGTTTCTCTGCGTTTCACGTTGGTAACGTCATCAGCTTCGAATGCTGCAGTTTTGCTTTCGGTTTCAATTCTAGCTGATGGCACCCAAATATTTTTTTTTTACTTTTAATATCATGATCATATAATAATGTATACGAAATCTTGACAAAATAAATATATTAAGGCGTGTTTATTTCAAATTCTGAAAAGCCACCCTGATGCGCTATTCTAATATATAAAACGCTATGGATCTGTCTGTCTGTCTCCATATTTTCAACTTTGTCTTGCCCGAAACTAAAAGTCGTAAAGCTGCGCTAGGGATCTCAAATGATTGGATTTGTAAGGGTCGTTATTTAATGGGTTTTTAGCTGGTTAAAATAATGGAGTCAAAAATGAGTAAAATTGAAAAAATCGTTATGCATTTTGTACATTCGCCTTAGTCAATTATAAATTTTTAATTAGGCAACAAAATACCTTTTTTTAATTAAAAATAAAGACCCTCTAATATAATGTACGATATCTGCAAAGATTAAAATTAAAATATCACATTTAAGCGTATTTTACGCCCGGGCAAAACTGGCACCCCTCCGCTAGTAGTAGTAGTAGTAGTAGTAGTAGTAGTAGTAGTAGTAGTAGTAGTAGTAGTTATGATAATAATAATAATAATAATAATAATAATAATAATAATAATAATAATAGAAACAATGATATTTTCATTGGAATCGCTTCACCGGCAACATAATACTACATATTGAAAATGCCAGCTCTGGCACATATCTGCACCAGCTTCTGCAAATAGTACGTGCCTTCTCCAATGACATCGGATGAAGTGTGGCCTGGATAAGTGTGACAAGTTTACAGAGCTTGGAAGCAGATCCACACAGAAAATATGCAGCTAAATGAAGCCATCAACATCAGGGATCTTGACGAACACGAGACTTATAAGTACCTTTTCATTGAGGAAAACAAGAACATACAGCATGCCAAGATGAGGGAAAAGATTAGTAAAGAATATGTACGCCGTGTGAGGAAAATATACAAAACACAGCTTGCAAATAAAAATAAAATAACTGCCATCAACCAGCTTGATATGTCAGTAATAACATATAGCTTTGGCATGATTGACCGGCCACAAGAATACATTAACCGGCTAGATGTAAAGACACGGGAGCTACTAAGCTTCATAAAATAATATATAGAAATCAGTGTGTACAAAGACTGTATTTACCCAGGAGAGAAGGAGGACTGGGACTCTCAGGGACCAATCATCAAAATAGAGCAACTATTGTGAGCACAGGCCAGTATATGAGAACCTGCCAGAACCTCTCAATAGTATACGAACATCTAGAAACAAAAGCCAGCAGAACAACATCAGTCACTCAGTTGGCCAATCATTTTGGTCAGAGATGTCTCACAGATAAGGATGAAGCACCAAAAAAACCTGCTACAAAAATAGCAAGAAAGAGCCGGCAGAAATATACCTAGAACTTCCAAGGGATGCGCCTTAAAGAATTGGACGAACATCAGCGTGCAATGTATTTGGGGAGGGGTCTCAGGAATACATAGACAAAGAAGGTTTCTTTGACTGTCTCAAGAGGGGAGCCCTCTACCATGATTAGGAAAGGAAAATACTGGTTGCTCAAGACCAGGGATTGATGGGCGATGCATTCATGAAGATGGCACGTATCAGTAGTGAAAATAAATGCAGATCCTGCCATACAGAATTGGAAATTGTGAGTCATCTGATATTGAGTTGCAAGGTTCTTTTGGGGGCGGCTACTATACAGCGAGACATTATGGAGTATGTAAGTACCTCCACTGGGCACTCTGTAAAAAATTAAACAAGTGTAGCAGCAAGTCCTGGGAACATCAACCTGATAAAACAGTTTAAAATGACTTATATACCATACATTACGACGATGTAATCACTACATCCATCTAGCTTGAAAATGCTGCTGTCAAACCTTACATAGTTATATGGAATAAATCAGAAAGATTGGCAACCTTGATTTAAGTGAGTGTCCCTAATAATGGAGGTTTGAACAGAGCTGAAATAGAGAAACAGACCAAATACTCAGGTCTCATGTATGATATGAAAAGAAACTGGAATCTTAGAGAGATATAGATCATACCCGTTATTAAAAAGTTTAACAAGGTTTTTTTAATATAGATCCACAGAATATTGTTATAAGTGTTTCAGTGTGACCAGGTATGGTATAATAAATTATGGGGTTTATCTATTTTATTTTTACTTTCATCATATTTTGCTTTGGTTTTGATACCCCCAAATTCGAAGCTATCTCTTTACAACTGTTCCTTTTCATAACGTATCATACTTTCATAAATCAGAGTCCATTTTCTGGAGGCTGTTTTTGAACCCAGTCAACGACGGGTATTTTTGCTAGTATATATATATATATATATATATATATATATATATATGTCTGTGTGTGTGTGTGTGTACTGCTATGAATTCTTTTTTCTTTTGTGCGTATTTATATTCATGTTAACCCCCCACTTTTCTATTTATTTAAAAAATAAAATACAATTTTCTCATATATGTATTGTCGAATTGCATTCACTAGCAAAAGATCTTGCTAATTTGCATATTCTTTTAAACATTCATTTTAATTAATTCCCTATTAGTGTTTTTAAGTTTTTTTATGTGATGATCATCTTTCATTATGACGTGTAATTATATTCATGCAGATATTCTACATGATTTATACCCGCATAATATTTGCGTAAAAAGTTTATAGTATACCCAAAATTGTTTCTATATATATTAATGAATACGTATGCATTTTTGTTTAAAATTTTTTGCATACCTTACTCATCCTAAAGTTATATGTATATATACATATATATATATATATATATATATATATATATATATATATGTATATATATATATGCACTCCTATTAATTCCTTTTTCTTTTGTGTGTATTGATATTCATGTTAAAACCCCACTTTTCTATTTATTAAAAAATAAAATACAATTTTCTTATATATGGATTTCGAATTGCATTCACTAGCAAAAAGTCTTTCCAACTTGGATATTCTTTTAAACATTCATTTTAATTAATTACCTAAGAATTTTTTTTTTCGGTTTTCTAATGTGATGATCATTATTTATTAGCTATTACGTGTAATTATATTCATGCAGATATTCTACATGATTTATACCTGCATAATATTTGCGTAAAAAAGTTTATAGTAAACACAAAATTGTTTCTGTATATATTAATGTGTACGTATATATTTTTGTTTAACAAATTTTGACTACCAAACTCCTCCTAAAATGTTTGGTCTGCAGATATGAAACTTCATATATAGAGTATTTGAATCGATGCAAAACTTTATATTTGGGTTTTAGCCCGGAAAAAGCGGTGCAAATGTGTGAAAATTTAAAAAAAATTAAATTTGCAAGGTGAAGGTCGAACGCTGGAATTACGAATCCATAACGTAGTAGCTATTGGTCCATGTTTTGATTTTTAGCTTCGCAGTCAACATATTTTCATAGCCCAGTCATTGACGGCGGAGACAAAATAAATCGTGAGCTGAACGTTTTCGTTTCGATTCTCTGTGGTGATGCATAAGACTTTTTTTTATACTTTTAAAATTATTACTATATATTGTATCCAATATATCTATCTATACATCTATTTATATATATATATATATATATATATATATATATATATATATATATATATATATAAAAGTGAACGTGTATGTCTGTGTGTGTCTGTGTGTGTGTCTGTCATTTTTTTCATTCACAATTATTCTATCAATTTTTAGTCTACAGACTCGAAATTTGATATACAGGGTACTGATATTTGGGAAAATCGATTGGATCGGGTTTCGGCCAGAAATTCTGCTGTAAGGGGTCAAAGTTCAACGATTTGTCCTCCTACAATTTTGGGCCTAAACACTTGACATTTTAGATATTAGTTACTTGGAAATATATCTAACTTAATAACTATATTTGAACCAAAAACAATAAATATTAAGAGGTCAAAATAGGTGTAAAAATTTAAAAAATTACCGTTTTTTTTGGTTATTTTTTTTTTGTTGTTTTTTTGCTCAGCATACACCTCCAAACACCAGGGCAACGCCGGGAACCCATTGCTAGTCTATCTATATATCTATAAAAGGGGAAGTGGCTGTCAGTCTGTGTGTATGTGTCTGTGTGTGTACATTTTCCTACGCAATAACTCTGTCAAGTTTTAGTATACAGACTCGAAATTTGATATACAGGGTAGTGAGATTTGGGAAAATCTACGCGATCGGTCTTCGGCCAGAAATTTGGCTGGTAAAGGGCCAACGTTCAACGATTTAACCTTTGAGAACGCTACCAAACTCCTCCGACAATTTTAGGTCTAAACACTCGAAATTTTAGATATAGGTTCCTTGAACCTGGATCTAACTTTATAACTCAATTTGAACCCAAAACAATAAATTTTAAGGGGTCATAATAGGGATCAAATTAAAAAATTGACCTTTTTTTTTTTTTGCTCCACATGCACCTCAAAACACCCGGGCAACACCGGGCACGTATGCTAGTATAACTATAAAAGTGAACGTGTCTGTGTGTCTGTGTACCTTTTCATTCGCAATAACTCTGATAATTTGCATTCTACTGACTCGAAATTTGATATACAGGATACTGAAATTTTGAAAAATCTACGGGATCGATTTTCGGAGAGAACGTTCGGGGTTAAAGGGTAAAAGTTCAACGAGTTGACCTTTGAGAACTATACAAAACTCCTCGGATAATTTAGGGTCTACACACTTTAAATTTAGATATAGGTTCCTTGGGCAATGATCTAACTTAATAATTCAATTTGAGACCAAAACAAGAAATTTTAAGGGGTCATAATTGAGGTCAAAGGTAAACAATTGATCTTTTTTTTTTTTTGCTCAGCATACACCTCCAAACACCCGGGTTGAAATACTAGTATATATATATATATATATATATATATATATATATATATATATATATATATATATATATATATATATATATATATATTCCAGGTAGAAAGATATCCAAAAATTAAGAATAATTTAAATTAAAAAAGGATCGTTGACAGTACTCTATCAAAGAGTTCAAATCACATTTTTTATTATTCTTTATATAAATACAGCCATATGTTGCTATGATGTGCAGACAGTTTAGTATATTAGTTGTTTTTTTTTATTGTTTTTCATATTGCTTCTTTTCTCTCTCTCTCTCTAACGTTTTCCTAAAACTATTCTTTTAACCTGCCCTTTATAACAGAAATTTTATTTTTGTAATTAATTTAAATCCATGAGTACCTTAACCTTACATCACGCCAGTCAAGGCATATTTTCATTCCTTAAAATTTGAAAATTGTCTTGGTACTTTTCGATTTTTGTATTTTAATTCTTCTTGCCTTCTGAAATCAAATATGATTGAAACGGTCTGCACATCGTGGCAAGATATGATTGTAATTACATAAAAAATAATAAATATATATATATATATATATATATATATATATATATATATATATATATAACTACTACATTTCCTTACATAAATTAATATACGAATGTATAAATTTATGCTTAAACATAAAGTATTTACTTCAACAGTGCTCAACAGCTAGGTGGAACTAGTTAGTAAGTTATAAAATATATATGGCGATTTAGCTACACAGAATATTTCGCGTTTCATCCACGCTAGGATTCTAAGCCTGAAGAATCCTAACGTGGATGAAACGCGGAATATTCTGTGTAGCTTAATCGCCATATATATTTTATAACTTACTATATATATATATATATATATATATATATATATATATATATGTATGTATGTATGTATGTATGTATGTCTATGTCTATGTGTGTAAATCATTATGCTTATTGTGTTTTAAGATAATGCAAAACAAACCTAACGTTTGTTTATTGATTTTTCATGAATCTGCTTATCAAAATATAATTTCGGGGGATAAACATAGACGTTATTTTTATAATTGGATAAAATACAAACAACAAAAAAGAAGAAAATTATAAACAATCAATTTAAACACTGAAAAACTAAACGCCTAAAAGGAACTAGAAAATATAAGTATTACCATGATGCTAAAATAATAAGTCTTTTATAGCAGCTAAAATTCATGGAAAATTCAATAAACGACTGTTATCTTATAACAGGGAGTTAGAATCTCTTGCAAATACTCAAGCGGCTGGATCGCCTATGATATCGAAATATTACATCGTACTCAAGCGAAAACTATCGGCATCTGTCGACTGTCAAACATGGGAACTCTTGATAGATACCAAATATTATAACTACTTAAAGAAATTATATAATTTCATAGAAATCTTCAGAAAAGCATTATATATTCCGAGAATAGAACCTCACTTGTCTGTATGAGACGCTAATAGGAGAGACGATACACGCATGCACACACACAATATATATATATATATATATATATTATTATTATTATTATTATTATTATTATTTACTTTAATAATTATTAAATAATCACAGACACTAATGTTTCATCCTTTCGGGAATCATCCGTGCAGTGTGTCACGAATAATGGCATTTGAGAGATTCGAACCCCGTCAACAGAAATCATGGCTGGCTTCATTAGCAAAGGCAGAACCACCCAGCTAACGACAACCCCGAGAGATACAGTTGAAATTTAAACATTAATTCTTATTAAATGTTTTTAACGTCAGTTAGAATGATCTAATCATTATATCTGCGCGTATAAGCTATGTTGACCGACTTTATTACAGCTGAAAGTGCTCAACGATAAGAAACACTTTTCTTAAAGGGGCTGACATTGTTCTTTACTATAATAATTATTAAATACCTTCAGACACTAGTGTTTCATCCGTTCGCGGATCATCAGTGCAGAGTCTCACGATTAACACTATTAAAGGAAATGTAAAAGAGTATATATAAACACACATATATGTATATATATATATATATATATATATATATATATATATATATATATATATATATATATAGGCCATACAACAATAACACTCTCCCGACGACCAACCTATCATGTAGTCGACAAGTGTGACATAAAATAACATCTAACATCCACCGATAAAACCTACAGTCGTCCGACATTAGAAATATCTCAACTAACAATACTAAAACTAGATTCCTTAACAAATGAACATGGCGACTAAAATTATGAGAAGTCATACTTATAAAAACACGACGGCTCTTTTTGAACCGGATCTCATTTAATACCGTAACAAATATACTAACAGTATTTGATAGCTAACTAGAAAATAAATAAACAATCTATGCATTGAGAAAATAGAATAAAAAGAACTCGCCCCACCTCTCCTTTATAACTAATTAAAATATATATATAATTACACCAAGCCTCAAAAAAAAAAAAAAAAGAAAACGCCTACCCCCAACATCTTGGAGAAAAAAGCGTCCCGCACTAAATGATACCCCGCAGTCAAAAGTTGACCTCATTAAATAATAATAATTAAATAAATTCAAACGTGTTTCCGTTAGCATCTCACGGCGGCCCAATGGTTAACGTGGCACTCTTTTTTATACACTTTAATTTCCAACTTTGCCTCAAGGGTTCTGGTTCGATCCTCATACTTACCTACCAAACATTTTTTATTTTAACCCCCTCCCCGGAGTTTTGATTTACCCAAAACCTCACACACCTCCAAACACCCGGGCAACGCCGGGTACCCCTCGCTAGTCTATATATATAAGCGAACATGTATGTATGTATGTTTGTGTGTCTGCTAAAAACTTTCGACAGACGGAACAAAAATTCAGAAATTTTGTCTCATATGAAAGCCCCATCCTTCGCCCGACAAATATAGAAAAATTAGCCAAAAACGTTAACTTTTTCACTCTAAAATCAGCACTTTTCTACAGGGGGGTTGCAAAACCGTGCTCTAATGACGAAGTCGCTTCTTCGCATGCGTCATACGACGTCGTAACCTGATTTAGCTTAAAGATTTTAAAAAATGATCTAATTACGTGTACGTCGTGTTAGGTCAGTTGGTTAGAGCGCTGGGTCATTATCTAACAGTTTTTGGTTCGAATCATGGTGTGAGATCTCTTTTTTTCGATTTTTTTAATTTTTATATTGAAGCAGGGTTGTTTAAGCCGTTTTTCATGTAACGTTCGTTTTTCTGGGTTTGTTTACTTCGCTTATTCTTAGGTATTCATTACACCCCCACCACCGACGATCACACACACCCAAAAACACACGGGAAACGCCGGGTACGTACCGATTTTTTTAAATTTTAATATTGAAACAGGCTTATTTAAGCCATTTTAACGTTTTATTTTGGTTTTTATTTTTCAGATTTTTTAAAGAAGTTTTAACGTTCGTTTTTCTGTTTTCTTTTTTGTTTTTGTTTTTCCGATTTTTACATTTACCATCGTTCCTTTGCCCTACGTTAGTTTTTTTGTATTTTTTTCGATTTAAAATTTATTTTTTAATATCTAAATATATTTACTTCGCTTATTCTTATGTTTACCCCCCCCCCACTACCCGGGTACCCCCGATTTATTTTTCAGATTTGTTAAAGAAGTTTTAACGTTCGTTTTTCTGTTTTGTTTTTTTACTTCGCTTATTCTTATGTTTGATTAATACACACACCCCGAGCACACACACCTCCAAACACTCGGGCAACGCCAGGTACCCCCTCCCCGCTGGTCTATATATATATAAAAGCTAAAATGTGTGTATGTATGTATGTGTGTTTGTATGTCTCGCAAAAACTTTTAACACAGGCCACGGATTTTCGCCAAGTAGGTATCAGTTTAAAGTTCGTACCATCGTCCGGCAAATATCGAAAAATTGGACAAAAACATTAATTCCTTCACCCTAAACTGGATCCTTTTCTACAAGGAGAGGTGCCAAAAAAATCTTTCCTTCATTTTCTCTCCTCCTGCTACTACGACAATGACGTCATGTTTGAGCTAGAGAATGTTGATGTTAGTTTTAACCACCTGCAATTAATTTTATCCGTTCTCAGTTGTATGTTTCTTTGGCGTAGGGGTAACGTATCAGGCTTTTCGTCCGCCTCAGCCTCGATGCTTCCGGTTCGAGCCTGTCTTCTTACCTAAAGTTTTTCCCCTCTTTTACGCCTTTTTCCCCCTTTTTTAACGTTTGTTCGCTGTTTTGCTTTGTTTTGGCTTTTCCAATTTCTTTGAATATCGTATTTTTTAATAATATTTAATCAGGGTCCCCCCTCCTACATACACACCTCCAAACATCCGGGCAGCGCCGGGTACCCCCGCTAGTTCTTTATATATTACTTACTGAAATTTTAAAGACCGCCCGGTAAATTGAAATATTATCCATTAAGATCGGAAAAAAGAATAACTCTGTCGTGTTCAATCAGATCTTCCAAACTATACTATATATACATATATATATATATATATATATATATATGAACAAATGATTAATAAAACATGTTAAAAGACATCTTGAAAAAGAGTTAAAAAACATATTTAATTTTAAAAAGGAAGCACAAGATAAGTGGATAGTCCTTCATCTGCGGAGTTTCGAAGAAATACTCTGCTTCTAATCAGAGGGCAGGAATTAGCAAAATGCGGGATCGGATTTTGTAAGTAAAAGTATTTAATGAAACTACAAGTAAGTCACAGATCTTACTTGGTTAAAAAAAAGGGTGAGGTAAGGGGAATAGGAGGTAAAAGAAAAATGATAAAAAGATTTCACATGAATGGATAGTCCGGTGGAGGGTAAAAATCCAAGAATGGTAAAATCCAAAACGGTCGAATTAAAAATTTCCAATCCAATGGGTATATATATATATATATATATATATATATATATATATATATATATATATATATATATATATATATATATAGGGTGGCCCATAAGTCACTTTACAGTTTGAAAATCAAACAACTACTGTATTAAAT
The DNA here is from genome assembly GCF_053919585.1 of Euprymna scolopes. Taxonomy (NCBI): domain Eukaryota; kingdom Metazoa; phylum Mollusca; class Cephalopoda; order Sepiida; family Sepiolidae; genus Euprymna; species Euprymna scolopes. The sequence goes on from NC_136485.1 coordinate 123,282,588, forward strand.
TATTTTTTTTATTACACATTTTACTGTGTGGAAATTTGTTTTGACTTAATTACGAATGTCTCTTAAGAAGCCTCCATTCACGGTTTTTGCAAAGTCGAGCTCTTTCTAAGCTATTGTTTATGACAGTTTTTAATATCGGAAGTTGTAGGGAAAGAATTTTCTGCGTATGTTTGCCTTAAGTACTTGGATGCTTCGAGGCTTATTTACATACACCTTGTCTTTAAGATATCCCCAAAGCCAAAAGTCTAGTTCTGTCAGATGAGATGAATGTGGAGGGCATTCAAAATCGAAATTTCAAGAGATTTTTCGATCCTGAATCATCACAGTTAACAACTGCATTGTTGCTATAGCTGTATGTGCAGTTGCTCCATTTTGTTTGCCACCAATGCCCTGGCTGTTTACTGACTGAGGTTGAACAAATTCATTGACATATCTTTTAAGAGGATGGTTAACATTCAAATGGCGCATATAAGATCTTTGCATTGCAACAATTGACCACCCATTTTCATAAGAAGCTTGTTTCTGCTGAGGTGGTTGACTATTTCTCTATTTAATCTGGATTCCAGCAACTTACTCATAACACACAGGAGACTTATTGGTCTGTACTGAGAGGGAGATGACTTATCACCTGAATTTTTAAATACATATAAGATGTTTGCATTGCAACAATTGACCACCCATTTTCAAAGTGAAATTCAATTATCCTCACTCGTTGTTCTGTTGTAAACTCATCTATACAAAAAATTTCCAAAGATTCTATTTTATAATTCTGAAAAGAGAAATTAAAATATCTTAGACAAAAAGTTATTGAATGTTTAAAAGGTAAAGTGACTTATTGGCCACGTCGTATATATATATATATATATATATATATATATATATATATATATATATATATATATATATATATATATATATATATACTCTTTTACGATTTACTTTTATATTTCTACTTTAAAGAATGTCACAATAAGAGAGGCTGATAAGAAATTAAACAACTACGTATCGGGCCAAATTACATTTAAACTAATACACATTTAAACAGTCAAAAAGGTACGAAACAGGGAGGAATTCCAACGTCTAGCGATCCGAATTATTAAAATATTTGAGTTAAAGCCTTATTATTATCATTTTTGTTGTTGTTGTTGTTGTTGTCGTCATCATTATTATTACTTTCTATAAAAACTGGGAGTTTTAACACAGATAATCATTAGAGATTACTTACTTATATACTCTGATATGTTTATTGCAGTCTTTAAGACAATAGATCTTCTCTAGAAGTCCAGTGCGTACCACCCCTTTCTATAACATTTTGAAATGCCACTTCGTTATCGCAACAGCCGCTAGCTATTAATTTCTTATTGCCAGCGTTAATTTGTCTTCACTAAAATTTTGTTGGAAATAAACCTCTCCAAGGTCCTTATCATTTCACTTTGCAAATATTCAGTGGAGAGCTATGAGTACTCTGCTTCCAAGGTCATTCCATTCTCCTTCAAACTCTTTACAGCTATCTCATGTAGTATCAGCTATCTGATGTACATATATATATATATATATATATATATATATATATATATATATATATATATATATATACTAACATGGTGATCTAAATTGAATGTTCATCAGCGAATATTTCACACTTCCATATTTCATTGTCATAAAAATCCGTGAAATCGACCATTCTCCCCCCAAATTGGGTTATTACCTGCTCTTTTGGGGCACTATCGCGATACACCAGGAGAAGCTTACACGTATCTTGCTATAACTAATTTCACAACACATTGTAGACTACATTGCACTGTGGAGAACCTATTGCTTATTTCATAAAATTAGTTTATGTATAATCGCTTTAGTTAAAGTTTACTATGCAAAAAGTAAAATATCATTGTGCAAGTGTGCTTTAAACAGAAATATTCACTCCGCCCCAGACATATCAAAGAATCTATTGTTGATTTTATATGGCTAACCTTTCGGCTTGTGCGGCAATACAACTTCTCAGATTGGCTTGTGATTTTAGAATATGTAATGTGTAAACTTCCGTCCAAATCACCTATTTTTCCTTACATTGGATTATTTCGATTATCGATATCGAAGATTCTTCGATGTAAAACCTATTTAAGAACACCGCAAGACACTATGTTTCGTTGTGTGAAATTTCATAAGAATCAGCCCAGTAGTTTTTGAGATTCTGCGAGACCAACTCACAAACGCACACACATAAGTTCCTTTCACACATATATATATATATATATATATTTATATATATATATATATATATATATAATAAGAATTACAGTTAAGTTTACCAAAATGATCCACTTAACTTAAATACCACTTTAAACATATCCAATGTAGCCTTTATAGAGATGATGCCCTTTTCACTACAACAGCTAGGCCAAGAGAGTACAACAAAACAATTAAAAAATTGCATAACTTCTTTAATAACTTTGGCCTTTCTATAATTATCGAACAAAAAAAAATCAAATTTTCTAGATGTTACCCTTAATCTTAATACCGAGACTTTTAGCCCCTATCACAAGCCCAATCTTACGCTTTTATACGTCCATAAATCTTTTAACCACTCCAACTCATCTACAAATCTATAGTACCATCCGTTTCTTGAAGAATTTCTACTCTTTCTACCGATAAAACAACTTTTAATCAAAATGCTACTTTCTTCAATAAAAGAACTCAGGACACAATTAAAGGATTAAATGCAATCATTATGCTCCTCCTGCTGTCCGCTTTAAATCTGTATTCACTTTCTTCAATAAAGGAACTCAGGACACAATTAAAAGATTAAATACAATCATTATGCTCCTCCTGCTGGCCGCTTTAAATCTGTATTCACACAAACTATTACTTGAAAATACAGTTAAAAAAAAAAAACAAGATCTACCGCTATAATTGCAATGAATCAGTCTATATATATAATCCAAACCAAAATACTAATCGTTACCTCTAACCTACCCTTTCGCACCAGGAGAAAGAAAAATATTTGATTTGATCCTCCATTTTGCGTAAATGTCAAAAGGATTTCTTCAACATTGTACATAAGTCTTTCAGATACCCACACAGACATAGTTCTATTTTCAATAAAAACTCAATAAGGATTTTTTTTTATTAAACTCTGCCTAATTTAGCACAAAGAACATTAACATCTAATAACAAAAAAATTAAACCAGCCCAAAAAATCCTTTTCCCAATTAAACACAAAACTAACTGTAGTTGTAATAACAAACATCTTTGCCTACTCAGTGATGATTGCATCCATAAAGATGTTATATATTCATGCACAATTACAGAGCTCCCACGGAATCCTCCCATAACACACACTAATATTTTGTCTTCTAGTCATCCCCCTTCCCATCCTCCATCTGATATAGTTACTAATCACACGAACAGCCCCTCCATCTATAATCATACAACCAGCAATAACAATAATGATAAAAATAATAATAATGAGAATAATGATATTTCTCCTAACAGCCATTCTAACACTAACCACATCCATTATCCTCTCCAAAACAGTCCTCGTACAATCATTGACCCGCCCTTTGTTCAAGACAATGAACAAAATTCAAACTATTTCTCTGATACAAATCAGCAAATTAATATTAATTTCAGACCTCGAGCTTTTAATGAAGTACATACATATATCGGTGCTACTTCAACATTAATTAAGAAAAGAAAATCAAACTACATTTCTTCTTTTAACTACCAAACTTCTAATACTAACCAAGGAACTTCTCTAATCACGTTCATTAAAAAACTTAATTCTAATAGTACCCCTTTCTCAATCAAATAGGTCATCCTAAAAAAAGGTTAAGTCTTATACTCCAGGCTCTAAGTCATTTCGCTTCTACACATCCCTTCTTTTTCTTTATTCTTCACCCATTTTCTTTAATTCAATCTTGCCTCGGCAATCGAGCTGTATGTTTGTTCCATTTCTTTTTTACGCACTTTTTATCTTTCTTTTAATAATATATTGGAATTCTTTCCCATTTTCTGATACCTATTTATGAATTATTCCACGGATTTCTGCCTTTTGGATTAATCTGGATCTTCTTGCAATTACGCTGTTCCCTTGGATTTTACTTGTGCGAATGGATTTTTAACTAACTTTCTTGGATTCTGCATCTTTGGATTTTACCGTCATTGGAAATTTTACTTTTCACCAGACTATCCATTCACGTGAAATAACTTTTTTATTCACCCTATTCCTCTGCTTCACTTTTTGTTATCAAGTAAGATCTATGACTTACTTGTAGTTTCATCAAATACTTTTGCAAGCAAAATCCGATCCCGCATTTTGCTAAATCCTACCCTCTGATGAGAAGGAAAGTGTTTCTTCGAAACTCCGCGGATTAAGAACTATCAATTTATTTAGTGTCTCCTTTCAAAATTAAATATGTTTTAACTCTTTACCAAAGTGTTTTATTAACTACGTGTTCTTATATATATATATATATATATATATATATATATATATATATATATATATATATATAATAACATTAATATTGGGTCGTTTATGGATGCAGTGTCTCACTTAAACTAGAATAGAGCATTTTACAATGAATTCAATTTCAAACAAAGAAATTTCGTTCAAATGAACCAAATTTGAAGCCGAACTCTCATGACAATGTAAAAAATTTAATTATCTCTGCGTGCTACCAGAAATAGCAGTACTTTTTGTTAGTATATTTACTAACAAGATTGCAAAGAATGCGTTTTCCTGTGTAATGTGTCTATTTGATTACACATACTTGATTTTTACTCCTAACAAATGAAAACTATGTAATTTTGAGATTTTCCCATTTCACAGATCATAGGAAAACTAAGAAAAATTCAATTAAAACTGATTTTAAACGTTTTATATTTATTAAATCTGAGAGAATAAAGTACGCAGTGTAATAGAAAATCGTCGTTTTTGCACTATCAAAGATGTAAGTAATATATTGTCTAATTACCCGTTTATTATATTATAATATAATAAGCACGTTTTCATGCATTTTTATCTTTTTTATATGTCAGTGCTTGTATATCATTTTCTATGTTTGATATATGGAGCCTAGATGATTGCACTAAACTGAAATACAAGAAAGTCAGTTTCGAGAAAGATATTAAAATCAGTTACACTGTACTTAATAGTATTTACCACTTCAACTATTGCTACTATAATTACTACTTTTATTACAAATAAGTCACTAATACAAATATTCCGAATATTATGACTACTACTATTATTACGAATATGATGGATGTAGTTTACACCGAATTAGCTCCGAAATGCATGTAACACTATCCATCAACACTAATGAGTATTACTACTAAGAATAACAATAATAATAATAATAATAATAATAATAATAATAATTTAACAATAATAATAATAATAATAATAATAATAATAATAATAATAATAATAATAGTGCATTATCCTTGTGAGATAATGAAATAAAACAGCCGTTGAACCCCACATATTTAATTAAAGACAAGGTTTTGATCTGTAACTATTAATTCGATTTAATATCTTGCCATGTTCATCGTTAGATAATTTTAATCACGGCAGTAAACTTATTAAAGCTACTGCCCATACGATGTCAAAGCTAATTAAAATAGAAAACGTAAAAAACTAAAGTCAATATTAAACTCGAAATTCAGAATACTGGTGGAAGTCGATTCCGCAATATTCGGCATTCATCAAAACGGTTTCCAATGTTTTGCTGAAGAATTGAGACATCGTGTTATAGGTAGGCTTGCACAATTTAAGACTTATAGTGACATAATTGAACAGTATCGGCAGAAAGTATCAACTAGAAAAAATAAAAGAAAAAAATGATTGTATATCTTATGTTAACTAATCTCTTATATAATGCATGCATGCACACACATATATAAATATATATATATATATATATATATATATATATATATATATATGCTGTTAGAAATCAATTCTAACAACTTGCAAATTACGACGACCTCAGCACGTACTTTTAAAACAGGCTTAGCACATCGGAATAACATCCATATATATATATATATATATATATATATATATATATATATATATATATATATATATATATATATATATATATATATATTCTAGCAGGCCGTCCGGTATTGCTCCGTCGTAAAATATGCTTAAATATGATATTGTGATTAATACAGATTTCGTATTTATTATTATATTATTATATTGGTCCCTATGTATAATTAATGGTTAAATAGTTTGTAAAAAAAATGACTCCTGCGCCAGTACTGAGAAGCGAAATCCAAATATTTACCTACCGATTTACTTTTTCCATTGATATCATTGGATGAGTTATGAAGACAGATTTGCTGCAAGGCTAAAAAATGAAGCATGGACCAATAGCTATTACGTTGCGCATGTATATTCGCGTTATATAGAGTTTCATTAAAAGAGTCTTATTATAAGTGATGCTTAGAAGGAGTCTTATTAGAGTGTTTGTCGTTGAGAGAGAGTCTTATTATAAGTGATGTTGTATCTTAGAGAGAGAAATGTTGTTGTAAGAGAGATAGGGATGTTGAGAGACTTAGAGAGATTGTTCATGTTATGACGATTCATATATATTAAAAGTTCATTACTTAGATGTGTTGATGGAAGCTTTTAGAGTGAGGAGATAGTGTTCAGTCTTAGTGTAGATATGAGATGTAGATTCACATTGTGGATATGAGATGTGTATGTCACGACATTTTATAACACCGACATATAATAACAATTCACTTTACCTTTTTGTAAGAATCACAAACACAACGACGAGCTTTATCAAAACACATGATGGGTTTATTTCTTCAGGACCGGCCGTGCTTTTCTCATCAAGAATTCAAAGCTTCACATATTAAGTTTAAAAGTGATCGTCTCGCTTCTAGACGTTCGAATTTCAAACGCCAGACTCTCTCTGAGTTTCTCCGCTAACTCTCTCTAACTAACTAACTCTCACTTGCTATATTGAGAAATCCATGTATGTCCGGCCAAAGTGACCAAACCCACGTGCCACCACATGCGCGACTTGCACGTTTCCGACATTCTGATTTCCCAATAACCTATTTTTCTTGTGTTGTTTCCACAAAAGAATTCAACCTACATATCTAATTCATTTAACCCACATTTTATTATCCACATTCTTTCTAACAATTGAATAGTTTATTATTTATTTCATCAGAATTAACAATTTACTGGACATTCCATTTAAACCTATTGTTCTTTAAAACTTATGTCCAAGGTTCGATTTCTGCTTTCTTTCGTTTTATTTTCATTTTAAGTAATCTCTTTATTTTTATACTTACATGAAAAGGGGACAGCCCTTATCATGTAACATTCGTAATGGCATCGTTCGACCTTTACTTTTAATTTTCACACTTTTGCACTGATCGTCCCAGGCTAAAACTTCAATAAGATGTTTCGCATGGGGTCGAATACCTTATACATTAAGCATTATGTCTGTAGACCCAAAACTAACAGAGTAGTTTTGTAGGCAACATTTTTTCAGTAACTATATGTACGCATGCACACTCACATACAGACACACAGACACACACACACACATATATATATGTATATGTATGTATATATTTATATATATATATATATACATAAAGAGGGCTGTGTTTACTATTGCATTTTTATGCAAATATTACGTTAGTATAAATCATTAAGAATCTCTTCGTGAATACAGTTACAAGTAATAGTTAACTAAAGCTGATCATCCCATCAGAAATCCTAAAAACATTATAGGGAATTAATTAGAATGAATGTTTAAAAAAATAAGCTAATCAGCTAAATCTATTACCGATGCATGCAATTGTAAGACTCATATAAAACATAGTGATATTTTAAATAAAAAACAGGGAGTTTGATATGAATGTCACTACACAAACAAAACTGCGTGTATATACATATATATATATATGTATATATAAGTAAACGTTTCTCTCTATGTGTATATGTGTATGTGTACATTTCCCTACGCAATAACTGTGTCAAATTTATATCTACAGACTCGAAAATCTTTGTAATCCGTTTTCGGCCAGAAATTTGGCTGTTAAGTGGTCAAAGTTCAACGATTTGACATTTGATAACTCTATTAAACTCCTCCGCCAATGTAAGGTATAAAGAATTAAAATTTTAGATATAGGTTCCATGGGCATGGATCTAAATTAATAACTTGATTTGAGCTCAAAACAATAAATGTTCATAATAGGGTTCATTTTTTTTTTAAAGACCGATTTTTTTTTGCTCAAAATACATCCGGGGCACGCCGGGCTGAAGTGCTAGTATATATCTATATATGTTGCTCGGGTGTTTGGAGGTGTGTGTTTAGCAAAAAAATATGGTAGTAGGCAAGCAGATTCGAAATCGCGAAGGAAGAACAGAACGTGAACAAAAACGTGACGACTTTGCCGTTGCGTCCATCGCCAAACGGGAAGTGGCGAAATTTTAAATTAAAGCTCGAAAAGAGGGGGGGTGACTTTCGAAAATATCAGCGAAAAAAACGAATCTTCCTTGTAGAAAAGTACCCAGTTTAAAGTGAAGCAATTATATTTTAGCCAATTCTTCATTAATTGTCGTCTGAAGAGTCGAGCTTCAAAATGATGGCAATTTCGTCAAAACTTCACCTCTTTGTCGAAGGTTTTAGGCAAACATACACACACTTATACATACATACATACATACATACATACATTATTTCACACATACATTTAAACAGATCGGTGAGAATTATATCATAGACGATTACTGTTTATTTTCTTTAAGACTATGTGATAGAGTGATACGGATCTCATGCATTATGGCGATCTACCAGATTCCCTTATAAATTGACTTTTTCTGACGGCGTTAGAGTCACCGGATAATATTGATATTGTCCACAATCAATAACTGGCAAAACATTATTTTTGCAATACTTATTAAACTACCTTCTTTTGTTTTTTCTTTTGCCATTACTTCCACACCAATCTGAACACACTTATCTCTTTGAAAATAAACTGTAAATAACCCCTGTGAAATATTGAATTTATCAGAGAGAATAAGACTAAGTTTATTTTGGTGCGTTATGCTAGAGGGAAAAGAATAGAACCTCAATATCTCTTTAGCACTCTGTTTTTGTTGTTAGATGTATAATTAAGATCGCGTGGTGTTTAGGATCCATAACGTTTATATTCGTGTTGCCTAATTGTTTTGACATCAAGTAGATTAAATGTGACGAGATAAAAGCTCGGTTTTCTGAAGTATTTCGCTTTGTGCTTCCCGTGCGCCACGGGGAGTTCAGTGCAGTGTGCTTCCTTCCGCGTCTCTCCGTCTGACATCTTCCATGGTGTAATTGAGCCTTTTCTTTTCAACTGCCTCTGCATTGAAACCATATCTACATGCCCATCGCTTCTGCTTATCGTGAACGACCGGAACAGATTCACACAGCAGACGTTATCTTTACACTTGGCAGTGAAATAATTATTACTCCAAATCATATAATCAGATCATATAGAAGTGTGAACTCTTTACTTTTATAACACGTCTCTCTCTATCTTTCTTTTTCTTTCTTTCTGCCAATCTATATTTCTCTCTAAAACTACCTGTGATTCTACCTCTCGGTCTCTCTCCACATGCATACATACGTTCACACACACACACACACACACACACACACACACATTATATATATATATATATATATATATATATATATATATATATATATATATACAAGCAAAAGTACCCGTCGTTGACTGGGTTCTAAAACAGCTTACAGAAAATGGACTCTGATTTATGAAAGTATGATAGGTTATGAAAAGGAAGGGTTGTAAATTTGGGTTGAATTTGGGGGTATCAAAACCAAAGCAAAATATGATGAAAGTAAAAACTAAAATAGATGAACCCCATAATTTATTATGCCATACCTGTTCACACTGAAACACTAATCACAATATTCTGGGGATCTATATTAAAAAAATCTTGTAAACATTTTTGACATATTTCCATTCTATGGAGGTCAGGTGCGAACGAACACCCCATAATTTTATTATACCATATTTCTTCAAACTGAAACATGATTATCAGAGTATACTTACGCAGATGAATATGAAAAGTCTTTTTTAAAGTTTGTGCCTATTTCCATTCTATGGAGGCCAGGCGCGAACGCAGACCCGGCAATTTTATTATACCATCCCTATTTAGGTTAAAACATACTTATAAAAGTATTCTTATGTACATCTATATCATAAACACTAGTAAACGTTTTTTAGTTTGATTTTTAAAATTTTTCATTTCCATACTTTGTGGACCAGGCGCGAACGCAGAGCCACAATTTTAAAGAACCACCGTTCTGCCAGATCAAAAATACCCATTCCTGTGTCTCGATACATCTTCTATCATTATATATAATCATTTTTTTTTAAATAGTCAACAATATAGGAGCCTATTCGTGACCACACACACACACACACACACACACATTCAGCTTTATATTATATATAATATATATATATATATATATGTGTGTGTGTGTATATATATATATATATATATATATACAAAGAGAAGACAGGAAAAAAGAAAAGGAAATATGATAAAAAAATACGCAAGCCTAAATATATATATATATATATATATATATATATATATATATATATATATATATATATATATATATATACATTTCGTAGCGCAAAGGAAGAAAAGAACTGGCGTCTATGCTGTTACGACCACCGCCAAACCAGAAGTGACATCTTTTAACATTTAGGCTAGACAATCGAAAGGAGCGCATGACTTTCAAAAATAGCGACGAAAAAGCGACCCCCCCCTGTAGAAAAGTGCCCAGTTTAAGGTGAAGATATTAATGTTTTTAGCCAATATTTCAGTATTTGTCGTCTAAAATGTCGCACTTCAAAACGATACTGAAAATTTGTCGCCTCTGTCGAAAGTGTTGGGCAGACATGCAAACATATATACATACATACATTTATTTATTGGTAAGTAAAAATTTTCTACCCAAACTGATGAAAAAGCTTGCCCTATCAATGAATACACTTTATTTAAAATTTCAAATGTTTCGACCAGAAATTTTTTGAGTAATTTGGTAGAGACCGCAGAAGTCATTTTTTTAAACGTTGACCCCTAATATGAGCCCCTTAACATTTATTGTTTCTGGCTCAAATCCATTTATTAAGTTAGATCCATGTCCATAAAACCTATATCTGTAATTTCAAGTGTTTAAACACAAAATTGTCGGAGGAGTTTGGTAGATTTTTTAAAGGTCAAATCTTTGAACTTTGACACCTTAAGAGCTAAATCTCCGGCCGAAAACCGATCACCAAAATTTTCCCAACTCTCAGTAGCCTGTATATCAAATTTTGAGCCGGTAGACTTAAAATTGACAGAGTTATTGCGTAGGAAAATGTACACAGACACAGACACACATACTGACACGTTCACTTTTATAGATATACTAGCATTTCGGCTCGGCGTTGCCCGGGTGTTTGGAGGTGTATGCTGAGCAAAAAAAAGAAGGTCAATTTTTTTCAACTTTGATATATATATATATAATATTCCCAATTATTTATTAGACTATTATACAGACAACACTACGATGCAGGTAACACTCTAAAATCTAGAAATAATTAAGATCTTTCTGATTTTCTCTCCTCTTTTCTTGAGTGCGTGGTGCAATGGGAAAATGGTGGCTGGTTTATTTTAATTTTTAAACCATTTGCAAATTTATTAATGATGTATATACATATATACATATATATATATATATATATATATATATATATATATATATAAATGTAAATTTGGTTCGTTCCAAACGAATAAAACCATATTTCTACGTTACCAATTTATTTGAAATTTTCAGACAACCCATCTTTAGAGTCGAGGCATGTTTTTATGTTAATAAAATTTATTTACCTCGAGAATTATTAAAATATTAAATAAAATAAATATATTTTTTTAACCGTGGTGCGAATCTGTTCTGTTGCTAAAACTGAACTTCCGGTTCGATTCATTTCACAGCCACGAATTGACGAAAGATTTCATTTTCTGTTTAGTAAGTAAAAAAAAAACAAAAAAAATATAATTCATTTGTTTATCTTCCAATTTTTTTTTATTTCACACATTTTTTCTTTATTATATAAGGCCAAAAAAAGTTTGTCGCTTGCTTTTTGAGTTTTGTTTTTTATTTTTCGATATAAGATTGGTTGGAATTTAAAAAAAAACACGATTTAAAAAATAGCGCGGATCACTCTCTGCATTAGCACCGAAAAATGTTACCAAACATTTATTAATAATTTCTCACTTTTACAAACATTTGATTTTAAATTTCTTTTTAAATGACGACTTTTATCGACTTTTTTTTAAATACCCCCCCCCAAATGGTGTTTATTCCGAAATCCGTTGTTAACATTTGTGGAGGTGGACCTAATGTAAAACAATAAATAAATAAATAAATTAAAAAAAAACTAAATCATTTACTGATAACTTCTCACTTTTACAAATATGTTTTTAATTTACATGCGCGGATGAACAAATTGTTGAATAGTGCGAAAACAAAACGTTTTTGCAATAAACTTCGGGATAATTTTCTTTTTTAAGTGACAATTTTCTTGATAAATAAATTTACTTCTCCGCAGCTTTTATTGATAAATAAATCTACTTCTCTGCCACGGGCACTGAGCCCCTCCTTTTTATTTTTAATAGTATTTTCGGGTGGGTATGCTGACAACAAATATCAGTTAAATTTTGCAAATAGCCCCCCTCTCCAAAAGTGGTGTTTATTCCGAAAGCTGTTCTTAAGATTTAGAGGTTGGGGGGGGGGTATTCCTAGGTGGACCTAATCTACAAAAAAACAAAAAAAAACAGTTTTTTATGCGCACATAAGCAACTATTCTTTATTAACTTTTGTTTTTTTTTACTTTTTTATTTAAAAATTAGTAAATTTCAATGAATACAATAATAAATCATTTATCATTAATATGTGTTTTTGGTTTTGTGTTGAATGAAACTTTTTTTTCATTACAACAATAATGAACCAATTTAAATCTTCCGGCATGCGTTTAAGGGTTATGAAATTATCAATAAATCGTTTAGTTACTAAGCCAACGTCAGTAAATAAAAAAATGTTACGTGCGCATGCATTAGCCTTGACTAGAGGGGGAGGGCTAAGGGAGCGACCATTTAATAATTATGCTGGTCGCCATGGAACTCAACGCCCTAGGAGTACCTAAAATGGCACTTATGCACTTATGTTATCGTGCTATTTTTTAAAATAGTATTTTCATGTTAAATTCAAATTTTACAATATGTTTTTCTTTTATTAATTTGTTAAGTGAAAGTACAGATAACCCGGTCGGTTTCTAATGTGATGAAAATCTAACCTCTTCTCCCCAAAAAGGAGTACTCTGGATAATAACAAAATATTTCTTCTCTACTGAACGAGGAAACAAATGGTGAAGTGTAGTTCACCTTCTGTTTCTCTCCCCCCTCTCTCTTCCTCTCTTAATATCTCTCTATCCATCTCTCCCTTTCCCTCTCTCAATCTATCTTTCTCTCTATATCACCCTCTCAATCTCTCTTTGAGCTCCTTTCTCTCTCTAACTCCCTCTATCTCTCTTCTTTCCTCTGTCTCATCCCTCTCTGTTTCTAACTCTCCCCCTTACTCTGTATATTTATCAATCCCTTTATCTTTCTATCTCCTTCTCTTTCTCTATTTTCCTTTCACTTTCTCTTTTCTATCTATATATCTTCCTCTTTATCTGTCCATCTCTAATTCCTCATCCTATTTTAGTCTCCTAAATTAATTACAGTGAATAAGGCATTGTCAAAACATGGATAAATCCTATTGTAGTCACCTAATTTACTGACTGTGAAAATAGAAGTTACTTGGAAATTACTGCTACCTTGAACAGCACCAGAAGTAACTGGTAAAACCTTTCTAATTAAATTGATTTTGGCAGCCATTTGGTAACAAAATGACATAGCCTTAGCCCTTGCTGCATGAGGAATACCTGCGACCTTGCTGCCAAGTAGAAGAATTATTTATTCTACTTTAAAGCATTCAATTTTTCAAAAATCTCATGTTCGACATCTCCAAAACATCCAATATGGGGAAAATATTGCAGAAATGCAAACTTATTGTTTAGGATGAATGCACAATGGTACGCAAAAAATCACTTGAGGCTCTTGGTCGATCCTTGCAAGATTTGTGTGGCAATGTCAGACCATTTGGGAATGCAGTAATATTGCTTGCAGGAGATTTCAGACAAATGTTACCTGTTATTCTTCAATCAACACCAGCAGATGAAATAAATGCTTGCCTCAAATACTCTACTTTTTTGTTCCATGTGAAGACATTAAACTTAACTCAAACTATACATGTCCAGTTGCCGACTGTTCGATCCGCACAAAAACTTTTGCATCACTTGTGGGAAACTGGGTACGAAAAAGTGCCAGCTGATCAGAGTTAAGGGCAAAATTCTTTGATTTTAACTTCTGTAATTTCTGTAATTTTAATTCATCAAAAGAATAGTTAGTTTAAAAGGTTTTTGCAGATATTCAAATTATAAGAATTCCATTTGACTGAGTGAATGAGCTATTCTTGCAGGTCAATACAAAGATGGCCATGAACTTAACGCTATTATTGAATGTAAAATTCCAAGTGAGGTAGTCAAATACAAATCCATCGACACTGTTGTGAAAGCAGATAAAGTGGTTAATTATTTGCCAGGGATGCCACCGCATGTATTGCAACTGAAATTTGGTGTACTAATTATCATGTTGTGAAATATAAACCAATCCAAGCCTTGCAATGGCACATAGATTGCAGTAAAAAAAATTAACAGACAATATCATAGAAACAACAATCTTACCAGGACCTTTCACAGATGAATATATCTTCATTCCATGCATTCCTATGATTCCACCGGATACATCATTACACTTTAGGAAATTGAAATTTCAAATTTTATTGTCATTTGCAATAACCATCAACTAAGCACAGGGAACAATTTTCACAATTGTGGGCCTTACAGTTACACACTGACTGTTTTTTTCACATGGACAATTTATATTACGTATTCAAGAGTCACCAAACCGGAAAATCTCTATATCAGCTAAGAAAATGGAACAACAAAATCTGTGTACCCATGCAAAATGAAAAATTAAACCTATAAGCAACATGCTTTTTCTCATTTTGGAACGTTTTTCCGTTGCATCAATTTGAGCGACAGCAACGCGTCGCAGGGTACAGCTAGTATATATATATATGTATATATATATATATATATATATATATATATATATATATATATACGTTATGTTTTGAGAAAAATAGAAAAACCGAATGAAATTATTTAAAAATCAACGTTTCGTCCTTATTTCAGAGGACATCTTCAGGATAATTGAAATAAAAATGTAAGAAAAGAAAAAGTCATAGATCGTGAGAAAAAGACAGTTTTTGAATCCTACCCATGTCGGGAAGGACAAGCATATGTATATAGACATCGAACAACCCAACCTTCCCATACGCACACATATTTGTCCTTCCCGACATGGGTAGGATTCAAAAACTGTCTTTTTCCTACGATCTATGACTTTTTCTTTTGTTACATTTTTATTTCAATTATCCTGAAGATGTCCTCTGAAATAAGGACGAAACGTTGATTTTTTTAATAATTTCATTCGGTTTTTGTATTTTTCTCAAAACATATATATATATATATGCATATATATATATATATATATGCATATATATATATATATATATATATATATATATATATATATATAACCTTTGTCCTAATATTCGCAATACAGTAACGAAACCGTCTGTTAACACTTCATTTAAATATCTAAAAAATACACTGGCTGAAAAGAGGTGAAAACTAATTTTAAAGTAATCATTTATAGAAGTAAATTAAGTAGTCATTACGTTGCAAAGCCATTTCCAAATAGGTTCTTTTGACACATGAAAGCGCGCGTAAATTATTATTGTATTAGCGAGCTAATAAGTGTCTGTTTTGTATATAACTTGTTTAAAAACAAAACTTTCATTTACTAAATGATAACTTTGTAAGAATACACACACGCACACACACAGACACACACAGACACACACAGACACACAGACACACACACACACACACATATATATATATATATATATATTGTTACAGAAGACCAGATCAAGTTTACATGATGTCATCGATGGGAGTTTAAATAAAACAGAATATAATGTTGCATATACAAGGTGGATGGATAAAATTGTCAACCTAGAAAGGACGATATGATTCTAAATTAGTTTGATGAAAATCAAGATTTTCTTTCTTGCAGAGCCTCTAGCAGTTGACCAGTTGTGTACAAATCCCAAGAGCATAGGATCCTATTATCATGCGTGAGTATGACGCAAGGTTCGACGAGCGAGTGCGAAGAAGTGCCACTTAACAACTCACGCCCTTTAGCGATCCAACTTACGACCACAGGGCCATTTCCAGCACCATCATAATCTATTGCAGGATTGTAACGTAAAAGACAAACTTGCACAGGGTGATGAAAACAAAGGTTTTGGCCACGATTATTATCTTTAGGGTGTTTCAAGTAAGTGCCATATCATACCATTTCACATCTTCGAAGTCGACTTGAAAGTCAACACAACAGTGTACCTGGATTTGATGAAGAATGTCGTGAACTCCCGTGATATCAGGTGGCAGATGGCAGACCGTGGGTGCGGCAGCAGGACACTGCGCCGGGCTACAAGGCCAAAGAAATCTATGTTTAGCTATGAAATGTGCTACGACTTTTTACCTATCTCTCACTGGCCTCTCTTCCTCCCAACCCGAACCTTCTTGACTACTTCATCTGGTCATACGTCGAGGATATTACCAACATGACCTCTCGCAACAACAAAGCCAGCATAATCACCGCCTTATACCGAGTATTCGTCCGGCGCTTGCGGAAGAAGCATGGTCCCTGTTTCGGACACTATCGATGCGGTTATTGAGGCTGGAGGCGGTAACACTAAATAGATGCCAGCTCTATGACATAATAAAGTTAGCTGAATTGATTTTTTCAATAAAAGGTTTTAAATAACGCTGTAGTGATTTTTCTTTACAGCGACAATTTTATCGTTCCACACGGAAAAATATTTCAAATATATAGGGTAAGTACTAGTCGCCTAGAAAATATGCATCTATTCGTTTGCTATTTATTGTTTATGTATTCAATTTTATTATATTTTCAAAGTTTACCAGTCTTTGTTTTAATTAAATACAATAATTCTATTGACGTGACGATATAATAAAGCAAAATCAAAATATTTCACAACCGTTTGTTGTACAAAAATTCTGCAATTATAGTTTATTTGGTTTGATTTTTGTTAGTACTTTTTATCCAATAAGAAATTATATGTTCGTTTAAAAAATAATATATATATATATATATATGCCTCAAAATAGACACCTCATTCAGCTAATATTCATGTCTAATGGGCGATAAATATTTTATACATCGCATAATGTTTTGATTTTTATGAAACAGCAATTGCTCGAGAGCAATGTGTTCATTTGATTTGACTATCTCCAACACAATTAAAAATAAACGTTAAACATTCCTTTTTGAATAATTGCAAAGTTTCTTGTCGTTTTCTCTTAGAAGAAGGCAATAATAAAAATAAAGATGCACATGCACACACACACGCACGCACACACACACACACACACACACATATATATATATATATATATATATTATTTTTAAAACATAATAATCCACTGACACGTGTTTCGTCTTCCAGAGTGGCTGAATCTAGCGAGATTCGAAATGGTGAATATTTTTTTATGGTGAGGCAGAAATTTTTGTTCAAGAATATATATATATATATATATATATATATATATATATATATATATTATAAGAATATATATATATATTAAATATACATTATAAGAATATATATATATATATATATATATATATATATATTATTGAACAAAGATTTCTGCCTCACCATAAAAAAATATTCACCAAAATGTTTACCCGGAAATTTATTTTACTGCAAACTATTAATGTTAACTTTAAAAAGGAAGATACTAGAAAAAAAAAACTACTTTATTTACACTTAATACGATGTGCCTTATGCATTAATAAAAATGTAATTGGCATTTTGTCGCACTATTTAAGATTTAAATATTTATAAATTTTCTCATTATAAAAAATCCGACCTGATACTCTCATGTCGAAGTTTTTTGGTCCTAAAGTTACACTCGACACTACTCTTTTAACCAAATAAACGCTTAAAACAAGTTAAACCATAAAAAAACTCACAAAGCTACATAGAAAATGAACACTTATAAAATCGATTTTATATAGTTTAAAACAACGGTAAACAAGTAAATATATTAATAAAAATAGTATTCGGTGTAGTCTCTTTTAAAAACTATACCTCCTTCGAGAACGTTCCTAACATGTGTTTTTAATCGATATGTATTCAATAATTGAGAGTTTTCCTACCTATCAATAATTGACGAGGTTTCCTGAATTCTCTGCTGCATCCAATTTATAATTAATGTTAAGCATAATTTTCTTTAATTTCTACTTTAAATTTTATATGGTCAGTGAGTAAAACTTTGTTTCATCTGAAGGTAAATTTATTTTTTATTTAATATTATTATTATTATTATTATTATTATTATTATTATTATTTTCTTGTTATTATTATTATTAGCAGCAACGTTTAGTGTCTGTTACGAGACTACACCAGTTTTTCTTTTCTCGTTTAATGGAGGAGAAATCGTTTTTCTTAATTATTGTTTTTCTTACAAAATAAACACCTTAAATTAAGTTAAACAACTAACAACTTAACAAGCTAGAAAGATAAATCGATTTTCCCCTTTTAAAACAGGAGTAAATAAGTATAAATATTTTAAAGATATTATCCAGTCTGTAGTCTCGTTTTTGAATTGGAAAAAACGCGTTAAAATAAGTTGAACCACGAACAAATTAACAAGCTCGGTAGGAAACGAACACTTAAAAAATCGATTTTACCTTTTTTAAAACAACAGGAATTAACTAAAAATTCTTTAAAATATTAAGGGCGTAATCTCTTTTAAAAACAATATGTCGTTCAAAAATGGCCAATAAATGCGCGTATGCATTTTTGGTATCACGGTATTTGTAAATAGTGTTTTCATGTGCAATTAAAGTTTTCACGATATCTGTTTTTATTCTATTTATTTTACACGAAGACTACCACAACATCCGGATACCATAAATTTAGATCCTTTCATTGTTTCTACTTTTTTTTCCTCTATTTTCTTTATCTATAACCCAATAAAAGGTGTAATTAATCTGTAATATATTTTCTTTGTATGGGGAAAATATAGGAATTATTTTGAAATATATCTAATATTTACCCATGCATTTTTGTTTGAAGGGGTGAGCCTACATCGAATAACCTTGGGTAAAGAAAACATCTGAATTGTATTCTTTATTCAAAAATACATTTCTGTTCTAAAATATTATATTTTCTGAATGAAATTTAAACAAAAAACTATTAATTCCGTTTGCTCTATAAAGTTTGTCGATGTATTCTCTTTTTGACTCATGTAATATATTCCATGCTTAAATATATTCTGTAAGAGTTGGTACCATAAGATTCATTTATCTGTGTTTCTATTCGTGTCAGGATTGTGATATATATATATATATATATATATATATATATATATATATATATATATATATATATACATATATATATATATATATATATATATATATATATATATATATATATATATATATATATATATATATAAAATTAGAAATTTGAAAACTTTGAAGTGTCGGATAAAATTATCATTTTTTTTAATTTACTTTTTTGTTCTTGTAGCCAATACTTCGCTAATTCAGGTTAGGAAGTCCAGTCGATGATTTTTTTTCTTTTTCTACATGTTGGTGTTATGATGGAGACAATGCCTCGGATAGAAGAAAGAAAAGATCTGCGTGCTGTTCCGGTGCGTGCACGTGTGCTATTTTCAAGTTTCGAGCAGGAATTTCACACCAAAATGAAGAAAGAAAATCATGGACAGAACTTCCTACCCTTAAGAGGCTATTTATTAGGGAAAAATTGTACTTACAAGAACAAAAAAGTAAATAAAAAAAGAGTTCATCATTATATTCGACACTTCAAAGTTTTCAAATTCCTCATTTAAATTTTATTCAAACATAGCTTCAAAAAGTGTGTTACCATCTTTTACTATATATATATATATATGTGTGTGTGTGTGTGTGTGTGTGTGTGTTTTCTCCAAATGTGGATGGGCAATTAAAATTAAATGAGTGTATTTATGTTTTGTTACTGATTAGGGACGATGGACTTATGATTGTAAATAATGCTAATAATATAAAATGTGACCATATTAGAAAATTGTTACATATAAAAATGAAACTTTTTGGACTCAAGGTGGAAATTAATAGTAACTTGAAACAAGTGGATTTTTTAGATGTTAGCTTTGATTTACTTAATAATAATTTTAAACCTTATATGAAAAATAATGCTAACCCTATATACATAAATCCCCAATCCACCCACCCACCGGCCATTATTAAACATATACCCATCTCTATAGAAAGTAGAATTAGTAATAACTCGTCTAATGAAGAGGTATTCAATAATCATAAAAATATTTATAACCTGGCACTAAAAAATAGTGGTTACAAAAACGATAACATTACGTATAAACATGAAAATAATATGCATGATAAAAGCAATAATCTGGAGGAGGGCAGTAGCATTGATAATAATAATGATAATAATAATGAAAATAGTGGTACTAATAATAGATCTAGAAAAGTGATTTGGTTTTCACCTACGTACAATAGCTCACTAAAAACTAAAATTGGAAAAACGTTTTTGCAATTAATCGACAAACACTTTCCTCCAGGTAATTTACTACACAAGATTTTTAACAGAAATACCATAAAAGTGAGTTACAGCTGTTGCGACAACTTAGAAAGAATTATAAAAAAGCATAACAATAAGATATTAATGAAATCTAATGTTGCAACAGTTAATAATCCTAAAGTATTTAGCAATTGTAATTGTAAATTTCCTACGACCTGTCCCGTAAACAAAATGTGTCTAACACCTTCGGTAGTGTATTTAGCTAAAATATTCCCAGAAGAAAACCCTAATGATGAAAAATTTTATATTGGGAGTACAAAATTAACGTTCAAAGGAAGATACTACGGGCATAAAAGATCGTTGAATAACCTAACTTACGAAAAAGATACTTCCTTATCTATACAATATTGGAAGCTAATTAGAGAAAACAAAACGCCTAGAATACATTGGAAAATAATAAAAAAGGCTAAAGCATGTTACTCTTTGCAGTCACCTTGTTTTCTTATGCCTGCATGAGAAAATGGAGATTACTAATTTTAAAGACCGTGACAAACTTTTAAATATAAAACAAGAATCGGCAATCTCCTGCAAGCATTTTCAGATACATACGCTTAAAAAATTATAAAACGCCTAAGTTTGTAAATAATATCTTAATATTTTTTCCAGTTCCCCCCGCCCTTTATCATAATTAATTTTTTTCTATACATGAAACCATTCTAAACGTTAATTATTTTAAATATTTTTATTTTACCATCAAATAACCATACCCTATACCTAATAGGTTAAATTTTTAACTAAAGATATTTATATCTTATTTTTTATTTATCTTTAATTGTAATGTAGTTATCTTACCATAATTATACTTTTCATAATCGTTTAACGTAGGTTTTAATGGTCACCTCATCGAGCCTAATTTATTTAATTTATTTTATTTTTATATTTTAATCGCTTATTTTACACGTAATCTTTGTAACGTTAGAATTTACAAAAGTAATATTATACGGATACTAATTTATTTACACGTTAACCATTTATTTTATACGTAATTTTTTTTTTTTAATCTAGGGTTCCTATTCTACACAACTTACCTACTGAACGAGGAATTTACTAATAACATTGAAACTCTACTTGAAACTCATTACGCACTATAAATAAAAAAATAAAATAATTAATAAATTAAAATTGACATAATGGACGATCACATTTTAATGTATATACTTTCTTTTTAGATCCTGTCTCCCCCTTTACACGTAAATACGATGTAGTACTAGTTATAAATTGGAAATTTTTGAGTTGAAACAGCAAGAGATGTCTTTGGCCTGACGAAGCGATTCCCTTGCCGGGTTTTCGCCGAAACATGTATGCCTATATGTAGCCATTTGGTTGGATACTAAATTAACTTATATGTATATATATATATATATAAATATATTGTGTAATCCACATACAGTAATGTTTCGTTATATCACAGCTCATCAGTTCGCTAGACCGGTAACTACCTCAAGCCAGGATCGAAACCCGACCGTCCGTACGAAAACTAAGGCTTCAAACTATTACGGTAAACGGCAGCTGCTGTGCGGGTAGGGAATTAACGATGTTTTGACATCGTTCGAATACTTAAACTCGATTTTTTTACATAAAGAGCATCGCTTAATACGCTAATGTGTATCACTTCCCAATATGCTCAGCTCAAGATAAGGAGCATTATATATATATATATATATATATATATATATATATATATATATATGTATATATGTATATATATATATATACATTGGTTATTTTTTATTATAGACTATTCGATGGAGGTACCCGGCTTTGCCCGGGTGTTTGGAGGTGTGTGTGTTAAAAAAAGTGTTAGTAGAAAGGTGGGATTGAACCCCGAAGGCTTGACATGAAGGTGGAATAAAAGCAAGACACATAACAATCTCGGCTACGATGGAAAGGAACGCATAAGGGTGTTATGTGAAGGTTTATAAACAAAATAAACAGGTGCGAGGAAGTGGCGTGATATCTAACCTAGTTTGGCGCTGCAATCCGGATCATTCGCTTTTTAAGACGTGGCAAGCTTGTAAATGTCGGCAAATTTAAATACACACGCGAGTTAGCATGTGTCTTAATTTATATTTTGTACTTTTAATATGAGTTTACTTATTTAATCGATAAATAGTAGCAACATTCACACTGTTCAATTTTGTTTGAATTTGCAATAAGCGTTGATTCGAAAAGTCTTCGTCGAGAGTTATTTGAAATAATTCTAACGATTTGCGCTTGTTTTAAGTCAACAGAGATTCATGTTGTTATGAATCAGAATTAATGCGTTCAGAAAACTGCTATTTTTATATATCTTTTATGTTCATTGATCGTTTACAATTGTATATATGCCTGCATTGGCTATGCTTTTCTTGGAAATGATTTGTTATTTTTAATATGTGTTTCATAATTTTTTATGTTGTGTGTATTATTAGAATTCCTGGTTTGATTACAGTGTTGCAAATTATTGTTTAGCGTGAGTCGATAAGAAAAGAATCTGTTTATGAGAAAAATGTCTGATGTATATAGTTTTAACTTATTTATTCTAGAAAATATTTTGTAGCTCTTTTCTTTATATTTAATAAAACATATTTAGGATATTGCAATGTTTTAAGAGTTTTTTTTATAAAGTATTTGAATTTTGGAACAGATATACTGAACCACAAGTTCTCAATGCCGTAGAAATAAATCGACTATCGTATTTGATTTTATATTTTTTAATAGTGTGTGCGTTAAAACGTGCTATAATTTTTATATGTATATATACTTATATATATATATATATATATATATATATAAATTACTATATATATATATATATATATAAATATATATATTCAAAATATTTCTCATGTGTTATATCTCCGCTGTTTGGTTTTAATACGTAATATAAATTTCACAATGTATAAGGCTTATTTGATAGTAAAGATATTCATAATCGTACCCTATTTCTAAAAATATGAAAAAAATAGAGACAATAAGAAACTGGTTGACATATTGGTAAAGGTCCAGTATTTTCCACCTTACAGAATTCCTTTAAAATTACCACTATCATAGGTTTTCGAAGGTGCTGAAAATGAAAATTCTGTTTAAAATGTAAAATAGACTACCACTTTATAGCTACCTTTTTATGTAGGGGAGGGGGACGTCTATTATTTTTAGGAGTGGTGCATATAAGGCAATTGTGATCAAGCAGACTAACACACAATTTACCTTTATAAACATGTTTTCCGTAGATTTCGGGTGCGCTCAAAGCGAATATTATAAGTATTTTTCCGCATATTAAGCAATGCTATTCTTTATAGTAGAAGTGGTAACTATTGTTGTACGCGCACTTGCGCGTACATTTTTACTTAATACCCGAAAAAAATTCGTATTCGCGGAAAATTTAAATGCAGTATTCGTTTCTAAAACATCCGAACGCCTATAGAAAACAAGTTTTTTAAGGTGGGTTTAGTGTTGGTCTACCATGCTAGAATAGACACTACCTCTAAAAATGAAACCTTTTGCCAGAAAAGCAGGTCATAAGAAGGAGTTCATTTTTCGCTTAATTAATATAGAAAAGTATAGAAAACTATAATATTAATATATTAAAATGTAGAAAAAAATATCCCCATTGTTTTACTAAAATTTCTTCATATCTTGGAAACTACTCGTTTCCTGAAATTTCAACCGTAATTTTCGTTTACAGAACTCTCTAATATCTATAATAGTGGTGAATAGGGATAGTCAATAGCTTTATGGTTAGATTTGATTTGTTATATTCTGATCAATAGTAGCTGAGCTTTCGAACTTATATATGAATATATCTATACTCCTAACCGACTTGAATATTGAATTGATCATATCTTTTGTTCAAAAGGACGAAACTATATGAAAATGTGCAGGATTTTTGAAGATTATAATATTGTTTATAGTAAATATTTATGACACGTGGTTAAAGATAACTTATATTTTCAAACTAATACAATATGCCCAAATTTTCCTAAATTTGTGTATATATGAACTGAATTTTCCATAGTTTTTTAATTGTTGTACCCCCTGTGGCCTTGTCTTTTTTGTAATTTTTAAAGATATCACGTTTATATGGATAGACACACAGATATTTTCGGAAAGATTTTACTTAATTCATCACAACCCTGCTTATAGTTGTTCCAGATCCTTTCTTGATATAGTAGACTAGTACCGTTCGTCCAGTTACTATATGCACAACTTTGGCTTGGTCGTCGCGTAAAAATGATATTTTAAGAATTTTACAGCCAACGAATAAGACCTTTACAGCCCAATACAGCAAGTATTCATTTTGTATGGACAACGTACATTAAGTTTCAAGCAGGTTAATCAGTATTTTTACATTGTATACATATGCCTTAATATGCATTAATCACTCGATGTCAGTAGTAGTTTGTAGCCAGTTCGCTGAGAAGTCTTAATTATTATAAGCATTAAATAATAAATAAATACGTAAACTATGTATATGCACGTATAGAGTATATATAGACTATAATAATAACTACTGACTTGTTAAATTCAGTTGAAGGTTTAATCCTGGTTATATGTGAAAGAAAAATACATTTAAGAATTACTTTGGTTTTCTACACAGCTATGGCTTATTGACCGAGAATAAAGTTTTGGTTTAAAATTTCGCCCAGAAAGATTCCAGAATTCGACAAATACATGAAATTATACCAACCAAATCGCTGTGCAAATAACACTCAGTATTTCGATTAATCTGCATTATAAAAATTGCAATAGTTTAAAAGCTGTTTAGAGGGAATCATATATGCTTCACCTATCGTTTCAAAGTTAAAGTAAATACGATTTGCTTAACCTATCCGTGGAAAATTTAAATATGTAAGATTTGCCTAGAGTTTCTCTATTTTAAGCTTCCTTACAAGACATGAAATAGTTTGAATTAGTGCTATTCGCTTCCTGACATGGGTATTCCAAGAGTATGTTAAACACACATACACATTAACGCACATACACACGCATATATATATATATATATATATATATATATGCATAGATAGATCGTCAGTGTATTACTTTTCTTTTACTAAATAATTACTTAAGGTAAACGCGTTTGAAAAAATATCACTAAACTGTATATAATTATATTTTGATGATTTAATTTGGTTCCTTTTTTATTTAAGTAAATTAATTGACCCTATGATTTATTAAAAACAAGATTAAGGATATTCCTTCGTCGTTCCGGAAGAATACTTCTTTCTGCATACCGTGTAATACTAAATGAAGCAAAACAAGTGATGACGAGTTATATTTTGAAATTTAGTGATGTTATCAGTGAATTTCCTAAATTATGCAACGCCTGCTTGTCTTAAAATACATTTTCCCTATTAATATATTAAAAACAATTAAATTGACCTGCCTGATTTTCAGTAACTTAGTGGAATGATGGCGAACCATTTACATTTTTCCTTCGGCATATCTTTACTTTTACTTTGGCATTGCTTTCCATCATCCTCATCATTTATTCTATTTGCATATCATTTTTGTAGTAGAAATATACAGCAAGCTTCAGCGCGGTTATTTTAATTCTATTTTAAAATTCTTCTACGAGAATATTTTGGATGGAACATCCGAAACCGGCATTGCTTTGTGTTGTGTGGGAATCACCCTCCAAATGGACTGTTCTATCGATTATATAAACCATAGACCTTTTTATCCCATGTGTGCATTAAACACCAGAGCTCCCGATCGTCACGTTGGTTTGTTATTTTTCCTGCGATTGTTTTACATATTATTATTATTATTGTTATTGCCGTGTTAAATTTGTTTTATTTGTTAAAGTTGTTATTTTCCTGCTGTTATTTTTGAACGGGACTTTTACCTTATTTTTTTTTTTATTTTTTTTTCCCCTCTCTAACCCGTCGGCCATGGCGTCCGCCAGCAATGTGCCGTCGGAAGAGGACAAAAGTGGCGAACAAAAGAATGGGTGGGCAAAACCACCCAAAGTTAAAATAGACGTTAACAACTTTTTAACGGAAGCAAGGAAATGTTTGCAATATGTTACAGAGACAGGAGTTACGTTAGAAGCACCACGGCTACAGGAATTTGCCAAGAAAACGATCTCACTTTTTGTGGTAGATCGCAAGACCAAAAAATTGATCAGGTCAACAAAGGAAACTGTAACTAAATTACTGGCAACGGCAGGAATGCGTGCGGATCGTGTAACGAAATGCAGAGGCTACAATACCTGGGCCGCCCTGTTTAAAACAGAAGAAGAATGCGTCGCACTAACTAAAAAAGAAATCATTACACAAGAATACATTTTAAGAATGGAGTACCTAGGACGGAGGAGAACGACTGTTTCTATTTTCGAAGTGCCAGGGGCGGTCCCAGGTGAATATCTAGCTGCCTACCTCCTGAAATTCGGTGATATCACTGGTATAGAGGTGGACCAGTACAACGGAGTCTGGTCCTTCGACATACTATTAAACAAAGAAGCTTTCCTCGAAATACCCTACTTCCTGGAAGCGGGAGCTGAAAAACTCCCCATTGTGGTCACAGGGAGGAGGCCGACCTGCTGGATTTGTAGTGAAGTAGGTCACTTAACCTACACATGTCCGAAAAAGACTAAAACAAATGTGACAAACACAACAAACCCTAAAGAGGTGATTGTTGGGCACCTCGAACCTGAGGCTAGAACGCCAAACACAAGCAAAAAAATTGAAGTGATTAAAGAAATCACAACAGAAGAATTCGAAAAAAAAATTCAACTCCGAGATGGAATCACCTAAAAAGAGAGAATGGACGCTGGTACCGTTTTCTAAATCGCCTCGTAAAACGTACGCGGATAAACTGACCAAAGAGCAGATACTAGACATTAGGACCAGTAAAGACCCGGGGGCAACAAGTTTAAGGCCCTGCTAAAAATAAAGGACTCGCTTGATGAAAAGCGCAAGCAAAGCGAGAAGAAAAGAGAAAAATAAAAAATATTAGATTTCCCCGAATCTCTCTTCCCCGAAAAGCCTGCCCCTCCTCCAAAAGAGAAAAGATCACCCCGTAAAGCGCCACCCCTCTCTCCCGCAAACGTACCAAAAAGAGACCCAAAGTTGACAACCCTAGGCTCCCCATCCAAAAAGACCCCTAAACCGTCCCCTAAACCGTCTCCATTCTGCTCCCCAAACAATACACCCCAAAACTCCCCTCCCGCTTCCCCTATGAAAATTGACATGCCCCCTCCTCCATCACCTCGCCCTTCTACTTCTGAAAAGAAAAGACAAAGAAGTCCCTCCGTGGAAAAAGAAAAGACCCCCTTTTTTTCAGGGCAAAGACGTGTGTAGGATCACGGCTAATATAGAGACCATATCCAAAAATCACGTTAGAAAAGACTACCGAAACCTCTACGCGGTGAAGCAGATAAGCAAACTGGACATTACAAACCCAGAAAATTTTCCTAATGCCAAAAGACTTTTAACTGTGGTCAGAAGTCGTGAAGAGGCCAAAGGAGTTTGGACTATGCTGGAGGAAGCAAACTCCGCTTTTAATATCATTCCTCCAGCAGCCTTTTTTAGCGACTCTGACATACTTAAAATGGAGAAACTATGTGTTGGACGGGTCCCCATAAAAATCCACCCTTCACTTTATAGAGCGATTAAGTTAACATTTCCTCTAGACATCGGTGGTCTGTCCCCTGATGGGGCCATCACTAATGAGATGACCTCTGGATCATTGGGGACAGCTGTCGGTGTCTTGGCACCGTCCATGTTTGTTAAGGATACCCAACCCTAGATAGATCACAATGGCTTTAAGGTTAGCTACTTTGAATGTCCGAGGGTTGAGGGAAAATTCTGAGTTGCACGCGACCTTCAACGCCTCGGGGTGGATATATGCTGTGTACAGGAAACGCACTTCATTCCCAGTGATTATCAGGGTGTGCTGCTTAGAGACTTTCAGCTCTATTCAGCACATTTTGATTCCCACTCGAGGGGTGTTTCCTGGCTAGTTAGACGCACTCTTGGTGCTTCGTGTGACCCAGTCTATGCTGATCCAGAGGGAAGAGTGCACGTGCTGGATGTTACCGTAAAGGATGTGGCATTTCGATTTATTGGGGTTTATGCTCCCAATAGCCATGGCGAGAGGGTTTCCTTTTTTCGGGGGATTGAGCCCTTCATGAATTCGTCTCGGCGGATAGTTTTAGCGGGAGACTGGAACGCGGTCCTGGATCCCGATTTAGATCGCGGGGGTAATACTTCAAGGGCTACTAACCAGAACCGGGATGCTAAGGCGTTTCGAGACTTTATTGACAAGTTTGATCTTGTCGATAAATTTCGAAACGAAAAGCCCGGGGATGTAGTTTGGACTTGGACAGGTAGACGCGGCTCCGATCCGGTGCAACTTTCGAGTTACATCGATCGGTTCTTAGTTAGGAGAGTCGACTTAGGGCTTTTAGACTGTCCAAGTTTTCAATACATAGTTTATTCGGACCATAGGTTAGTCCGGGTTCGGGTAAACTTAGATAGCGTTAAACCTAGGATGGCTAGTTACTGGAAGTTCAACACGTCGTTGTTCGACGTGAAGGGCTTCCGGGAACAGCTTTTACTAACAATACAGAGGGAATTGACGGGAGCCATTATCGGGAATAAGTGGTGGGGAAAACTTAAACAAGTAATTAGGTCCTTCGCTGCTGATTTTAGTCATCGACTCAATCTTAGTTCTAGAGCAGCGAAAGCGGCACTAGATGATAGATTAAAAAGGGCGGCGGAGGAGGGGGATAGTGATAGTTATACTTTAATTAAGGCTGAACTGGACTCCCTGGATAACAGGAAGGACCAGGGTCTAGTAGTTAGGGCTAGGTTAAAAAGAGTGCCGAACGAGGCAACAAACATGGCCGCGTCAATGCGTGCGGAGGAGCGTCGACGTGCGACTGATCGACACATCGCCAGTGTCACATTGCCGGACGGACGAACCGTAACATCAAATGATGGAATCCTGGAGGGTTTTCGAGCTCATTTGCAGGAGCTTTTTACCATGGAGCCCGGTGTGGAGATTGAACAGTTTGACACGTATTTAGCTGACTTTTCTCGCCTTGAAGCGACCGAAGCAGCTACGTGTGAAGGTAGCATAAAAGAGGAAGAAGTCCTTGAGGCTCTGAAACAAGTCGGGCTAGACAGAACCCCTGGGATTGATGGTCTGCCTTACGAGGTGTACTTGAGGCTGTCGCCCATTTTTATTCCTTTGCTGTCCACACTCTTCAACTCCTGGTTTAGGAACGGGTCTATACCTCAGTACTTTACCAGGGGAATCATTAAATTGCTTTGCAAAGATAAAAATGGAGGGGATGGGATTAGCAATTTCCGGCACTTAACGATGTTAAACACAGAGTTAAAGATTTTGGCCAAGATCTTAGCAAATCGTCTGCAGGTTGTTTTACATCGTCTCATAAGTCCCGAACAGACGTGTTCTGTTAAGGGCCGGACGATTCAAGATAATTTGCACGCGATACGCTTGATCATAGAGAAAGTCGACACAGAAGCCGCGCTGATCAATTTAGATCAGTCCAAAGCATTCGATAGGGTGGACCATCGTTACCTAGGGGCTGTTCTTTGCTCGGCTGGGTTTGGACCCCAGTTTCGCTCATGGATTCGTCTCTTGTATGCTAACCCCGGTGCTATGGTGGAGGTGAATGGGGTGAGATCGAAGCCCTTCAGGTTAACAAGATCTATCCGTCAAGGTTGTCCGTTATCACCCATGCTGTATGTCATCGCGCTTGAGCCCTTTTTGCGCCAGCTTAGGGTGAATCCGGTCCTTCGCGGGATTACTTTGCCAGGTGGTTCTACCCCAGTAAAGTATACCGCCTATGCCGACGACGTGACTGTGCTTGTAACGAGCAATGCCGAGATTAGAGTCGTCGACATGGAAACAAGACGGTATGCACAGGTAACAGGGGCCATAATCAACCACGTTAAGTCTATTGGCTTACGTGTTGGTGTCTGGAGGGGAACGCCCCTTCAGGGACCCTTTGGCTGGACTGATGGGCCCTGCAAGCTACTCGGCGTCTGGTTTGGCCCCGACCTCCAGCTGGAGAAAAATTGGTCGGAAGTGTTGAAAGCGGTCAAGACCACAACTCATTTGTGGTCTTTGAGAAATCTAACTTTAAAGGGTCGGGCGGAGGTATGCAATACTAATATCTACCCCCTGATCCTATACCGTCTATCAGTGCTTCCACT
Source organism: Euprymna scolopes (assembly GCF_053919585.1). Lineage (NCBI taxonomy): Eukaryota > Metazoa > Mollusca > Cephalopoda > Sepiida > Sepiolidae > Euprymna > Euprymna scolopes. The sequence goes on from NC_136485.1 coordinate 123,313,747, forward strand.
CCCGAAGTCCTCACTACTTGAACTAGTGCGTGCTCTTTTCGCGTTCTTATGGCGCGAAAAGCAAGCCATGGTTGCTCGGGAGATCTGTTGCCTGCATCCGTCTGAAGGCGGTCTGGGTATGCCGAATATCAAAATACGTAGACACACTCTAAGGCTGATATACCTAGACCGAATGTGTACACCTGACTTAGGGAACGGTGTCTTCTGGATGGAAGACACTAAGAAAGCCTTTCCGGCTTTGGAGAATGTGCATTCGGCTGAGGGGGAGGCACGCAGGAGGCCCCGAAACGAATGCCATTTCTATCGCGAGTGTCGACAGGCGTTGAAGTTCCTTCAACGGGTGAATGAAAGCCTCTCTGACACCCGGCTGTTGTCTCGCAAAGCGCTATATAGGGTTTTAGTGAGGGGATCTGTCCGAGACGAAAAGATTGAGGAGTTCGGTTTCACGAATGAGGAGCGTCGCTCGATGTGGCCTTGGGCGCCCGGGATGAGTTGTTTCGATAACTACGAGGCATCGCTCACCTGGCTGGTAATCCGAGATGCCCTCTGGGTTCACAAAAAACTTTTCATAGCGGGTTTTACAATGACACCTAGTTGTGTCCGATGCGGAGAATGGGAGGAAGACCTAAGCCATGCTTTCTTCCGCTGCGCTATCGTTCGACCGTTATGTGAGTTAGTTGAGAGCTTCACGGTTCGCATACTGAACGGGCGTTTTTTTGTGCTGGATGCGGTTTCCCCGTGCTACAATTGGGCGCCGAGTATGAAGAAAGAGGAACGTTATGTTTTTCTGTGTTTGCTAGCTGTTATGAGAGGCGTGATTTGGTCGACACGACAGAAGGAGGTTTACGGAGATGAGACCTTCACTGCTCCCCAGCTTGTTCTCATGTTCAAGCATCGGTTGAAAATGCGAATTAGGCTGGAGAAGGTGAAACTCACTCCTGTGAATTTCAACGAAAGGTGGGTGAAAGCTTCGCGACTGTGTAGAGTGACTAGAGCTGGCCTTGAATTCGTTTCTGATTTGATTTAGGTCAAAAAGGATTTTGGGTATCCTGAACTAACAAGACATCAGTATCGGACCGATTAGTTTAGTATGGGTTAGTTAGGCTTTATTGTTTGATTTTTTAACTTAGCTAGAGTATGTATGTGTTCATCGTCCCAGCCCCTCTTTTAGTTTGCCCTTGTCCCCCCCTTTTTCCCCCCACCTTAGGTTCGATAACCCCCATTCCCGACCCCAATTAGGTGACGGATGGACTGCTTTGTCAGTGATGCAGGTCGTCTTTGTGGTGTTTATTCAATAAAGTCAGTTTTCGTGTGGACCTGCGTCTTTTCGACTGACAAAGCTTTCTATCTGCCACAATTAGTAGTGGGGGGGGGGCTCTTTTACTAACTACTTTTTTTTCATTGTACATATTTCATTCTTTTTGTATATAAAATTTTTAGCCCCCCCCCACATCATGTATATATCATTTTTCGGGTCATAATTAGGATTCCCATAGAGTGATTCTGGTATTCTGGTGAAAGAGTCTAGTTAAGTTAACTTTATGTTAGATAGGTCCACATTAAACCCCCCCTATTTTTGGCCTTGTGCCACATTTTGTGTATATTTATGCAAATAAATATTAACACCAGAGCGACCCTCGCCTGCTAGGTGACGTTTATACTCCTTTCAGTTGCAACCTTTTTACGTTGTTGTTCCAGTAATACATTGTCTATACTCTATTCCGTTGTGGTTTTTTGTGGGAAGCCATAATACTGCCGATATTGGATTCGGAGAATGTACATACGTTTAAAGACAGTGTTCTAAAAAACTAAACACTGACGACATTGGATTAAAGGATCATACTAAAATCGAAACCAGTAATGACATTGAAAAAAATACGAGCGTTAAAATAGTATTCCAAAACGACTAAAGACGTCGGACTCAAATGTTATCAAGCCTAAGGAAGTGTCTAACATAACACTTTCAACTGAAAGGTTCACGGTAACTAAAAAGAACGTACATCATTAAGGAAAAAAGTGTTGAAAAGAAAAAAAGTTCATCACGACTTTCAAAGATAGCGCTGTACTTTTTCAAAAAGAAAAAGGTTCGTCGCGACTTAGAAAGGTAATTTTTTTATACTTTTGGAAAAAGAATTTGTCACTTGTAGTTTTCGCTGCTAAAATCGGGCATTATTTTTTTCTCTCTGGAGAAAAATATACACTTGATTTTTTTCTTTAGACAATGAGCTTTTTATATATTTATGTTTTTTTCTCTGTTCGTTTTATCGTCTGGAGGAAGAAATAGGAAAGGATAAAACGGTTTTGTAAAATTCAGCGAACGTTTTGAAAATCCTAATGCTGTCAAAGCAAAATAGACGAATTGAAAGTAGCGTTGGAACATTTGTCCAAGTTGCATATCGATGCCGCAAAGCGTCAGTCACAATCCGAAAAACACTGGACTGAACGTCAAATACGATTCGAGGAACAGCAAAAGGAATTGCAAAAACAGTTAGCCGAACGTTATTTAGAAGTTCAAAAATCCGAACGTCAATTACGAACAGAGGAATTGCTTACAGAAATAGTTAAGAACAATGCGAACGCGGAAAGCAATTCAGCATTTTCTTAGAATATAATAAGGACCGCGATAGACAATTTTAAATACGAGGATGAGGAAAAATCATTCGTATCGTATTTTCGGCGTTATGAAGATTTTTTTTTTTTAATATTGACTGCGACAACTGATCTGATCAAAAGAAAACCAGGCTTCTACTACAAAAATTGGAAACGGCTGAGCATGATAAATTCGTGGATAAGATCTTGCCTCGAAAAACAACAGATTTATCATTCAATGGTACGGTAAATTTGTTGACAGAAGTTTTCTTGCCGAAAACGTCTCTTTTCCATAAGCGTTGGGGATGTTTGAATGTGGTAAAAGACGATAATGACGATTTTGTCACCTACGCAGCTGTAGTGAACAAACTTTCTTGAAGTTGTCTGAATTAACAGCAGACAATTTTAAATGTATTGTGTTTGCGCAAGGGTTAACCTAGGGAAAGATGCGGAAATCAGGCGTAGAGACCTTACAAAATTAGAAAATGAACCGAACTTAACACTTCAAAAATTGACTGAGGATTGTCAAAAAGTAGAAATTATAAAAAAAATGCAAGAAATATCGCAGCAGGCATCGCGAATATAACAAAAGTAACTAAAGAAAAAACCGTCAAAATTGCACACAAACACTAACCACAGAAACTCAGAAAACTCGGAAGCACCGAGCGCGTGTTTCAGATGTGGTGGAATACATTGGGTAAGGGATTGCCAATTTTTAACAAAAAGACGCCATTTATGCAATAAGATCGGTACAAAAGTTTCGCACTGTATGAAAACTCAGAATAGAAGCAGTATACGTCAAACCAGAACTAAGGACGTCGTAGATGAAAATCTACGCAAATATGTAACGGTTAACATTTTCGGCAAGGCTATTAAATTCCAATTAGACAGTGGATCGGATCTCTCAATAATAAATCTCAAAACGTGGAAAATATTACGAAAGCCGACTAAAAACTAATAGAACGGCGACGGTCGTAAATAGTAAAAAAAAAATCATTTTGAAGGTGAATTAATTACAAACGTCACTTTACGGGGGAAAACAAAAAAAAAACTAAGAGTGTATGTGCTAAAAGATAGTGAGAACCTGTTAGGTTCTGACAGCATGGAAGAGTTTCGTCTCTGGGATCTTCCTATATCCACATTAAGCAATAAAATAGATACCCGCCCAGCAGAAACGAAGAAACTTATAACTTGTTTTAAAAAAGAATTCACAAACGTATTTACTTCTGGCCTCGGGAGATGTACAAAAATGGCCGCAGATTTTAAGTTGAAACCTGGCACACGACCGGTGTTTAAAAAGAAACCTAATGCCCCGTTCGCTTCCCTGAACAAAATAAATCAGAAACTAGACAGATTAGAAAACATCGGTATACTGGCTAAAATTAAATATAATGAGTGAGCTGCTCCGGCAGTTTACGTAAAGAAAAGATCCGGGGAAATTCGCGTTTGCGCCGACTTCGCGACCGGACTCAACGGGTCATTAGAAGATTTTCACTATCCATTACCTAGTGTAGAAGAAGTGTTCACGAAATTAAATGGCGGCAAGTTTTTTTCTAAGGTCGACCTAAGCGACGCTTACCTACAGATTCCAGTAAACGACAAAAGTGCTAACCTCCTCTGTAATAACATTCAACGGGGTTTGTACAGATACGAAAGACTCACGTTTGGTATCAAGGTGGCACCCGCAATATTCCAGCATGTAATGGATATTATGCTGTCCGTCTTGAACACCACAATCGCATATCTTGATGACATTATCATAGCGAGCAAAAGCAGGGAGGAACATGAAAAAAAATCAGACAGTCGAAACAATATTATGAATTTAAGATCAAAGCAGATAAACGCGAGTTCTTTTTACAAACAATTAAATACCTGGGTCAAATAATCGATAAAGATGGCAGACGCCCAGACCAAGATAAAGCGACCGCTATTAAAGAAATGTCGGCACCAGTAAACATAACTCAATTAGTTTTTTAGGTTTGGCAAATTATTACCAGGGGTTCATCCTAAACATGCACAAATTGCGCGCACCACTTAATGAATTGCTTAAAAAGGATAAGGCTGGGGAGTGGACAGAAGTTTGTCAGACATCAGTCCAAGAAATAAAAAGAATCCTGACGTCAAAACTATTCCTAGCGCATTTCAACTGGCATAATAGTAGTTAACGACGCTAGTAAATATGGCGTCGAGGCGTGCATGCTACATCGAATGCCGGATGGCTCGAAACAGCCTATTGCTTTCGCACCACGGACTCTCTTGCCAGCGGAAAATATATTTGAAATTTCAAAATTCCACCGGTTCTTGTACGGAGGACATTTTTTTCTACACACCGACCATAAGCCGTTGATATCCATTTCTGGATCAAAAAAAGGACTTCCACCATTCACTGCAAACCGACTATTAAGATGGGGAACTATTTTGCTGAACTATAATTTTACAATTCAGTTTATCCCCTCAAAACCACTAGCCCATGCAAGTGGTCTATCGAGACTGATTCCTGCCAAAATGGAACCTCTTAAAGATATAGTAATCGTGACATTACGTATTAATAGTGATGTAAAAACCATGATAAACAATGTTATCCGCGAACTGTCGGTTACACTTCAGGAAATTAAGTCAGAATCCCTAAATGACAATTTCATTTAAACCACGAAGCAGAAATTAGAACTGGGTGGCACCAGTTCAGACATGTTTTCTGGTTGTGACGAAATACTGTTATACGGTTAAAGGGTTGTCATCCCCCAAACCCCTCAAAAAAGAATTCTGAGGGATTTTCACATGGGGCATCCAGGAATAAACAGAATTAAAAGCCTAATGAGAAGTTTTGTTTATTGGCCAGCTATGGACCAAGATATTATCGACATGGTGAACAGATGCAAAGGCTGTGCTTTGGCTGCAAAAGCACCACCGATAACATATAAACATTGGCCTAAAGCTGAACAACCATGGTCGAGGATCCACATCGATTATGCGTGAGCTGTGGAGGATTTTTACTATCTGATAGTAGTTGACTCTTACTCTAAATGGCCAAAGGTACTAAGATACAAAACACCGGCCACGGCAACAGCGGCAAATATTTTATTGGAATTGTTTGCTCGGTTTGAGATTGTAGACTGTTTGGTTAGCGACAACGCTACACCGTTCACCTCAACAGAGTTCAGAGAATTCTGCGAGACGTATCGTCAAGCATATTACGACACCCCAGTACCACGCCAGAAGCAACGGCCAGGCCGAACGCTTCGTCGATACACTTGAAAGGGCATTAAAAAAGGCATCCGGTACACCGACAGAAAAGGCCCTTCAGCAATTTCTGAAGGTTACAGAATCACAAGAAATCCGAAAAAAAAAATGCGAGATCCCCAGCAGAAATCATGCTTCGACGAAAAATAAAATCCGTATTTGATAAACTGCTACCCAAACACATAGTACACGACAGAACCTCTACAATGTGAGCGAAATGGTTTAACAGCGGAGATAACGTGTATTTTAGACATTTTAGTTATCTCGTTTCTTTTTGGGAACAGGGCACGATTTTACAAAGAATCGGACATATTACATGCATCATTCAGGGCCCAAAGATCAAACATAAGAAACACCTGGACCAAATCAGGAAACGCTTCTACGAGGATGAAGAAGAACCACCGCAGGACGGCAGTGAGGCGATTGAAACTGTGTATGACTGTTTTGACATAGACCCTCCAAAAGGGATGTCAGAACCACGACGCTCCGACAGAAAGAGGAAGCACACAGACCCCTCGATGGTCTGCCCCAAAAGGAAGAAATACTGATTTTCACAACCGCAGAAATCAGCTTGGGAGGGGGGTGTTGTGGGGAAATCACCCTTCAAATGCACTGTTCTATCCATTATATAAACCATAGACCTTTTGATCCCAGGTGTTGAGTTAACCTGCACGGTGACGTTTACTACTCTTTTCAGTTGTAACCTTTTTACGTTGTTGTTCCAGTAATACATTGTTTAAACTCTATTCCGTTGTTTTCTTTTCTTTCTGGCTTGTTGCAAGCCATACCACTCTGTTACTTTTGTTATTATTTAAGAAGTAGTTTAGATACACGGCTTCATCACTATTTACCAACCAATATAAACAAGTGTCGTTATACGTAAGTAAAATAAAGTTAATAAAAAGAATTAAACAAAACCGAGAAACCCAATTTCTACGTTCTACACATCATAAAAAGACAAACAGTTTATAAGCAGTTTTTCGTAATAAACTATACGTGGCAAATCCAGATACTATTGTATAATGTTTAATTGTAAGACATTAAGAGTTTTTTTTTTACATAGTGATCACCTCTTATCAAGACCCACTTGGGGATAAGGGTTATTGTGTGTACAGTGAGCAATATCGTAATAATAGTTGGTATAGGAGATTTGATAAAGTGCCTTACTTAAGGGGGCGATAAATCAGGAATTTTTTTATGTTGGACTTGAAGACATCCAAGTTGCAGTCAAGTGTGAAACAGGCAAACGGAAGAGAATTTCACAAGTGTGCACTTCTAAGAAAGAAGCTTTGTTCATGTAATCTACGCTTTGATTTGGGCACAGATAAAGAGTGGGGGAAATTGCTGACAGTGGTTTTAGCTAGAAGAGTATTTATCGTGAAAGATTGGCGAGGGGGAACTAGAGATTGGAGCTCGGGCGAGGACTTGCCATAGAAATAACGATAAAACAAAGTCAGGCTCGCAACATCTCTTCTGTGGGAGAGAGGTAGCAGGGGTGAAGAAAGGGAGTTCCCACAAATCCACGCAGTCTATTTTGTACATTGTCAAGGCAGGATAGGCTGTTTTAAGAGGTTTCAGCCCAGATGTTGCAGCAGTACGCCATCTTTGGACGTACTTGGCTTTTATACAGACAGACAATTGCATCATTAGTGAGATATCTTCTGGGGCGATAGAAGGATCCTACCATTTTCCCAGCGGCCCGGGCAACAGACTTGATATACGTGTTCAATTTAAGATCAGGAGTAAAGGTCAAACCAAGCAGCTTGTCAAAACATGAAGACTTCCGAAGATGAGAGCCATCCATGTCAATTGATGCTAAATGGGGATCAGAGCGTTGATGCTGTATAGATAGGAGCTTGCTTTTAGATGCACTAAAAGTAACCAGCCACTTTTCCCCACTGTACCACGTGCTCAAGATCAGAGGGGAGAGAGCTTTGTCATTTACGGCCTTTGATGTGTTGCCATAGATGGTCGTGTCATCAGCAGAGATGTCAAGGAATTATTTAAGCATGTGTTTTGGGAGCTCATTGATGTAAGCCAGGAAGGCAGTTGGGTCCAGGATCGGCAACTGGGGGACTTCAACATTAATACTGTGATGTTAATACTCTGATTTCTGTCCATCAACCACGAGCTGTATGAGACTATCAGAGAGAAATGATTCAATTACTGAGAAAACATTTCCAGTTATACCGAATCTGGAAATCTTGTGAAGTAGGCCCTTACGCAATACCTTATCGAAGGCCTTTTATATGTCAAGAGACATTGACCTAGAGAGGAAGCCTTTGTTGAGAGATTCACTAATCCTATGGGATACAACCGTTAGCACATCAGCTGTAGATCTAGCAGAACGGAAACCATATTGCATGTTACTAAGGAGGTTATTTCTGCTGAGGTGGTTGACTACTTCTTTATTTAATATGGAGTCCAGCAACTTACTCATGATACGCAAGAGACTTATTGGTCTGTACTGAGAGAGAGATGACTTATTACCTGATGTCGTAAATACAGAACATACTGACGAGGTTTTGCAGGGTGTTGGAGGAGTCCTTAAGGCAACGCTTAAACAGTTTTGTTAGTACGGGGGCAAGTTCTGGTCGAAGCTTTTTCAACAGTATAATTGGAATGTCGTCTGGCCAGTTGCATTACTGGAACCAAGGTTCTTGATTAGCACGGCGACCTCATGCACAGATATTTGTATGTTACATAGTGTGTTGTCTGTTGTAGGAGGAAATACGGGGAGTTAGTGGCCTTCGTCGCAGAGGGTAGAATTTGCTGCAAAGTTCTTGGAAAATAGTTTGGCCTCTTCTTATGCTGACGAGATGACCTCAGGTCCATTGATGATGGTTGAGATAGAACGCACGCTTCTGTTCAGGAGCCTGTTTGCTATTTACCAAAACTGGTGGGGACCAAGCTACTTTGGATTTAACGGACTGAGCATATAGATCTCTTGCATTATTTATTATTCTTTTACAATTATTGCTGGTAGTCCTGAAAGCAGCTTTAGTCCCAGTACATATGTTACGTTGGTAGATATGTAAAAAGTTATTTCTGTGCTCAATGGCATCAGCACATTCTGGGGAGAACTATTGCTGGCTGTTAGGTTTTTGTTGGAAACTTTTGGATAGTATGAATCGGCCTATGCCTACAATTAACCATTCAGTCAGGTCTGACACTATAGAGGACACAGACATTTTAAACATGGAATGCAGTGATAGATAAGATATGAATGTACGGAAGCTATCCCAGACTGTCATAGAGTATCGGTATACAGTGCCGTGGAGAGGTACATCTGAAGACCTATTGCATTTAATTTTTTTCTTAACTGATACGACGGAGTGGTCGGAGAACCCCAGGGGAGATAGAACGGAACATGAATATAGCTCAGGGGAAGTTGTGAGAAAAAGGTGTAGAAGGCTTGCATACTGATCGGTAGTATCGGGCACACGGGTTTGTTCGTGAACAATCTGAGTGAGGTCATAGGCAATGGCAAAATTATGACAGAACTTCCCCTCATCATCTGTTTTATTTGAGTGGGTCAGCCATTCCATATCATGGACATTGAAGTCACCGCAAATGTGAATGTAAGCCGAAGGATGAGCAGACAGGATTGGGTCAATTTTCTCAGCTATACTCTTAATGACAGTAACGCCATTGTTGTGGGGGTGATAGAGGGCAAATATAAATCCGGTGGTGTAAGCAAAGGCAACCCGGAAGCACATATAAAGTAAAATAGGATCTTCTATGGAGATATCTCTACCACACGGGAAGCCATCTTTAATGTAGGCGCATATTTCATGTTCATGGCGATCTTGGTGGTCAGATTAAGATGTTAAGTTAGAGTATCCTTTTATTATGAACTCATCTCGGGAAGTGGTCGGTCCTATGCCAGTTTCGCTTAGAAAGTCTAATGTGTTTTGGAGAATCGAGCAGTTTCGACATAAAAATGCCAAAATTAGAGGAAAGCATATAATAACAGAAAATAAAGTATTATTTTATTCCCGGATGCATGTGTTATCTAATTTATTTTTATTCAATTTTCACCCCAAACAAGGCAGAGTGCAACTTTGAAGTAGAGGGCTACTATCGGAGACATAAGTTACAGGGGTATTATGAAAAGAGATTAGTAGCAAGATGTCTGTTCACATTACACTCGAACTTCTGCATATCAGTACCGTTGGGAAAGCAGAGTCCCGGAAAGGGATCCCAAAGCCTAACAGTTCTGGGGAAGAACTATTGTAGAAAAATGTTTTCTTACACCTAGGGATCTCTACTGTGAAGGGATGGGATTTAGCTGCTTGTCGGGTTTGTCGGGGGTATTTACGTCGAGGGGGTACAAGTGCTTGCAGTTCGTCAGAGCATTCACCAATAAAGTACTTGTAGAACAGGCAGAGGGATGTAATATGACGTCAAGGGAACAGAGGCTTAATCTTAGATGACAGTTCAGGACCTATCATGTTGGCGACTCACTTTTAAACTCTGTCGATGAGTGAGAGACAAGTAGCAGATGGACTAGCCCAAATGTGACAACAGTACTGCATACATGGGCGAATGGTGGCCTTAGAGAGGTAAAGTTATTTTCAGGCGTAAGTAGTTTTCTAGCACGATTTTCATAGTTGTTTTTTTTTAGTTATGAAGAGCTGACTATGTATTCGTTCGATTTTACGGTCGTCTCGACGGAGGTATTAACCACCAACACACAAAAGTCATCTCAATTTATTTCGTGTGTTTATCGTGCTCTGTAAATTCAAGAATATATGTAGTAAAATGTAACATAACTTATTTTCAAGACTTTCAAACAAATAAGAAACCGAATCATTCTCTTCGCAGTAGTTTTATATTAGATTAACGGTCAACAATGGAAAATCAATCTGATATTCATGTTGGATTCAAAAAATTTATAATGTCTGATTCCAGATAATTAAATCCAACAAAAACAATTTCAATTCATAATATAGATATAAATTGAGATGCGCGCTAACAAAAAAAGGTAACATAATCAAGTGAGCAGGAACATGGATTAATAAAATGTCTGAAATACCGACAAAGAGATTTACCCTATTACCACGTAATGAGACTATTACGTGTGTCCATTTCTAGTAGCTTGTTTTAAATATAAACCAATTAAGTCTACATTAACAACTATGCAAGCTCGATTACTCGACCTGGATGGGTGTGCTCATTAACGTGCATCGGTTAAGCTAGAAATGGCCCGACTTTCTAAACGTGTTACAGATGCGATTCAAACTATTCTTGATATGCAGTGGGTGTCATTTAAGACGGTTATTTCGAGTTTGACTTTTCTATATGTTTTTTTATTCAGTTTTAACATAAATATACGTTTTCATATTTCAACAGTAGAAATGCTAGAATCAAATAATGTGTTTAATTAGCTTGATATTACTTGTGGATCCTCAATTGTGTTATAATTGCATGATAAATTAAATATTATTTTCTGATTTAACCCGTTCTTACTACTGTTTCTTCATACCATAAATACTTAGACTATTTGTCTTTCTCTCACTGTAATCAGGCGATTTTAAATTCGCATGTATGTTACAACTCGGCATTACGTCCACTCTCTGCAGACACATAAAAAAATAATAACGCTTGTTTTAATTATTGAATCGATTAATTATTTTAAATATATAACGTAATTAAATCAATTGCTCAATACGATTTATACATTTTATTTTAGGATCTCAGTTACGTATATTCTGTTTTATAACTATTAGTGGATTTATTATCTAAGCTAAAGCCATGCAAGAATAATTTGAATATTTCAGTAAATATTTATCTAGGCAAAACCATTTTCTTTAACAAATGGTTATCTAATCGGACTTTCAACATAGTAATGTTTCTGTAACGAACTATTCAAATAATTTTCTAATTATGATGTGTTTCATAAAGATGTTAAATATTTATTTCAAATAGATTTGTTTCGATTTCTATCTTAAACGTAATAGAAATCTATCTATATATCTATAAAAGTGAAAGTATCTGTCTGTCAGTCTGTCAGTCTGTGTACATTTCCCTACACAATATTTCTGTCAATTTTCAGTCTACAGACTCGAAATTCGATATACAGGGTAGTGAGATTTAGGAAAATCTTTGTAATCCATTTTCGGTCAGAAATTTGGCTGTTAACTTATCCGCCAATTTTGGGTATAAACACTTGTAATTTTAGATATAGCTTCCTTGGACATGGATCTAACCTAATAACTTGGTTTCAGCCCAAAACAATAAATGTTAAGGTGTCATAATAGGGGTCCAAGGTAAAAAAAATTACCTCTGCGGTCTTTACCAAATTACTCAGACAATATATGGTCTAAACATTTAATTTTTTTTTATAAAGGGGATTCACAGATAGGTCAAGCTTTTTAATCGGTTTGGGTGGAACATTTGAGCTACCAATATATAAATGTATGTATATATGTTTGCATGTCTTCCTAATACTTTCGACAGAGGCGAGGGATTTTCACAAGATCAGCATCGTTTTTAAGTTCCACCTGTCAGACGACAAATATCGAAAAATTGGGTAGAAACATTAATTTCTTCACCTTAAACTGGGCACTTTTTACTACAGGAAGTGGTCGCTTTTTTCGCCGCTTTGTCAAAAGTCATCCCCCCTTTTCGATTGGCTAGCCTTAATTTAAACCTACGTCACTTCCGTTTTGGTGGTGGTCGGAACAGCAAAGACGTCACGTTTTTCCCATTCTTTTCCTCCTTCGCGGTACGGGTTCGAGACTGCCTTCCTACTACCACTTTTTTTTTGCTCAACACACACCTCTAAAACCCGGGCAACGCCGGGCAACGCTGGGCAACGCCGGGCACCCATGCTAGTAAATTATAGTTTCACAACTCAACATTATTGAGTGTACGTGTAAGTTGTATATATTTTAAAGATGTTATGATAATGGTATAAAAGTTTACTAAAAGCTGGCTCAAGTACCTCGGAATAAAATGTAATATTGATAAATAAAATATTTAAAAGAATGACAACAGAAGAAAATCTGTATGTTTGCTTTTATTTTAACAAAACTTAAAATAACAATTTACACTGAAAAAAACTCCATCAGGTAAATGTGATTTTTGTATTAATTTTAATCTTTACTTTCTACAGACATTGGTCTATATCTTTAAATTAGCACTTATAACTATTTTTCTACTACGTAATGAGTAAACAGAATCAGCAATATAAACTGAGCCATATTAAATAAAAACAATTTGATTTCAACCTGAATTGATTACATATGTAATAGTTGGATGATAAAATCAAGAACTCTAGTAAATATAAACATTAGTTTCATATAAATGCATTTTTTTATATTTAACCGGTTAGACTGGTAATTCCCTCCGGAATAAAACACAAAGATATATGTGTATCCTTATTGCCATGAGTATACTTTCATACATTAGTTTTCGTTCCAGAGAAATCTCTTAATTTCTGTAACATTAGTCATGAAAATATTCTTATATTAACAAAGTATCTGTTTTATTCTTTGTTTCAGAATGTCATAAAATATATATATGTATATATATATACACATATATATATAACCTCTACAAAGACGCAAGTGCTACATCGTAGCTATTGCGTAACATATTATTTACCTCATTAAAAAAAACAATAAAATTAAGGGAAAATGATTTAATAATTATATCCCCTTGTGCTTAGGACTGTATATTTATATCAGATAATAAATGAAAAATTAATAACTGCCTTTATTAGATTAGAGCGATATATATATTTTTTTCAAATATACATCGAACGCCAAACTGGCTTCCATAACCCTAGAACTCATAACTAAGAGTTACGCCTGAAGTCTCCTAATACAAGGACTACAAAAAGAGAAGCTGGTTATAGTAATGACAGGAGATACATCTTAATTTTACTCCTACACAAAGAAATGTTGTAGGTAGAAAGGAATTAGTGAGCAAGAAGAGATATCAACAGCTTTACAATCCTTGGAAAGTAGCTATTTGAACAAGAAATTGCATTACAATGAGATATTAAAATAGTGCATTCATGAAGACCAAAAGGCCCCATTCTGAGGAACCCATGCTATGACAGTATTTGTAGAAAGAACTGAGACTAGAAACATCACATGTGTAAGAGTCGTGTTGCAATGAAGAAGAATTAATTGGGTCAGTCAAATTACACATACGTTTTCGCAATTTCTCGAGAACATTCGAAATGGGACACAGACTCGCAAGGCCAGATATGACAACAGTAGTCAATACATCGTCTGATAGTAGATGTGTAGCCTCGGATCAATGAAAGCGTTTAGAGCGGTGGATAGAACCGACTTTATGAAAATCTGAAAGAGAAATGGATTTAAATTATCGATTCCAATAGAGATTTGATAAGAAAGACAAACAAAAAAGTTTTTACAGTCGACTTTTTATCGCGACCAGAGTCATCTATAAGAATATCAACAAGAAAAGGGACTGCGATTGAAAGACAATAGTCTTAACAGAATAAAACGACAAAATTCATCTCTTATTCAAATCCATAATAGAACCTAAATCAACTCAAAGGCCAATTGCTAATTTCAATTGATACGAGAAAGACGAGGCATAGATTATGGTGTCAGCAGCAGCAATATTAATTTTCTGAATATTTCTCGAAGGTCATCTACATTGTAAGGAAACCATGTTAGACTTAGAATAGATACGAAGGAAGCACTGATATTGATAGGAAAAGAAAATGAATATACTACATCAAGAGTTACTTGCAACTTGGATCAGAAAGACAAGATCTAAGAAACCATAAACTCGAAATTTATATAGAAGACGAAGATACCACACCGTGAAACACCTCTGAAATTAAAGACGAGTAACGAGACCAACCTCATGGTTAAACAGTTAAATAAACCGGAAACTATTAAAAAGTAGAGGAAACGCAAACTTGTCACTATCATAAACGTTATAATAGTCTCAAAAAATCCGAGAGGAGATAGAGTTACGAAACCTTGGAGAATAGTTATACTTAGCTTCTTTCTTTCTGGCATTTTGAACGTTTCTGAAGGATTTTCTTGAAGCCTTAGAATTATCCAGACGACACTGATTGAAGTCATCATAATGATGGACGATAGCAGAAGTACAAAAAAAATCAGTTAGGAGAATAAATTCTTGATTAAAACTGTCAATAAGGAAAGTGTAAATCTCGACAAGAAGCCACAGTAACTTACTTAGCAGTATATATATATATATATATATATATATGAAGCAATATAGAATTAAGGAAAAGGTTAATAAAAGCGTTTTCTCAATTATGAATATGGAGAAATATATTTATAGAATAACAACCTTATCCAGATGTAAAAGGCTCAATATACGTGATGCAGCCTAGTATAAGTAATATACGTCACTATATTGTAGAATTAAATCAACACTCTTTTATTCAAAATAAGGAATACGAGAAAAAGTGAGAAAAAGCCCTTATTCCATGAAGTTTCAAAGATAGGCCCTTCTCCTCAGAGGAAAAATAAAACGTTAGCAAAAGGAATATATAGATAAAAATCTAATTTTGCTGGTTAGCGCAATTTTGGGAAACGGTAGTCATAAAAGCTTTTTAAAGAAACTAACAGTTTATAGGAGAATAAAAAATGCTCAGTAGTTTTTATATTCCTATGAACTTTACTTATGTTTTAACTTTTAATATTATTATATTATTATGTTTAAACTGAAAAAAAATGGCTATCCTAAGGTTTTATGATTATACTAGATTGGTCACTGCATTAGATACATTTTCCGAAAACATGCTGATGGGCTTGCCGAAAGGGAATTTTTAAAAGGCTAGAGTCTGCTTCCTTTAGTGGTGCTGGTTCGACTCTCTCTCTCTCTCTCTCCCTCTCTCTCTCTCTCTCTTTCTTTCTCTCTCTCTCCAGCTTCGGATTTTGTGCTTCACTGTCCCGTGGCAGGAAGTAAGAAAATACTAGCGAGTGGCTCCATTCGTTTTTTTATACTCACCTCGATCGCTTATATATGTTAGTCGAAATATTGATGTCCAACAGTGCGGGGTCACCTTGTTTGTCTTATACCTCGTGGGCTGAGACATTCATTCTCAAAAGTGCATGTAGGTCCACTATATCATATGTTAACTCCCATTTTAATGATTCAGTAATTTTATTTTTTACAACCTGAGGTGCCTTAACTTGAGAATGTAGATGTCGGAATTCTTATGAAGTCTACTAATCCGAGGATACAGAAGCCATATATATTACGGCCGTTTGTTTGACTCTGTCTACGTTTTAGCCGTCTGCTACACTTTTCTGCGGTGGGGAGTAAGTCAATATACACAATTTCTGTACCTAGAACCATTGTAAGTACGTAATAACTACTGCTATAGTCTTACAATCCAGTGCATTATAATAAAATGTATTAGCAAATGTATGTTACAAAATGTAACATACATTTGCTAATTTTTACTATAATGCACTGAATTGTAAGACTATAGCAGTAGTTATTACGTTATTTGACACATAAGTGTAACCAGAAAGAGACATATCTTCTTGTAACGATGGTTAAACACGTTTTCTTTCATGAGATAAGATAATCATTATTCGTGTTTAACGATAAAATGCAATTTTCCATTTTTCACAATAAATACAAACATAAAAAAAGCTTCTAGATGCATACGAGGATTTCGTTGAGAACGAAATAAGAGACAAAACGTAAAGATTATAGACAAACATGCACAGAGAATGATGTAATGGAATACAGAAACAGAAATGTTAAGAACCTAGAGGGAAAACTGAAAATAAAAAGAAGCATATCATGAATACGGAAAACATAAGGAATCACGCGTAAAACCTAAAAATGCATGCAAGAAGAGAGAAGGAATTCAAGCAATGCAAGCAAAATAAAACCATCTCATTCTCAGATACAGAATAAATAAATAAAAAATAGCGAACAATATATGAACGACAATAGAAGAAAGGCGATACATATTTAGATAATTGGAGAAAACCTTAAATGAAAGCATTAAAAGAGAAACACTAGAAATAATACATATATATATATATATATATATATATATATATATACATATATATATATATATATATATTAGACAAAAAATAGCAAATTATATAAAGTTAAAGTTGGAAAAAATAACATAAGACAACGTAAAAGATTATAACCAGTAAACGATATCTAAGTGTGTTTTTTTTTAATTTATGTATTAATTTAAGCAGAAATGACTTCCAATATTGATTTCATTATTTATTAATTGATTTTTTTATATGCAGCGATAAACACCGTTACATTGAATATTGATGACAAAATTCGTTAACATATTTTAGAAACAACATTACCGTTTTCGGTTTTCTCTTAGTTTTTATAGAAATCGCTAAAAAAAAAACACTAAGAATAATATAATATCATATATCACATATTATATCATATTTCATATATTATATATCAAATTATATCATGTATCATATATCATATATATATATCAAACATCATATATAATATTATATCATATCATATTATATCATAGATCATATTATATCATATATCATATATATCATATTATATCATATAAAATATAACATATTATATCATATATCATATTATATCATATCATATCATATTATATCATACATCTTATATCATATATAATATATCATATTATATAATATATCATACTATATCAGATATCATATTATATCATATCATATTATATCATATATGATATTATATCATATAGCATATATTTTATATCATATATAATATATCATATTATATAATATATCATATTATATCATATCATATATCATACATCATATTATATCATATATCATATATCATATTATATCATATATCATATTATATCATATATCATATATTATATTATATCATTTATAATCATATTATAATCATATCATAATATATAATCAATAATAATAAGAATACAACAAGAAGGTAAATGAAAGATCGAAAAACATTCCAAGTGACATAATCAGCACGAACAGGAGCATTAAAAGCTCCAACCACTACTAGTTTTTCTTTGTACCTAGCATTTGCAATAACAGTGCGAAGTCCTTTGTAGAAGTTATCTTTTACCATATCTGTGTTTGACATAGCAGGAACATAATAATTTACAACAGTGATAGAAGTATCATTTTCGAGAGTTAATTTAAGGTTCATAATTCGGTCGGAAGTGTGAGAAGGGCTTTGGCAAGCTTAGTTTTTTATAGCAAAGCCTACGCCAGATATACGACATTCTTTTCCCTTCCTACCATTAACGAAAATATATAACCTCCAGCGAAAATGTCTAGAACCCGCCAAAAGAATTTTACTAAGAGCAGTAATCGATATGTTATATTTATGTAGAACAAGTGCAGTCTTGCGTTCTAATTCAAAGCTGCTGTCTTTAAGTATACAAACACGCCAAAAGGCATGTTTCATTTTTATTTGTTTCTTTGTTTTGATACATAAAAATTGATAACTAGGTAGCTGCAGCTAACTACCAGGTGAAATTATGAGTACGGGTTTCTTTTATCACCTCTCCTATTTCAGGGAAAGCCGAGCCGTACATAAATAGGCCTGATTTGTCACCAATGGAGGGTACGAACAGCATAAGTACTCACGGTTTTGTGTGCGAACGGCCATCACCCAATTGGCCACCGCTGTATAGTCTTCCAGCATTTTATTTTGCCTGTCCCTATTCTCCTTTTCTCCCTCGCCAGCGGACTTGATCAAACTGGCTAAGACTACAACTGGAAACATGGTTTATTAGAGATACTACCACACGATGATGTGTTTGTATTGTAGGCAAAACTAGCCACACTTTCTGGAAATATTGATAAGAAACTATTGGTGCATATGTTTGCCACAAATACAGTGAACAATATACCTCAGATTTTACATCAAATTTCTCCCTCTCCTAGGTGTATATCTTAAAAAAGACTGAGGGAGCATCTATCCTAGAGGTTCTAACTTATTTACATATACATATACAGACACACGTACATATACACATATTTACACACACACACCTATGTATATATATATATATTTACATGAATCAGTTTTCTTACTAATCAAAAACCCAGCTACACAAGGCCATTTAAAACATATTTACAAACGACCGACACACACACATACACACACACACGTGCGTACACATATATATATATGTGTGTGTATGTGTGTGTGTGTCGGTGGTATGTAAATATGTTTCAAATGGCCTTGTGTAGCTTGGTTTTGATTAGTAAGAAAAGTGATTCATGTAAATGATGAATTTCTATATTTTTAATTAAAAATGTAAAAAACGATATAATGCTATGAGTAATATGATGGTTTGTTTGCGTAAAGGGATCCGAAAGCGACACTGCATTATGTATCCGTACGAAAACACGAAATTATTATCTGAAGTGTGACTGTTCCAGTTGTTAATGTGTATTGGCAACTTATTAATTCTGGTTATTGAATAAAACTTACAATGAAAAGGGAGTGGATGTTGTTTCAAGATTTTGGTGAAGTATATTATTACATAATGAATTAATTTAGTAAGAGAAATAATTCACCGGTGGCATGTAGCTATGTATGGCTCTAAAATAAAACCTTGTTGATTTCGTAGTTTGGGAGAAGACAACATTTAAAGATGAGAAAATATTTGCTACTACATTTGTTAGATTACGCACATAATAGAGTGAGACGATAAATTATAATATTTATAGAATACTTAAAAAATGTGCGTATTGTTGTGTAGAAAACTGGTATTAGCCGGTAGTAGTGAATGAGGGTGATTTGCATAGGAATTTCTTCAGTGTTTCCTTATAGTGTCGAAAAATAGACAGGGAATACTGTTTTTATTTTATTATATAATAGCAGAAAAAAGTAGAGTACGCTTCTTGATAGTCTGCAGGTACGGTTTTAATCTAAAAAAAAGCAAATAAGGGAAATTACTAAGAATTTTAAAGCCACGAATTGGTATTTGATAGTTTAAAGGCTTTAACCATTTCGTTTATTATTTTGTAAACAATGCAATTTTAATCGTTTGTTAGTAGTTATTTCATAACTCCGTAGAAGCCTTCAAGACAGTTGAGTAGAAAGTATTGGCTTTAAAATTCTTAGCAAATTATCATCTCTTCTCTATATAAATAAAATGACCTCATTTTTTCCACTCCGACTTCGACCTTTATAGGACTGCACCTGCTTACATTTGGTGCAGCCGTATCGTTAACAAACTGAATCACGACATCTGCCGTATGTTATAGGCTTATTACATATCCAGAACCTCGCTGCTCGGAGTTTCCTATATTCTGTCTGGTGAGAGTCCACTGTAAAAATCGGTTATATTTAATGGAGGTAGTAAAGTAAACTCTCTCTACAAAATTCATCCTTCCACCGCCACTCACTTACACCGGTCCTGGCCGTTCACAGGAGACATTTAAAACCGAACACCGGTTAGAATTTATCTAAAAACTGGACTGGACTTACGCTGAAACGAAGCACGCTTACTTTGCCATAGGTTAGCAAAAAACATAAACACAAATTATAAAGCATTTATTTTATTAAAATTAGTTTAAAACAGAACACTATTCCGTTAACTGGAATTGAATTCACAATTACATTACTTCGATTTCGTTATAACCCGCGTGTGAAAACCTGAATTGACAACTTCCGTTTGGATCTTTCCTTTCCTTCTTTTTTTCTTTCTTTCTTTCTTTCTTTCTTACCTTACGTTGTCTTTTTCGCTTTTTGGGTGATGGTGGTGGGGTTTCTTCCCTATGTTTCTCTTTCTTTCCATAAACATAAACACAAACTAAACGCTATACGTTATCTTGAATTGTATAACCGAAACAAAACGAAACGAAACGGAACGAAACGAAACAACCTGATATTCCAGGGTTTACTTACACTCTATCACTCTACGACTCTTACTTGTGTTTCCAACTCTATTTGTGCCACGTTCATTTACTTTTTCACCGTACCACTTACCAGACGACATTCAGGTAAATAGACTTATATATGCGGCGATATTCACGTACATGTAGTTCCCTTTTTGTTATTTTTTCTTGGGCCCGGTTTACGTTACTACACGTTAGCCATGGATCGGGCGATCGCTGTCAGACGATATTACGACTTCTTTTTTTTTATTTTTTACTTTTATATTATGCTATCTTTCCACTAATTTCGGAATTCATACTCAGGGGACGGGTGACTTATTACATCAGTGGTTATTTATTTATTTATTACTTTTTATGCAATTTCTTACTTTTTTTCCATTGGTGGAAGTTTAGTTAAACCATTGATACAAAGCCTATCTGAATGTCAGCAGACGACATTCGAATGGGAAGAAACATGAAATACACACACTTACATTTTTCAGCGTACGATTCTTGGGGTTATTCAATGTTCTTGCATTTTTATTCTTTCCGGTTTGCAGTAGAACCTATCTTTCTCCACTCCTTATTTCGTTCTTTCTTTACTTCCTTTTTTTTTGGGGGGGGGACATCTACCAATGATTTTAACACACATTTTCCATTGCGTCATGTACGAAATTTTACTTTGTTGTTTTTTCCGAACGCCAATATGTTTTGTACTAACTAGGTGTTTTTTTTTTACAATGTCTTAGCACTTCACTAGCAGTGTCAGAAATTTCGTGAAAATAGTGAATAATTCCACCCCATCTTTCCAAGCTTATAACTCCTCGAAAACAAAAAAAAAACAAATAAAAGTGTTTTTTTTTTAAGGTTTTAAACTTCAGACTTTACAGGTAAATTTCTAAAAAAGCGATTTTTTGGGGGTTTTAAATTTTAATATATTATTGATTGACCTTTTCTCTTCAATTTGTGAAATATAAAACTCCCCGACATAAATTAATTATTTACTTTTTAATAGACATTTCAAAATGGGTGACACTTGGGGGGGGCGTGAATTTAAACAAAAACGTTTGTCTAAAATATTACATTCGGTTTGTTGAATAAAATTTCACATTGACCCTGAAAATATCGTAAAAATACAATCATTAGAAAAATTTTGATAGATTTTTAAAGTTTAAAAATTGAAAAATATTGAGTTCGGAACATTCATTACTGTTTAAAAAAATATTTCTATTACTTTTAAAACAACTGTAATAGTTTATTTTGAAAGTATAATCCATAAAGAAAATAAATAACCCACTTTTAACAGAGAAATTACGAGATTTTTATATTGTATTCGCAGTTTCGTGTTAGGGGTGTCAAAAATTCCTACAAAAATTCTGATACTGCTAGCACTTCACTTTACTAATTAACTCGGAAATAGACCCAGAAAACTTTATTTTTTCACGTGTACAAATACTTTTTTTCCCCTTTGGAACATTAAGTTTACTCCTTACTCTTTCGAATACAATAGAAAACTCATAGGAAACCTACAAAAAATTTAGGATAAATCGGCTTGCACAACTAAGTCCCTCATTTTTGCCCGCCCAGTTTGGCACAGTTTACATATTTGGGTCCTTCTGTTTGCCGGGGCGGGGGATTATAACTTCCCCAAAATCGGTGTATTGGAAACATCCACAGCAGTGCTTTTTTTTTCACAAAAATTGACCACTACAAGAACTATGATTATTTCCACTTTTTGTCCGCAATAAATAACAAATAAATATACATCATTACCCGTTTATTTCGTTTGCAAAATACAGTCCGATGTTTGCATTTACATAAACTTTACTCCCCTCATATATTATCTACATCGATTCATAATGTGGTAGACTCATACATTTCGTTCATTAATAGAAACGTTGAATTTATTTCTTTCGTCGGTAGAAGAGGGGGGCAATTAAAAACATAAATTTAATTCTGTCAGTTTCTTCTTTTTCAGTTGAAAAGGCAATCAAACATCAAAAGTCAAAAATCAAGACCATAGAGCTCATTAGTTGAGTATATAACAATTTTTCACTTTTTACACATTACAATCTTTTATAAAATATGCCACCAAAAAAGACTTCCCTTAGTCGTAATACAACAGCAACCAGAAAAAGAAGTCGACAATGGGAACATTATGAACAGTCTCAGGAAGACACTTCTGGTACTTCCTTGAACAAAAATGCAAACCAGGACTATGGGTCACATCAAGTTACTTTTGACCCAGACTTATATGAGGCGGACCAGTCACAACCTACGGATATAAACACATATGTGGAACTTAGGGTTGCGCAAAACAGACAGGCTATATTAGAAGCAATGCAGAGACACACATTACGAACAACTGCTCCTAAATCATCTTTCTGGTTGCACGAAGGACGTACATATGAGGCTACACGTACTTATCAATTACGCTCAGATGTTCAAATTGAAACATTGAGTAATGGGACACCTTGCAGACAATGCAAAGCAAAGAAATGGAATCGGGAATCACCAGGTATCTGTTGTTCTGGTGGAAAAGTTATTCTTCCAGATTTAGGTATACCTCCTGAACCATTACGCTCACTTATTGATAACAATTCAATTAATTCAACACATTTCTTGAACAACATCCGGAGTTACAATAACTGCTTCAGTATGACAAGCTTCGGTGCTGAACAAATACGTGAAGGAGCCTACATGCCCACATTTAAAGTTTGTGGGCAGATTTCTCATAGACTTGGTTCTTTGCTTCCCATTGATACTGGAAATCCACAGTATCTTCAAATATATTTCATGGATGATGATCAGCAAGAAGCTACGACAAGATGTAATTATGCTCCCAAAACAAAGTTTGACATTGTTCTTGATCTGCAAAATATGCTTCACCGAGAAAATAACTTTATCAAAAACTTCCAGATGGCTATGGAGCATGCTCCATGTGATGATTTCAAAGTAGTTATACATGCTGATAAAACTCCAAGACAAGAACATAAACGTTGTTTCAATGTTCCAGATGCACCTGAGGTTGCTGTTGTAATAGTCGGTCAAGAATTTCATCAGCGAGATATCATCTTGCATCGCAGAAACTATCAACTACAGCGTATTGCTGTAACACATTGGTCATATGATGCTTTACAATACCCAATCATTCATTGGACAGGTCAAGAAGGTTATAATTTCTTTGTATGGCAGACAAATCCTCAAAATAAAGAGTTAGTAATAGGAAAAAAAATATCAGCTAATGCTTTCTACGCATTCCGAATTATGGTCCGTGACGACAGTTTTAATATTCTGATTAAATGTAGGAACCTATTCCAACAATACATAGTTGACATGTATGCTAAAATAGAGCATGAGAGGCTTATCTACATTAAAACTCATCAGAGGGAGCTAAGAGTTGCTGATTACATTCACTTAAGAGATTCTGTAAATATTGACGGCAACATTGAAAATGTGGGCCGTTTGACCATACTACCAGCAACATTTACTGGGGGACCACGATATATGCATGAACGCACACAAGATGCATTGGTCTATGTGAGAAAACATGGAACTGCTGATTTATTTATAACTTTTACCTGCAATCCCAAATGGCCAGAGATTGTGAATGAACTCCTTCCATATCAACAACCACATGATCGGCATGACCTCATAGCAAGAGTTTTTCATCTAAAGCTACGTGTCCTTATGGATTTACTTGCAAAAGGAAACATTTTCGGAGTGGTTGTAGCATATATGTACACTGTTGAGTGGCAGAAAATAGGATTGCCACATGCTCATTGTCTGGTTTGGCTTCAGCAAAAATTGAGATCCTCTGACATAGACTCTGTTATCAGTGCAGAAATTCCTGATCCTGTAACAGATCCAGTTTTACATGATATCATTAGACACAACATGATTCATGGACCACGTGGAACATTAAACAGCTCTGTACCATGTCTCAAAGAAGGAAAATGCTCTAAGAGATATCCAAAGAAATTTTTAAATGAAACTCGGTCAGATCAAAATGGTTACCCATTATATCGACGATTGCCTACTGATGCTGGAGGCTTTGAAACAACAGTTACCCTCCCTGGGAATGCAACGTTTCATGTAGACAACCGATGGGTTGTACCATACAATAAACCCCTTTGTAAGATTTTTAATGCACATATCAATGTCGAATATTGTAATAGTGTAAAATCAATTAAGTACATTTGTAAATATGTAAATAAAGGCAGTGATCAAGCTGTCTTCACATTGGAAAATAATGCTCATGATGAAGTTAAGAGATATGAAACCGGCCGTTATATTTCCACTAATGAAGCCATTTGGAGAATACTTAACTTCCACATACATGCACATCATCCCACAGTTATTCACCTCGCAGTGCATCTAGAAAATGGACAGCGGGTTTACTTCACTGAAAATAACGCAGCTGATAGAGTTGCACATCCACCTCCAACTACTTTAACGGCGTTTTTCAATTTGTGTAAAACAGATGCTTTCGCACGTACACTTCTGTATGCTGAAATTCCCGCTTATTATACATAGGACACTCATAATAAAATATCCAAGCGACGCTTACAGGGTAAGTCAGTTCAAGGCTACCCGTGTGTTAAAAAAACTGAAGTTTTGGGCAGGGTATACACCGTGCATCCAAATCATTTTGAATGCTTCTGTTTGAGACTGCTTCTACATCATGTTAGAGGTCCACAGAACTTTAATGATCTAAAAAATATTAATGGTCAAATTATGAATACATTCAGAGATGAATGTGCTGCACATGGACTGCTTGATGATGATAACCACTGGGATGCTACATTACAGGAAGCATCTACATCTGCCTTGGCACATAATTTGAGACATTTGTTTGCTATCATGTTAACTACCTGTGCAGTATCTTATCCAACACGACTTTGGCATACACACAAAGAAGCATTAAGTGAAGATTTCCTTAGGGAACGCAATCAACATCCTGGGGCTGGTATAACTTTTACAGACAAAATCTTCAATACTGCTCTGGTTCATATTGAAGATATTACATATAAGATGAATGGTAAAACACTGACAGATTTGGGTCTTACCTCACCTGATAGATCTAATACACATCCTATTGTTACTGCTTGGACACGTGAAATTAGCTATCAACCACATGAGCAAGCATCAATTGTTCGGGACGGTATTGCAAAACTAAATAGTGAGCAAATTCATGTTTTTCGAACTGTAGTTAATACTGTTGAAGATCAGCAAGGTGGCCTTATATTCCTTGATGCACCAGGAGGAACAGGAAAGACATCTGTTACCAAGTTAATTCTTGCAAAAGTAAGGTCAGAAGGAAAAATAGCTGTAGCTGTGGCATCATCAGGTATTGCAGCAACCCTTCTTCTTGGTGGTAGAACAGCTCACTCCACATTCAAATTGCCATTATCATTAATAAAAGATTCTATTCCAATTTGCCATAAAGAACGAGGATCAGATTCAGCTAAAATTTTACAGAATTGTTCCTATGGGATGAATGTACAATGGCACATAAAAAAGCATTTGAAGCTCTAGATAAAACATTGCGTGATCTCAAGTCACGTGATGTTGTCATGGGTGGCATCACACTTTTATTATCTGGTGACTTCCGACAAACGCTTCCTATTGTTCCACGTGGAAGTCCTGCTGATGAGCTCGATGCTTGCATTAAATTGTCATATTTGTGGAAGTACATCAAGACTGTAACCTTATCTACAAACATGCGTGTCCATTTTAATAGTGACCCATTGGCTGATAAATTTGCTTCCATACTTCTACAAATTGGAGATGGCAAAATTCCAACAGACAAACATGGTAAAATTGTAATTACTTCAAGTATTGGATCAATTGTTTCCTCACTCGCAGAACTTTGTAACAAAATTTACCCAAATATAGCTGCAAATTATACTAATCCTCAATGGCTAACAGAAAGAGCAATTTTAGCTCCAAAAAATGATATGGTACACATCATCAATTACCAACTGCTTGATGAAATTCCAGGTGAGGAACAAATTTACACTTCTCTAGATTCTACTGTAGATAATGACCATGCTGTACAGTACCCTACAGAATTTTTAAATTCCTTGCAATTACCTGGTATGCCACCACACAAATTAAAATTGAAATCTGGATGTCCAATTGTGTTACTCAGAAACCTTGATGCTCCACGACTATGCAATGGAACAAGATTATGTGTAACACGAATGCAACCTCATGTGATAGAAGCAGTCATATTGACTGGTGTAGCTACAGGCGAATTGGCATTTCTTCCTAGAATACCAATTATTCCATCAGATTCAACAATTCCATTTAAAAGGCTTCGGTTCCCAATAAAATTATGTTTGCCATGACAATAAATAAGTCGCAAGGACAAACCTTGGCAGTGGTTGGTCTGAACTTAGCTTCTTCTTGCTTTAGTCACGGACAGTTTTATGTAGGATGTTCACGGGTAGGTTTCCCACACAATCTATATATATTAGCACCAGAGGGTAGAACATCAAACATTGTGTAACCAAGAGCTTTATACAAATAGGAAAGCCAATTCTCCCTTCTATTATTTATAGTTATTTTTGCTGTGAATTATCAGCATGGCAGTCTCATAAGTATTGTCCACACTCCACCCATATTCCTGTCAGGTCAATGTTTTAAAACTCTGATAGGAAATTCTTATTGGAAGTTTCTAATCTTTTTCATTATAGAATGTGTACCTTTTTCTATTAAAATTTAATTTAATACAACCGTTCACTTCTTTCATGTTAAGTTACTTAAAATCACTAAACTCAGTTGCAGTGCTCCGTGGCATAGTAGTTAGCATGCCGGACAATTCACATTATATTTTCACATTCGCGCTGACCTACCGTAGTCTTTTTTTTTTTTTTCATAAACACCTAAAATGGATTTTCTTGGTGGCCGATTGTTAAAATTGCATGTTTTTTTTTCACACTTAATTTTCCAACTTCGCCCCAATACTCCGGGTTTGATCCTTCCTACTTACCTAACATCACTTTTTATTTATTAAACAATCCCCATCCCGGAAACAAACACCCGGGCAACGATTTTTTTTTATTCTTTTGTTTTGATTTACTCAAAACCGCACACACCTCGAAACATCCTAGCAACGCCGGGTACCCCTGCTAGTAATAAAAATAAAGTTCGTTTCATTTTGTTTTCAGAATTTTCGATTCGATGTTTAAGTTTTATGGGCGAGGACGATTGTTTAGCAGTGATTAAATGAAAAGTTGTAAAGAATATTAAAGCCGTGAATTCTTATTTGACAGTTTAAAATATTTACCTACTTCGTTTCTTTTGTTTAAACAAAGCAATATTAATCGTTTGTTAATAGCTGCAAGCATATACGGAAAATATTTGTATATGTATCTTTTTACATGCGCAAGGTAGTTCCGTGAAATAAGGCTATCAGTATTTAACTGTCTGGTAATAGTTTGTATTTTTTTTTTTTGGTTTGTTTGTTTAGCGTTCGGTAGTGTGTCCGGCAGATAACTACAGAAGTGTAGATAATCAATGTAGGATAATCGGACTGTATTTATACCTTTTTTTCCTGTGAACATCTGTGGTGTTATATGAGGTAAGCGAAAAGTAAATGTCTGTTTCTGAATGATTGATAATCGGTAAATGTTGGTCGTTCTAACGCTAATGTCTTATGTGGAGCTTGACGCTATATTTGTCTAATTCTTAAAGTGTTCATTAATGTAGGAATTCGTTTCATTCTGGAAATATGAGATTGTCCGGTTTTAGCCAATTGTAAAAGTCGGAACATTATCGGGGAGAAGTTTGTAATTTAGTAATGTTAATGCGCAAATCGGAACGAATATCTTATGTCTAAGGTAATATATGTAATGTTGCCATTGTTATGGTGGTTCTCCACGGATGCAATCTAGCATTTTAACATCACAACTGAATATATAACGGTGTGCAAAAGTTACATAAGATGGTGGGTAATAGTTTAGACATAGTAAATCTGTATGTGTCATCTCTTCATGCAAACCTACGAAAAGTTGGTCCAGAGGGGAATTTCTGCAATCGGAATTTATATACAGAATAATGATATGTATGTATATATGCATAAATGCATATCTATATGGAAGAATTATTTTTAGGCTATCATGTTACTTTGTCCGTGCATCTGACCTATACACGCACACACACATACACACACATATATGTATATATATACATACATACACACACAAGGGCACACACACACTATATATATATATATATATATATATATATATATATATATATATATATATATATATATATTCTCACATTCGCTATTATGGGATAAATTAATTTGTATCGATCCACACTTATTTCTATGCATCGATGGTAATCCCTACTGTTCATATTCTGGCTAAAGGAAAACGCAATTCTGCGATCTAAAATGTAAATTAAGATCGGCTAACGGCCATATTAATATTCCTAGAGTTGAAATAAAGTTAGTTAAGCACACTTTGTTATGTACTTCGGATGCATATCAATGATATTAAATTAGTATATAAATATGCATTAATGTCCGGATAGGATTTATAATTAAATCTATAATCACAGGCACGCAGCAATTAATATTCTTTTTCATATTCTTCTACTTTCTTTTCTATTCATTCTTCTACAATTTTTATACTTTGTCTTATTATTATTATTATTATTATTATTATTATTATTATTATTATTATTATTATTATTATTATTAATGTTGGCTACATGGATCTTTCACACAAGTCAAAAAACGATCTGATTGGAGACCTGTGGTATTCTCTGGAAGCTGAGTGTCAAGTCTCATCAGACGTCAAGCTCTCTTCTCCTTCTTCGATAGCATTTGCAAATAAATTTGCATCATCGTAACAGCCTATTACCATTGATTTCTCGCTGGCAGTGGCCATTGGTTTATACTGGAATTTCAGTGGCACTAAGCCTCCCAAAGATCCCAGTTCTCTTCGCACTTGTCCAGCGGATGTCTGGCCAGTGCTCCCTCCTCGGTCTTTCGATCATCCTTGACCCTTCTAGTCTGTTTTTGTATTCCTCTTGGGCCAGTTTGTAGCATTCACTTACGATATCTTTTATCGTTTCGTCTATTTGTCCACAGAGTCTGCATTTGCTGTTTTCTTGTGTTTTATCGATCCTTGCTTTGATATGGTTGGTTCTTATTGATTTATCTTGTGCTGCAGTTATTAGAGATTCAGTTTCTCGGTTTATATGTCCTTTTCGCATCCATGTCCAGTAGGGCAGGTCGATTTGCAACTTTTTTCAAATTGGCACTGGTGATGATAGTTGGGATTTGATATGATAAGAACATATACCAAAAATTAGATTCCTATCTTGAACAGAAAATTGAGCATTTAATTTAAAAATTGTTTAGAAAAATGCTGAACAATCCTTCATTTTCATAGCATTTTTCACAACACTGACTTTGAAATTTCACTATTTCTTAATAAAATATTCAATTAAAATGTATATATTTATATGAAATACATTGGAATAAAAATAAATGCATGAATTATAATTTTAATTATGAATCACAACTAGGAAAATATCTACAATTTTTACTACATTGATTAAACCCAAATTGTAAAAAAAGCTAATTAGCAAATAAGTCTTTTAAATTTCACAATTCAAAAAGATATGTGGAGATGTATTACACAATATAACAACTTGATACAAGTTACAGAACCATTTATTTTAATTTTTTATTAGAGGCAATAATATAAACTTATAATAGAACTAATTTGTTCTGTATAATTTCTTTTTGAGGAAAATGAAGGTCTAATTTGCTGGCACAATGACTTTATAATAATGTGTCTCTGTCTTGCTTCCTGCCCATATACAACTTTTTGAGAAAAATCAATCAAATTTGACCAGTGTGTGGATGTAACATTGATAGTAGTATTTTTTTTTTGAGTTGTTCACTATTTTTATTTCCACTTTTCATAATTATCGGTATATTCATTTAAATTGTTCATATTTGTGTTCCGTTTATTGTCTCACAAGTTCTATGTATGCGTCTTTTTTTCATCTTTCTATTCATTATTTTATTTGTACTCACACAACCCCCATCAACGATTTCCATCCGTCTACAACAGTTTGGAGTCTTGGTGACAATCAAGTCTTCTTAGATTCCCAGTTCATCCAACTGTTCTGATAACATTAGCAAGTAAATCTGCATATCGCAACTGCTGTATACCATAGATTTCTCGCTGGCTATGACTCCTAACCTTCACTGGAATA
Source organism: Euprymna scolopes (assembly GCF_053919585.1). Lineage (NCBI taxonomy): Eukaryota > Metazoa > Mollusca > Cephalopoda > Sepiida > Sepiolidae > Euprymna > Euprymna scolopes. The sequence goes on from NC_136485.1 coordinate 123,344,667, forward strand.
TGGGTGGCAAGAAGCCTCCTTAAAGATCCAGTCTTTGGGTGATAAGTGTTAATATATCAAAAACCAGAAATTGATAAACATAAAAACGCAGGGTGTAGTTAACTGTGTGATGTTCTATAGGTTCCATTAAACAAGCTATAAATAATACGGGTTAATGTTAGAGTTGAGATATGATCACAAACATTTGAGTGTGCCTTCTTCTCTATATCATTTGTTGTTTATTTCCTTATTACCACTCAATTAAATTCCATTTATTTGGTTTATAATATATATTAATACATTTCGGACATATACATGAAATTGTCCATTTTTTTTCTTACAATTCGATTGCATTCAGTCATGTAATGTGTATGTATACATACGTAGTCTCATACAACGATATATGTAGACATATGAATGTACATATATATATATATACATTTGCATTTATAGTGTTATCACATAATAATAATAATTATAATAATAATAATAATGTATGTGTGTGTTTATTTATATATCATATAATATATATATGTATCATTAAAAACAACAAGAGAATTATTGTTTTCCCTCTTCTTCCCGTTGTAATCTATTTTGAATACATGGAAACAAGTCAGTAATCACTTTACTATCATAGCAATAGAAGAATATAACTTTATATTACTATCATTTTCTTATTCATACTTTCTCTTATTTATTATGTATAGTTTTTTTTTAAACATTCAAGTTAAAAATTTCAATTACTGAAAATTCTTCGTTGACAAGACAATTATTATTTATATCTACAGCATTTATAGTAGAAGTTCTATTGTTTTATCAGGTGCGCAACGTATTTACAGTGTATTTTTATGCCTTTAAAAATCCTCGATATTCCGTTATTGATGTCTCAAGTATCCGAGCTTTACCTGAAGCAATAATGCTACTTGAATATTAGTTCAAAATAAATCTTCTTACAATTGAAGTGCCTGCATTACTCAGAACAGAATTAAGAATTAATTAAAATATCTCCACTTTTAAGATATTAAATTTTGCGGTTCGAAATTACGGACATTTACCAATTTGTTATTGAGATTAGTGAGTTCGACGATACGTACTTCACGAAATTCACTAATGTTCAAAGTAAAGTCAATACTAAATTAGAAATGTGTATGCATCATCTCTCAACTTGTTTTATATTGAAATAGTTAATCTTGAAAAGGTGTTTTTCCCATCTAATTATGCTAATTGTAATATAAGGACAAATACAAAAGAGAAGGCATTAAACTTTTATTTACAGAAATTCTACAAATAAGGTTGTTGTTCGATTGTGTTAACACGTATATTTATCATCAGCCTAATCATAATACCCTGTATAGACATATTCAGCCCTTTATATATGCACGAGTGTTTGGGAGTCTTTCTATATAAACCGCTTGAGATTCTTAAATGGTTACTCATTAAGTGCTAGATAAGTTCAGTATCGCTTAAAATAGTTGAGCATTACATTATGCTGTGTAAATATAATGTGCATTGATTATGATGACGGTTTATTCTCTATCCTATCATTTGCATTATTTTACATTTAAACAACAGTTCTTCAATAGATGGAAACGAAATAGAAGTAACGATTTGCTTGATGACACTTTAACAAATCCACACAATATTAACTCAGTAAGATGTAAATACAAAGAAAGTTTTAAAGTGACGCATGCCAAATGAGTTACACAAACATGAGCAAATATTGGAGAGAAAATTTCTGTGTGTAAATGTGATTTACTCGGGCGTCATGATCAGATTTTATTCGTGATTCCATGAATCGTTCCTTCAAATAATCGTGAGGAACTGAAATTGGAAATACAAAATCAATGGTTACAATATTTTTAGAACAAGGGTTCGCACATACATGTAAAGAAGTCATATACAATGACATAGCACATGCCATGTATAACGTCATAAATAGCGTCATATATGATGTCAAGTATCATATCATGTAAGAAGGGGAAAAAGTAGATTCTCTGGGCAATGCATCTCAACTTATATATATATATATATATATATATATATATATATATATATATATATATATATATATATATATAATCAAATTCGTGGGTCCGGGCATTTAGTGATTATGATAGATAGTACCATACAAAAAAACTGTTTAATGGTGAGTTTTTTTATAGAAAAGAGATCGCAGTACAAACTTACAAAAAGGGTTAAATATGCACCGAGAAATAAGCTTAAGCTGGTGATAATAATGTCAATAATTAGGAAATTCAAATTATGGATAAAAACAAGTGAAACAAATTGATCATAAAAGATGCAGAATTTTTAGGAAAATCATGTAGTATTTAAGATTGTTCTCATAAAGCAATATAGATCGGCAGATTTCTGTTGTCGAAAGCTGGAACGCTGAACCACACGTCAAGTCACACAAACTTTTTCACAGCGGCATTAGACCGTCTGGAAGAGCGAAGTTTCGGTTGAATATTCTGTGCAAGTTTAAAAGAAAACGTCAATTATTTCGTATAGTAACAAGGAAGCGTATCAAAATATCATTCCTTCATAATGTTTTTGGTCGGCATTTTTGTAAAGTAATTAACACCTCGATCTCGAGGTATGTATGAAACATATTATGCCGAAAGCCCGTAACGTGACAAGTCGCGTAGGCGACACAAATAAAGTGTTTGCTCTTTTTTTTACCTCATTTACCTTTTAGTGTTACAGGTTCGAGCCTGGCTACTGCAGCCAATTTTTTTTTAGTGCAGGGTTGCTCAATACCCTTACGATAATGCTACTTCACACCCGGGCATCACCGAGTACCATCACTAGTCATATATAATAGTAGGTTCATCTTAATGTCTAGTCGTCGAACAAGTACAGTAAGCTAAATGCACCAGTATTTTTAAGGCGAGTTTAAGATATTTTCATAACGCTGAGAATTAATTCATTATTTTTTTAAGAAGAGGTCTTTGTTTAAAAGGGGGTTACACATTATTTTAAGTAAAATATATTATTTTTCTATACATATGCTGTAAATGCCTTGGCAATATCTACTGTCTCATATACTATATTCTGCCTGTCGACTTTGTCGCACAAGAGGATTTTATCTGACGTCAACACAAATTTGGACAGGAAAACGAAAATTTAGTTGTATGTAATGTCGAGTTTATAATGTAGGATTACATAGCGTTCAGAATACGTGGCTGTTAAAATTAGTATTAAGATTATGATTTTATAAAAGTACATTGTTTTCAATGTAGTCAAATCATATGTTAAGCATATGTATAAGTATTGCACGTCCGACTTTCGAAGAATTCATTTGCAGTTAACATTAAAATGTCCACTAGGTTGGAGGAAACTATAGTCGAATTTCAAGTTTTGAATTTATGTTACCGAAGTTCTTACATGCGTCTAATTTACATCGTATATTGTTATTTTTATTAGAAAGTTGCATAACATCTCCCCCTGTTTTACATCATATGAATATATATTATCAAGCCGGTAGTCTTTGTAGAAATTCATATGTTGTATATGGACAAACATTAATAAATGCAACCGATAAAAATTTATTTTATAGTGAAATATTCATTAAAGTATATATTACACGTTTTGCGTTAAAATGTTTTAAAGTTAGATCATCTTTGTTTATATCGATATCTATGAAAATGTGTTACGATGTTTAGTAATTGACAAATGTTTTGCTAGATTTCCTCGGTGTGTGTATCCGCGTGAGACTACAGTGGAACTTAGGCTAAAGATATGGAAAAAAGCTTTAACTATAGCACGAAACATTAAAAAAAATGTGTAGTTCTATTTTAGTTATATTAGTTATACAACTAAATATTACAAGAAATATATAGCTAATCGTGTGTTTTGTAGATTATCGCAACTATTTGGAGCAAGATTTTGCAAGGTGAATTGATAGGTGTTTGGCTTACATCGTGAAGCAAAATGTGGTAGGCAAAAAATCAGGAACACAGATAAGAAAATAGAAGAGAGGGATTTCTTGGCTGTAATATATACAAACTTTGGTCAATTTAAGACAAAACCCTCATCAACAAAAATATATTAATCTTCACGGATAACACGCATTTATAAATACAATATATAAATACTTACTTTGTGTTTAGCTGCTCGGTAAACACTAAGAAGAGCGTCAAGCAAGGAGATATATTTTCAGCAATCCCGTTCTGTTTTACACTAGCCGCTGTTATGCTTAAGACAGAAGAGACTTACCCAAATGAGTTTTCTATAGACAAATTTCATCGAACCTCTCTTACGCTGATGATATAGCTCTTGATAATGAACGCATACCTAAACTTCGAGTTTGTGTTAATGTATTTACAAAGGAGATAGGATTAGAAATAAACCCAGAGAAAACGGAATGTATGTCTACAGCTAACTTATAAAATAGCCTGAATATGACTTAAGGATAACCCCATCAAGCAGGTCCCCCAATTAATTTATTTAGGGCATACACTGACTTACTTCAGTGACAAGGAGACGGCATTGAAACACTAAATCGGGACGAGGTGTACAGCTTTCTAAAAACACAGCACCTCAATAAAAAAGGGACTGATAATTGTTAAAGTAAAAGTTTGTATAATTTGGGTTCTTTCAGTAGTTTATATGGCCTTGATTGTATCACATGGACTCGTCAACCAGCCAATCACGTTGAAGTGATAAAAAATACGTAATTCATTTCATTACGGGACATTATCTGATCGAAAAAAACAGAACTACCCTTGACCAAACTATTTTATTACCGCTTCTATTTTATAACCTTAAAACCTTTTGATCATGTCAAACGATTAACCTATAGCCTTTCAAAATTATAATTTCAGGGTATGTTAGAAGGCAAAAGAGGCAGGTGAAAGCCAAATGGATAGTAAGGAGAATATGTTTTGATTAGAAACTTCTCAACAGTTGGGCCTCCATCACCCAACTTGCCCTGGATCGGGATGAATGGCAAAACATAAGTCACGTAAGTTCGAGTCCACATAATGATGACTGTTGTAAAACCTTAAAAAAGAAAGTCTGTGGTCATTATTACCTATCGTACACATCTGCTTCAACGACTAACGCAGGCAACGATTCGCTTAAGGCACGTTGACAACAAAGAGGATATTTTAGCGTTTTCCCAGTAAACTCAATGTTTAACCATATATTTTATTTATACGCTTTTTCATAGTAAAGTACAAAGAAACAGTTTTCTATGAAATACCGTCATTGTTTTGTCACGACGCATACTCTATATGAGTATAAAGTAACATGCTTACGTTGTAATTACTTTGGTAATTACGTTTAGCTTTAAGGTTTCAAATCCAATTAAATATGAACACAGTTTCGGCAAAATTGTTTTCTTTATGGCTGCTATGATAATTTTCTACCTAGCGTGCAGAACAGAAAAGTGAATTTGAAGCCACTGCACTGTGGTGATAAAAGTAACTTCCGTCTGAAATCTAAACACATTTATTGTAACATTACAGTTATTTCTAACTTTCAGATATGGTTTTATTTTCCAAACTTTTTGCATTCCTTATTCGTTGTATTTGTAATCGTACAAGAAGTGCACATAGTAAACTTATTAATAATAATATTTTGTTCCATTGTTTCTAGTAATATTTTCTCTTCTTTATATTACGTGTACTTCCATTCAAATGATTTTTATTTTTCCAAAAGGTTTTAACGTTTTTGATTACATTTAATTTTTTTAGTAGGGCTTAATTCTTATTTGTTGAGACCACTTCATAAGAAAAAATGTATCGATATAGGAAGATTTCTCGATCATTGAAACACACCAGAAACAATGTTTTTCTTTTAAAAACGGATTGAGTAACGTGCTTTCGGTGCTTTTCTACATTTCTTTATATTGACGGGCAGCATTTCTTGCCTTAACGAGTAATGGAGAAACAGCATAACCAAAAAAAAACCTCCACAATGCATTTTTCTTTATAAAATTACACCGGAATCGATAGTTTCAGAATTAATTGTAACATTCGTACTCTAACATTTTATTATTACTCCTTGTATTTGGGTCAGTGTCCAAGCCCAATTTTTTTTGAGGGGGCTTATGCATATTTGTTGTATATATATACATCCGGGGAGAAGCTGCTAAAAACAGCCTATCCTGCCTTGACAGAGTACAAAATGCAACCTCTCTCCCACAGAAGAGACATTGCGAGCCCGTCTTTAGTTTATCTTTATTTCCATGGACAGTGCTCGTGTGAGCTCCAATCGCTGGTCCTTCCTCGCCAATCTTACACAATAAACACCTGTCTAGCTGAAACCACTCTCATTAATTTTCCCCACTCTTTATTTGTGCCTAAATCAAAACGTAGATTCAATGAACAAAGCTTCTTTCTTAGAAGTGCACGCCTGTGGAATACTCTTTCGTTTGCCTGTTTCCCACCTGACTACAACTTGGATGTCTTCAAGTCTAACATAAAAAAATTCCTGATGAACCGCCCCCTTAGGTAAGACACTTTATCAAACCTCCAATACTAAGGATTACTACGATACTATCCCATTGATTACTGTACACGCAATAACCCTTATCCCTGAGTGGCTTCCGGGCCTTGATAAGTGGTGACCTCCATGTAAAAAAAAAAGAAAAAAATTATATAAATACTGCTATTTTTCCATTTATTTTTAAAAGTTGTTACCTCCTTATGCGGGTTACCAATCCAGCTGTTTGAGTTTCCATGCTAGGTTATTACTAATAATGAAACGAAAACGAATGAAACTCAGCTTATAGAATCGATGCATCACTGCAAAATCACCAGGACCAATGGTTTCAGAGTTGATTCAATATGTATTCGGAGAAGTTACTTATTAATGAAATCTATTTTTGCTAGACAAGTATGCACATATACACTTAAGAAAATCAATTAACGTGTATAATTACATTTCTGTTTATTGTTTCATAATGGCCTAATATATCTTTTAGTAAGCATATCATTTATTTTTCATCATAGAGGTAAAAGCGCTATTATCTTATACGTAAGTTAACATACCTTGTTAACATTGTTTTTATGAGGGGGGCCGACAATTATCACTGGCACTATTAGCTCAGTCTACACAATAACTACATCATTACAGCTTTATTTGTTTTTGACTAGCATGAACTTCTTTCACCGAATCTGATCTGGCTTTGTTCCATCTTTTCCCCGAAACACATAGTTACACATGTCCTACTACTTTAGAATAACTAAAAAATTATCTTAACAATAAAAACTGTTAATGTAAAGATATAATTATAACAACCCTAATCCACAACATATTAAATTATGTAGCTGTAATTTTCTGTGGTATGCATTTAAACTAAAGTGCACATTTAATCCTTCATGATAGAAGTGAATATATATATATATATATACTAGCTGTACCCGGCCACGCGTTGCTGTGGCTCAGTTTGTTAAAATGGAACACATGTGAAAGTAGAGACAAGTTTGATTCTTTTTTCAAGAGAATGTACAAATTATTTATTTTTTAACAGATGTTAAGAAAATAAACAGAAAAATACTTCCATCATTAATTATGCAAAAAAATAAATAAAATGTTGATTTAGTGTTTCAATATGCTTATAAATTACGATAACACTTGCTGAGTATGCACTGTTTTACGGTTGTTGTAAAAATGGAACGGAAACTTAACTTTCGCTTCATTTTAATCTTTCTTAATTTTTTAATTGTGCCCCCTAAACGAATATAATCAAAACAGTAACATGCAACAATTGAACTTATGCATATAAAACACAAAATGGGTGTTTGTATTACTGTACACATAGATTCGAAAAAGTTGTCAAAAAACAAATATATAACAAATAAATGTTATCAAAGGCAAGATAAGTTACTTTTCTGCAAAACTGGATATATTTTTTTGTGTTTTTATTCAATGTAACATATTTATTCAGCTCGAAAAACATACGGTGTTTACCGATGTATTTGAAAATTCAAGATGGCGTCTCACACCCTCGTTAACACCGTAAGTATGAAAAAAGGTGGTATAAATAAAAAAACTATACAAAATACTATTAAAACCCGCCGAATATGTGTAAACCTATGCCACGGTAACATATATTGAGCGAGTTTTTAACAGTATTTTATCCAGTTTTTTATTTATAACATCTTTTCCCACACTTACCGTGTTAAAGAGAGAATCAGACGCCATCTTGAATGTTCCAATACATCGGTAAACACTGTATGGTTTTCGAGCTGAATAAATATATTACATTGAATAAAAACACGAAAAATATATCCAGTTAGGTAGAAAAGTTACTTATCTTGCCTTTGATAACATTGATTTCTTATATATTTGTTTTTTGACAACTTTTTCGAATCTATGTGTACAGTAATACAAACCCCACAAAATATTTATTAAAAAAAAACATTTTTTTTACAGATAATAAGGAAAGGGAAATAATTCCATTTTTAAACGAAAAAGTCAGTTTACCTAACTTACTGTATTAATGCTATTTTTTTAAGCAAGAAAAAAAAGGTAAATATCCAGATACGCTACTACAGAACACCGACCACTCTAATTTGTTTCTTTATAGGTAATTGAAGTCGCTGACAACGAATCTGATAGTCAAACTTGGGGCAAATTTACCGTTAGCATAGTATTTACCCCTGAACCCACGAACTTCTTTCCACCATTTTGCAGCTTCCGTTTATGCTACGCGCATGCACGCTGTAGCATAAACGACGGATTCACCAAGCAAACTACGTTGGGGGGAGGGGATGTTTTTTTTTCAGGACATAGAATTTTCTAATTTTCAAAAATACATTATAGCGCTTTTTGGGTGGAAAATTTAAAATTAGCTGAAAAAAAAATAAAATAAGAAAAGGAAAGCACACCAAGTTGGAGTAGGGGGGGTAATTTATCTATTTTTTTTTTTTTTTTTACCTGGAACATCGAATTTTCACATTTTCCGTAAGTAACGCACCGACATTTACCAATTAGAACACCATTTAACATTTTCCGAAGATTTTACTTTGTACATAGGGGGCGCGAGCGGGGGGGTGATGTTGCCACGCACACGCCCCAACATCACATCCCACCCCCAAACAAATTAGAGTGGTCGGTGTTCTGTAGTAGCGTATCCGGATATTTACCAAAAAAAATATTTAGGTTTGGCTATAAATTCCTAAACTCATTTCACCCTAAATAATTTAGGTGACTGAAATAGGAATCTAAATGAATCTTTAATTTTTTGAATAGTATGTGAGAAATTCATTTTTCTTCGAGTTATATTGAATTCATTAATATGGACTTTAGGGACTTTTTTCCGTAATGTTACTGTAAAAATTATTTTTTAATTGTTACAAATTACGATGCTTTAAAAAAAGCAAAAATAAATTCTTGCGTTTTTTATTTACTACTGAAAACCATAACTTTAGTAAAGGTATTTTTGTTTAAACAAAATAAGACATTTTCACTAAGAGTTAAGTAAAACTAATTTGTTCATTATATTCTGCGATCATTATTTGAAAAATACTGCAATTTTCATTAAATTCGTTAATTTCCTGATTTTTGGTGAATTTTTAAGTAAAGGGAGGAGTCAAAATGTGTATACACTTTGAGCGTCGCAATTCATTTTGCGACCACGTGTGGTTAATTTAAATAAAAGGTCAATCACATGGTTGCATTATCAATAATCATGTAATTAAACCCATTGAAAATTTACCGATATTGTAAACACATTCTGTTTACATTAAGCCTGTAGTGTTTTTTTAGTGATGCAATGTTGTCAACTGAGATTTAAAAAAAAACCCGCGAGATCAGGAGAAAGAAATGTCCAGAAAATCGCTAGATTTTTAACTTATCGTTTGAAATTTTCAAAATCGCTAATTCCCCCCCCCCCAAAAAAATACTCCATAATGTTCCGTGTTTTCTCACTATGGGTTTGTATTACTGTACACATAGATTCGAAAAAGTTGTCAAAAAACAAATATATAACAAATAAATGTTATCAAAGGCAAGATAAGGTACTTTTCTACCTAACTGGATATATTTTTCGTGTTTTTATTCAATGTAACATGTTTATTCAGCTCGAAAACCATACAGTGTTTACCGATGTATTGGAACATTCAAGATGGCGTCTCATTCTCTCTTTAACACGGTAAGTTTGGGAAAAGATGTTATAAATAAAAAACCGGATAAAATACTGTTAAAAACTCGCCCAATACATGTTACTGTGACATAGGTTGAAATATATTCGGCGGGTTTTAATAGTATTTTGTATAGTTTTTTATTTATAACACCTTTTTCCAAACTTACGGTGTTAACGAGGGTGTGAGACGCCATCTTGAATTTTCAAATACATCGGTAAACACTGTATGTTTTTCGAGCTGAATAAATATGTTACATTGAATAAAAACACGAAAAATATATCCAGTTTTGCAGAAGAGTAACTCATCTTGCCTTTGATAACATTTATTTGTTATATATTTGTTTTTTGACAACTTTTTCGAATCTATGTGTACAGTAATACAGTAATTTTTTTGCTGTTGTTTCTTGCTTTTTATACTTTTAGATCGTATTTTAAACTAAACTTCGGAGGTTGGAATGCCCCCCACCTAAAATGTACTTGGAAAAATAGTGAGATTTAAGAATGGTTAGTCGAAAAAAAGGTGAAAAACAAAACAAATAATCACTAAATAATTGTTACCAAAGGCAATAAATGCTACTTTTTTTTTACTTACATGAATGAGTTTATTTTATGTTTTAAAGTATTTTCAAGCGCTTTTCTTTGTTTTTTAATAATCTAATGCGTATGTGGGTGCCAAATACCTCCAGATTTTCTAGAATTTCCCGCTGGATTGTAAACGAAATCTCCAGATCTAGCAGGAAAACCGCTAAATTGTAACACTGGTCACGTGACAGGAAGCGGTAATAAATAATTGTCCCTAAATAGAAAAATGGCCTCTCGGTACAAAGAAATCCACCTATTTATCATAGAAAAATTAAGTATAATGTTATAATTAAAAAGAAATATATAAAAACACGCATGGATATAGTAAACATATTATACCAAAACGTGGAAGCCATCCGTCCAGTGGTTTTTTAGACAATTAATTCCGAACGAATCAACAGTTACATTTTATATATATAGATATATATATACTTTAAGACTGTAAATTATATTTTACCTGAATTTATTGTTCGACTACCGAAATCATAACCCGGTCACAATTTCCACTTCGATGTCTTTTAAGAATCCGTAACAGATTTTATAAGGAGTATCAGTTTTTGAAAAAAGATGTTTTCCATAAAGACGAAACCTAAAATTAATAGCCCCCTTTCTTTCTATTTATTTCTCCTCTTTCCTCTTATTTTCGCTCCCTCTCTCTCTCTCTCTGATTCTCTCTCGCTCTCTCTCTCTCTCTGCCTCTGTCTCTCTCTCTGTCTCTCTTTCTCTCTGTCTTTCTCTGTCTCTGTCTCTTTGTCTCTCTCTCTCTCTCTCTCTCTCTCTCTCTCTCTCTCTCTCTCTCTCTCTAATATGAGTTAACTATTTTTACTACCTTTACTGTTTTCTCATTTTGGTAATAGTGGACAATTCCATTTTTTTTACTCTGTCTTTCCTTCAATGCATTCGAATGTTAATAGAAAAATGATTATCAACTTGGGGGAGGTCACGTGACATGCATAGAGAGAGGAAGAGGGTGATAAACAGAAACGGTGTAAAAGATGGGTCGCTCGGTGGGTAATGGCTTTATTTTATTTATTTACTTTCAAACATAAATCATGTTTATTTCAGTTTTCGCGTTTTCTGTAGCTTCATATTTATAAATTTTGTCTCAGTTTTAACAGTTCTACTTTCTAATCAATTGTTTTAATCGGACACACACAGCCTCAAGCTACTCTCAAACTACTGTTCTAATACTTTCTATCCTAATTTCTTAAGTTTCTAATTTGCTTCCATTTTGCAATTTACTATTTTCTAATACCTTATGTTTTTCTCCTTTTATCACGATCTTTCATCTACTCAATCTCGACATGAATTGCATTGTTTATTAACATTGTTAGATTTTTCTTTCTGTATTTTCTGTTTTCTTTTATCATAATTTCCTTGCTTTCTTTCTATTATATTTCCACCATATTTGTTTTCTCGGCACACTTTTCTTATTTTCTATTGTTTAATAAACTTTATTTTCCTAACGCACTTAGAAGACTTTTTGTATTCTTCTCTCAATAATCTCCACTTCTTATGTAGAACTCGAAGTTTATTCCCTATTTTTCCAATTGCCTATTGTTTCACCTGCTTTCCCTGTATTCGTTTTAATTCCTCCTTGCTTCGTTTTGTTGTTATATTATTTTATTCTAGATAAAACTATTCCATATTGGTTTTCTTTTGTTTACCTAGACTTATAACATAGTTTCTTCAGTTTTATTCTCTAATTTATCATATTCCCCAGATTACTACTTCAAAATTGAAACACTTCCCTTGTTTTTTTATGCCTTTTTTATTTTCTCTTCTGTATACCAATACCACACCGTTTCAGCAAAACAAAGTTCAGTATTGCTTTTTTCTTTACTTATTCGTCCGTTCCTGCTTTGGAAATAGTCTCTCTTTCCTTATTATTTTCACATTTACTTGTCGTTCGCTTCTTGCATTTTTCAATATGCTGCAGATTTCTTTCTAGATCTTCCTACATTTTGAACTCCATCTTTATTACTCCCTTAATGAGTGACATGGCGTAATTTCTATAATATTGTTATTGATACAATTAAGCATCGCTCTTTCTCGCTTTATTCCTGTCTACTCAATCTGTTTTTTTTTTTCTTCTTCTTTTTGCTCTGATCAGAACTTATTTATGTATCACTTGCATTTGTCTGCAAGGTGTACTATTGATATCGTCTTTCGTTCTGTGTTGTTGACTTATTTTTTCTTTTTTCCTCTGTCATACTCCTTAATTTTTCTTTTTTCTTTTGTCATACTCCTAATTTTTTTCTTTTTTCCTCTGTCATACTCCTTAATTTTTCTTTTTTCCTCTGTCATACTCCTTAATTTTTCTTTTTTCCTGTCATACTCCTTAATTTTTCTTTTTTCCTCTGTCATACTCCTTATTTTTTTATTTTTTCCTCTGTCATACTCCTTAATTTTTCTTTTTTCCTCTGTCATACTCCTGTATTTTTCTTCTTTCCTCTGTCATACTCCTTAATTTTTTTCCTCTGTCATACTCCTTAATTTTTCTTTTTTCCTCTGTCATACTCCTTAATTTTTTTTCCTCTGTCATACTCCTTAATTTTTCTTTTCTCCTCTGTCATACGCCTTAATTTTTCTTTTTTCTTCTGTCATACTCCTTATTTTTTCTTTTTCCTCTGTAATACTCCCTAATTTTTCTTTTTTCCTCTGTCATACTCCTTATTTTTTTCTTTTTTCCTCTGTCATACTCCTTAATTTTTCTTTTTTCCTCTGTCATACTCCTTAATTTTTCTTTTTTCCTCTGTCATACTCCTTAATTTTTCTTTTTTCCTCTGTCATACTCCTTAATTTTTCTTTTTTCCTCTGTCATACGCCTTAATTTTTCTTTTTTCCTCTGTCATACTCCTTAATTTTTCTTTTTTCCTCTGTCATACTCCTTAATTTTTCTTTTTTCTTCTGTCATACTCCTTAATTTTTCTTTTTTCCTCTGTCATACTCCTTAATTTTTCTTTTTTCTTCTGTCATACTCCTTAATTTTTCTTTTTTCTTCTGTCATACTCCTTAATTTTTATCTCCTTTTAAAATCACTTATTTCTTAATCATTCTCATTTGTTCACTCCAAATCTTATCACTTATAAATATTTTAATAATATTATACTCGTATTCTTGTTTTCGTCTTTTTTTTTTTCGATTGTCCTCACGTGCATTTTCATTCAATATACCTGTCTTGTTTACCGTTTTATCCTTTCTATTCTTCTCTGGACTTGTACTCAGCTTGTTTGATCTTGTCTCTATTGACGCGTTTAGTCGCTTTATCTGGGGGTTATACATGCTTTTCTAGACCTTTCTTATGTAATCGTAGCTCATTTCGTTTTATTTGATTCAAATATTTCTAAATCAAATAAGCTTGCCTCTTTTCTTTTATTCACATAACCCATATATCGTTTCTCATCTTCTATTTTATTACATCTCAACACGTTTTCTGACATAGCCTTTCTGATCATTTCATGTTTGGTCTTACTTTTTCTTTAGTAATTCTAGAATTTTGACACGTTTTCATTTTTCTATGCTCTTTGTTTTTCTTCTACCTTGTTTACCTCTTTGATTATCTTTAGCAGATACACAAAGATCAAAGTGTAGTATCTGCTTCGGCAATGTTTGTAGCAATCAGTTTTGGTCAATGTAGGGAAACCCTTCATACCAATTGTCACTATCCAGTTCACTCTCGGGGGAACTGGTTCCCCTCCTTTTTATCTCACATTAAAAAAAAACGACCTTGCGCTTAAGTTGCTTAGTGTGGAAGCAAATAAATAACTACTTTTCCCATTTATCTTGATTTCTACCTTCTCTTCTTTCTGTTTATTTTCTTCTTTTTTTTTCGAATTCCTTGTTGAATCCCACTCTTTTATTTGTTTTTATATAATTTTACAACCTCAATCCCGTGATTTATTAATTCTTTTCTGGTTATTCTCTTTCCTTCCTTTCTAATTTTTCGTTCATATTTTTATGATATTAGGGGTAGGCTATAGAAACAAAATTTTTCAAATAAATGCCAAAAGTGGCTTATTACCTTCATTTATATGTAAATAGATGGGAACAAGTGATTTTGTTCAAAACGGGTCAAAATTGGAGGGTCGCTGGCCCCAAACGTGATTTGACCGCGTCGACGCGTGAAAATGGCCCAAATTTCGCCCCCGAACACACTTAATCACTTATTGAAAGCCACAGGGTGCATTTTTTTGACTATAAATGCATTTGTATCATTAAATCTAACATTCCCATTGGCTATCCCACAAGTATAGGGTTTTTAGTGTATCTCAGAGTCCAAAATGGGTTAAAATTACCCCAAAATTAGCCAAAAATGGTCGGAAATCACGGATTTTCCAAAATGCACCTCCCAAGCCACACAGGGTGCAATTTTTGACTATAAATGGCTCTATATCATAAAATCTAACATTCTCACTGGCTATCCCACCTATATAGGGCTTTTCAAGGTATCTTAAGGGTCCAAAATGGGTCAAATTTACCCAAAAATTAGCCAAAAATGAACGTAAATCACGGATAATCCCCAAAATGCAGGTATTATATCTCATCGGGCTCCTATAAACACTCCTGTATGGCTTTTTTACAGTTGGAAGACTGAAATAACCACCCTGTTATCTTATCCATTTGTATTTAGGGTATTTAGAGATCTTTGGGGGATGTAAAAAGGGTCAAAACAATCCAAAAATGACAAAATTACGCTTTACAGTACATAACATATGAATCATTAGTTCATTCATCAATGATACTTTTTAGAAACATCGTAACTTTACTACATCAACTTCTCAGAAAGTAATTAATTGTAAATTGAACATTGAATGTCAATAAAATGCTGTCCAAGAAGAGTCTGAATTCATATTGTTCTCATAGTTACCCAAAAATTGATGAAAATGGCCCTCGATTCGCTATTTCTCGATTTGTAACCAATATATTGAATAACTTGATAAAAGGTATGAGTAATTAGCAAAGGAATTATTTTGTTATTTCAAGACACAGCTTCACTTCACATGACTTTAAAATCATTCAACAGTAAAATATCAATATAATGCATTAAAGAGCTCCTCAATCACATCATTATTCTCTAGCACAAATACTGGTTTTCGTCTTGTCAAGTTCCATGCACCAATGACATTGCACGACAAAAATTGAATTTTTAATGTCTTCTGCTCTTCAATTCGGGATTGTACCCGATCTGTTTAATGAGTAGTTCAAATTGTTTGAGGTATCATGCTCTGGCAATTGGTCACTTATATCCTCCACTTCAAATCGATCATCGTCCAAATCCAAACGATTGTGCAGTTCTTGCTCTACCAGAAACCGTTCATGTTCCATATCGACGTGGAAAGTGTCAATGAGCCATTTGCGAGAAAGAGAGACTTTTGATCGAGAAAGAATCTTCGTCCATGTACATCAAATTCATCAGGATTCACATCTTTTGAAAGTATATTGAGAAAGACATGGTGCTCTCGTTTCCATTTAATCATATTCACACGTCTGGAACCCTTTGCTTTGTAGACATCTTTGTCGTAAATTTTTAGCGATCGATCAAGTTTATGTTTTATCCCAGGTATAGTAACATAACGAACATCACTTCCAAAGGCTTTCTGCCACAATTGTAGTAATCGCAAGGAGAACTGGTGAATATGATTTTTCTGTGTCGTGGTACCATATTTGGCAGCATGATGTTGCACAGCTTGAACACATTCAGCCTCAGTTGGAAGAGAATCAAGCAGAAGATAAGTCCAATCGTCGTAATTATAATGTTCGTCAATCTGCCCTGCTATACCAGCCATGTTCATTGCATTTTACTAACTGAAAAAGGAAGCAAAGTTCAATCAAATTCACAATTAATGCAATGCAATGTTATCGTGTCTATTTAAAGATGCCATTGCATTGTTACAGAAAGAAAACATTTCCTTATTTGGTAATTTCCCATCTATAACTCAAATTAAGCCCCTTTTTGACAACCTATGTTGATTCTTAGGGACTTTTTGACTCTCTTTGGCTAAATCGGCCATATTTAGCCCCTTTTAAAGGTCCTTATACCCCTCATTAACAGTGCAAAAGTTAGGAGAGTGCCTGCTTCAAGCATTTCCCAACAGTTTCTGCCATGTAGAGGTGTCTTTGGGCCCATGGGAGGTGCATTTTGGAAAATCCGTGATTTCCGACCATTTTTGGCTAATTTCGGGGTAATTTTGACCCATTTTGAACTCTGAGATACCCTAAAAAGCCCTATACTTGTGGGATAGCCAATGGGAATGTTAGATTTAATGATACAAATGCATTTATAGTCAAAAAAATGCACCCTGTGGCTTTCAATAAGTGATTAAGTGTGTTCGGGGGCGAAATTTGGGCCATTTTCACGCGTCGACGCGGTCAAATCACGTTTGGGGCCAGCGACCCTCCAATTTTGACCCGTTTTGAACAAAATCACTTGTTCCCATCTATTTACATATAAATGAAGGTAATAAGCCACTTTTGGCATTTATTTGAAAAATTTTGTTTCTATAGCCTACCCCTAATGATAGTTTCTCTAATGAGAATGTTTGCCGCTTAACTCTCTCTCTCTCTCCCTCTCTCTCTCTCTCTCTATCTCTATCTCTCTCTCTCTTTCTCTTTAGTTTTCGTTTTTTAATTGTACCTATTTACAATGCCTCCCTCACAGGACAGAGTTAGACACCAGGGTCGTTTTTTAACGTGGAGAAAAGGTACAAAAATAAAAAATTGTCTCACTTTGATCTTGACCAAAAGGCCAAGCAGTTACAATGACTTCGTTTTTTAATTGTAAGTCGTTTAACTATCTTGGATTTACAACTTTCTTAAGCATTTACTCCTAACATATTCCTCAGTTTTTTTTTCGCCACATTGATCTTTTTCTTCTAAGCGCTTCTTATTTTTTTTAATCATTTCTCATCTCCTGTTATCCAAACACGATTTTGCTTAAGCCATATTTTCTCATCTTTCCTCATACCTGGTATACTTTTTGTTCATTTCTTTTTCTTTACTTTACTTTTACTTGTTTTTCATATCCACTTTTTAAAATAGTTCTTATTTGCTCTTAATTTCTACTAATACAACGTAACACACGCTTACACGGACATTTACATGTAGAAAACCGGGACCCAACACGTTGTAGCATAATACCTCGCAAACAACATAAGACAAGTGACAAAGCGAATCCTTCTTTTAAACCACGACATTATTTCCGGGTACTTTCCCGAATATAACCTGATCGTGCTACTTTTCTCTGTCATCTATCATCTTGAACGTCCTTGTTTCTTTGTGAATATGTTCTTTTTATATGCCCTTTTCTTTTTCCCTACTGTGATGTCGTTCCGTACAAGGCTCTGCATTCGCATACGCGCATTCGCGCTCTGTTACCTTAATTATTTACTCTTTTTCTAATGTCATAATTTTACTTCCTACTGCTATTCGCCTATTTTTTTTTTAATTTTATATTTCGCTAATATCAGTTTCATGTCTCAGTTATCGCCAATTCAAAGATCATGGTTTACGCGTTTCTCTTCTCATTCTTATAAATTCTGCAAAACAAACCTCTCCTATCTTCCTCGAACTCCTCCTTTTTCTTTCCACGTGGATCATTTTCAGCCGCCATACGAATGTATCGCTCACCACAATTCACAACACATGCAAGGTTTCTAATCTTCTTAGCATGAATAATGACGCAGACACATATTCGAGGCTTCCTGAGACGATTAGCAGCAAGGCAAATAAAATTATCAAATGTTTTATATTACTTTCTCTGCCACAAAGAGGCTGTTTGACGATATTACAAAGTACTGACACGCGAGTTTAATTTAAAAATCTCTACCGCAGAGGCAAGTATATATATATATATATATATATATATATATATATATATATATATATATATATATATATAACAATTGAAAACTTTGAAAATATACAGAACATTATATATGTGTAGGCGGAGATACCTTTTTGCAATGGATGTTTTTGATGTTCCTTTCATGATGTGAAATCAACAACTGAATAGGCTGAATCTACATTTAGAAGCAATCAAATATGTATAATAACAAGTGTGTTTCTTAAATGATACGTTACAAAATTTCTGCAAATCTATAACAAAATCTTTCAGTGTTAAAAACGCATTATTTTTATTACTATAAGAACGTGTGTGAAGCGGATATATAAAAGCCTCTTATTCTGCACGTCAACATTTGAAAGATCCCTATTATCCTAAAATGGTTATATAAACAATTCATAATTAATATCAGTTATTATCCATCGTAAATTGACTTCAATTATATAAAAAAAGCATATATTCGATTAAAAACCTATTTAAAATATATTACTGTCTCTAACAAGCTAAGATAATTCTACCTCATAAATATAAATTTCATGCGAGAAATTTTGCAGTTTAGTCCCCTACTTGGAATGTCCATGTAATTAGTTATCTAATTCACAGTATCTGTTTTACGTTTAGATGACCATATGTCTGGTGTAGAGTGGATATGAAAACAACAGACGAATATTTCAGAATTCTACAACGTATGTATTATCCCTTACATCGGAAAGAAACTATGTTCATAATAGCAATAACATAGTGGAACGATAAATGTGTTGCCTTATTTTAAAACTTTTATTGACAGAATCAATTCAAGTAACTATTATGTGTTAGAGCAGATATCTATTCAATGTAGCCGCCGCTGACATCCTCGATACAGGTAGCATGCCTTTTCCACAATCGGCGGGAGGTGGTCGAATATTCAGCAGATGTTGGCGATTAGAATAGGTTTGGTGTCATATTAATGATGTTCTCGACATATGACCAAACAAAGTAGTGCAGCGAATTCAGGTAGGGAAGACTAGGGGGTAGTGAAAAAAGGGTACAAAAGGTAGCACTCCTTCTGAAGCCAAGCGTGTGTCTCTTTGGACTTGTAGGTTGGCGCCGAGTCCTGCTGCCACAACCAGGGTCTGTCATCAGCAACCTAATTGCATCAGAGGATCACCACACTTTTCAGTACATCCAGGTACATTTTGGGGTTGACTTTCTAGCCGACCTCGAAGTTGTGAGGTGGTATGATGGGATCTCACTTGAAACCACACCAAAGACTATAACCGTGGCCAAACACTTCTGTGAGCTGTGCCCCCAAGCGTTGAACCCTCCGGATTTGCATTTTGAGGCTGCTAACAATAGTTCGGTTGTCATAACTTGGATTAGTAGAAAGCATGACTTGTACTGCGGCACATCTTTCATCTTGCTCGTTCAACATTGTGCAATATTCAGACATGTTAGCCGGCTCGTATCGCTCTTGGGATTAGTACGCAACTAGCCAACTAGTAGATGGTCTGCAAAAAAAAAAAAAAAATGAATAAAACCCGTTTTCATCAAAGGAAAAAGGAATCTTTTCTAGGGCGGCAATTTTATCGTTCCACCCTGTATACATAAATTTATATAACAAAATAAATTTATTTACTCATTTAGTAACTATTTTTTTTTTAAATTAAATTAAGATATCACTTAAAATAATTTAAAAAATTGTCTTTAGCAGTTGCCTAAATTCCGTTGTCTCACGTTTGTATTTTAATCAGTTCCTATAATCTCTCTCTTTAGTTTTCGTTTTTTAATTGTACCTATTTACAATGCCTTCCCACGGGACTGAGTTAGACACCAGGGTCGTTTTTTAACGTGGGGAAAAGGTACAAAAATAAAAAATTGTCTCAGTCGTGAAGGACTGATCCTCCACTGAAAGAGAACAAGAAATGGAAGTGCAGCATCTGAAGAACAGATGCTACACTTTGATCTTGATTTTAATTGTAACTCATTTAACTGTCTTTGATTTACAAATTTTTTAAGCATTTACTCCTAACATATTCCCCAGTTTTTTTTTCGCCACATTGATCGTTTTTTTCTAAGCGCTTCTTATTTTTTTTAATCATTTCTCATCTCCTGTTATCCAAACATGATTTTGCTTAAGCCATATTTTCTCATCTTTCCTCATACCTGGTATACTTTTTGTTCGTTTCTTTTTCTTTACTTTACTTTTACTTGTTTTTCATATCCACTTTTTAAAATAGTATCTTATTTGCTCTTAATTTCTACTAATACAACGTAACACACGCTTACACGCACATTTACATGTAGACAACCGGGAGTCAACACGTTGTAGCAGAATACCTCGCAAACAACATAAGACAAGTAACAAAGCGAATCCTTCTTTTAAACCAGGACATTATTTCCCGGTACTTTCCCGAATATAACCGGATCGTGCTACTTTTCTCTGTCATCTATCATCTTGAACGTCCTTGTTTCTTTGTGAATATGTTCTTTTTATATGCCCTTTTCTTTTTCCCTACTGTGATGTCGTTCCGTACAAGGCTCTGCATTCGCATACGCGCATTCGCGCTCTGTTACCTTAATTATTTACTCTTTTTCTAATGTCATAATTTTACTTCCTACTGCTATTCGCCTATTTTTTTTTTTTAATTTTATATTTCGCTAATATCAGTTTCATGTCTCAGTTATCGCCAATTCAAAGATCATGGTTTACGCGTTTCTCTTCTCATTCTTATAAATTCTGCAAAACAAACCTCTCCTATCTTCCTCGAACTCCTCCTTTTTCTTTCCACGTGGATCATTTTCAGCCGCCATACGAATGTATCGCTCACCACAATTCACAACACATGCAAGGTTTCTAATCTTCTTAGCATGAATAATGACGCAGACACATATTCGAGGCTTCCTGAGACGATTAGCAGCAAGGCAAATAAAATTATCAAATGTTTTATATTACTTTCTCTGCCACAAAGAGGCTGTTTGACGATATTACAAAGTACTGACACGCGAGTTTAATTTAAAAATCTCTACCGCAGAGGCAAGTATATATATATATATATATATATATATATATATATATATATATATATAACAATTGAAAACTTTGAAAATATACAGAACATTATATATGTGTAGGCGGAGATACCTTTTTGCAATGGATGTTTTTGATGTTCCTTTCATGATGTGAAATCAACAACTGAATAGGCTGAATCTACATTTAGAAGCAATTAAATATGTATAATAACAGGTGTGTTTCTTGAATGATACGTTACAAAATTTCTGCAAATCTATAACAAAATCTTTCAGTGTTAAAAACGCATTATTTTTATTACTATAAGAACGTGTGTGAAGCGGATATATAAAAGCCTCTTATTCTGCACGTCAACATTTGAAAGATCCCTATTATCCTAAAATGGTTATATAAACAATTCATAATTAATATCAGTTATTATCCATCGTAAATTGACTTCAATTATATAAAAAAAGCATATATTCGATTAAAAACCTATTTAAAATATATTACTGTCTCTAACAAGCTAAGATAATTCTACCTCATAAATATAAATTTCATGCGAGAAATTTTGCAGTTTAGTCCCCTACTTGGAATGTCCATGTAATTAGTTATCTAATTCACAGTATCTGTTTTACGTTTAGATGACCATATGTCTGGTGTAGAGTGGATATGAAAACAACAGACGAATATTTCAGAATTCTACAACGTATGTATTATCCCTTACATCGGAAAGAAACTATGTTCATAATAGCAATAACATAGTGGAACGATAAATGTGTCGCCTTATTTTAAAACTTTTATTGACAGAATCAATTCAAGTAACTATTATGTGTTAGAGCAGATATCTATTCAATGTAGCCGCCGCTGACATCCTCGATACAGGTAGCATGCCTTTTCCACAATCGGCGGGAGGTGATCGAATATTCAGCAGATGTTGGCGATTAGAATAGGTTTGGTGTCATATTAATGATGTTCTCGACATATGACCAAACAAAGTAGTGCAGCGAATTCAGGTAGGGAAGACTAGGGGGTAGTGAAAAAAGGGTACAAAAGGTAGCACTCCTTCTGAAGCCAAGCGTGTGTCTCTTTGGACTTGTAGGTTGGCGCCGAGTCCTGCTGCCACAACCAGGGTCTGTCATCAGCAACCTAATTGCATCAGAGGATCACCACACTTTTCAGTACATCCAGGTACATTTTGGGGTTGACTTTCTAGCCGACCTCGAAGTTGTGAGGTGGTATGATGGGATCTCACTTGAAACCACACCAAAGACTATAACCGTGGCCAAACACTTCTGTGAGCTGTGCCCCCAAGCGTTGAACCCTCCGGATTTGCATTTTGAGGCTGCTAACAATAGTTCGGTTGTCATAACTTGGATTAGTAGAAAGCATGACTTATACTGCGGCACATCTTTCATCTTGCTCGTTCAACATTGTGCAATATTCAGACATGTTAGCCGGCTCGTATCGCTCTTGGGATTAGTACGCAACTAGCCAACTAGTAGATGGTCTGCAAAAAAAAAAAAAAATGAATAAAACCCGTTTTCATCAAAGGAAAAAGGAATCTTTTCTAGGGCGGCAATTTTATCGTTCCACCCTGTATACATAAATTTATATAACAAAATAAATTTATTTACTCATTTAGTAACTATTTTTTTTTTAAATTAAATTAAGATATCACTTAAAATAATTTAAAAAATTGTCTTTAGCAGTTGCCTAAATTCCGTTGTCTCACGTTTGTATTTTAATCAGTTCCTATAATCTCTCTCTTTAGTTTTCGTTTTTTAATTGTACCTATTTACAATGCCTTCCCACGGGACTGAGTTAGACACCAGGGTCGTTTTTTAACGTGGGGAAAAGGTACAAAAATAAAAAATTGTCTCAGTCGTGAAGGACTGATCCTCCACTGAAAGAGAACAAGAAATGGAAGTGCAGCATCTGAAGAACAGATGCTACACTTTGATCTTGATTTTAATTGTAACTCATTTAACTGTCTTTGATTTACAAATTTTTTAAGCATTTACTCCTAACATATTCCCCAGTTTTTTTTTCGCCACATTGATCGTTTTTTTCTAAGCGCTTCTTATTTTTTTTAATCATTTCTCATCTCCTGTTATCCAAACATGATTTTGCTTAAGCCATATTTTCTCATCTTTCCTCATACCTGGTATACTTTTTGTTCGTTTCTTTTTCTTTACTTTACTTTTACTTGTTTTTCATATCCACTTTTTAAAATAGTATCTTATTTGCTCTTAATTTCTACTAATACAACGTAACACACGCTTACACGCACATTTACATGTAGACAACCGGGAGTCAACACGTTGTAGCAGAATACCTCGCAAACAACATAAGACAAGTAACAAAGCGAATCCTTCTTTTAAACCAGGACATTATTTCCCGGTACTTTCCCGAATATAACCGGATCGTGCTACTTTTCTCTGTCATCTATCATCTTGAACGTCCTTGTTTCTTTGTGAATATGTTCTTTTTATATGCCCTTTTCTTTTTCCCTACTGTGATGTCGTTCCGTACAAGGCTCTGCATTCGCATACGCGCATTCGCGCTCTGTTACCTTAATTATTTACTCTTTTTCTAATGTCATAATTTTACTTCCTACTGCTATTCGCCTATTTTTTTTTTTAATTTTATATTTCGCTAATATCAGTTTCATGTCTCAGTTATCGCCAATTCAAAGATCATGGTTTACGCGTTTCTCTTCTCATTCTTATAAATTCTGCAAAACAAACCTCTCCTATCTTCCTCGAACTCCTCCTTTTTCTTTCCACGTGGATCATTTTCAGCCGCCATACGAATGTATCGCTCACCACAATTCACAACACATGCAAGGTTTCTAATCTTCTTAGCATGAATAATGACGCAGACACATATTCGAGGCTTCCTGAGACGATTAGCAGCAAGGCAAATAAAATTATCAAATGTTTTATATTACTTTCTCTGCCACAAAGAGGCTGTTTGACGATATTACAAAGTACTGACACGCGAGTTTAATTTAAAAATCTCTACCGCAGAGGCAAGTATATATATATATATATATACATACATACATATATATATCTATATATAACAATTGAAAACTTTGAAAATATACAGAACATTATATATGTGTAGGCGGAGATACCTTTTTGCAATGGATGTTTTTGATGTTCCTTTCATGATGTGAAATCAACAACTGAATAGGCTGAATCTACATTTAGAAGCAATTAAATATGTATAATAACAGGTGTGTTTCTTGAATGATACGTTACAAAATTTCTGCAAATCTATAACAAAATCTTTCAGTGTTAAAAACGCATTATTTTTATTACTATAAGAACGTGTGTGAAGCGGATATATAAAAGCCTCTTATTCTGCACGTCAACATTTGAAAGATCCCTATTATCCTAAAATGGTTATATAAACCATTCATAATTAATATCAGTTATTATCCATCGTAAATAGACTTCAATTATATAAAAAAGGCATATATTCGATTAAAAACCTATTTAAAATATATTACTGTCTCTAACAAGCTAAGATAATTCCACCTCATAAATATAAATTTCATGCGAGAAATTTTGCAGTTTAGTCCCCTACTTGGAATGTCCATGTAATTCGTTATCTAATTCACAGTATCTGTTTTACGTTTAGATGACCATATGTCTGGTGTAGAGTGGATATGAAAACAACAGACGAATATTTCAGATTTCTACAACGTATGTATTATCCCTTACATCGGAAAGAAACTATGTTCATAATAGCAATAACATAGTGGAACGATAAATTTGTCGCCTTATTTTAAAACTTTTATTGACAGAATCAATTCAAGTAACTATTATGTGTTAGAGCTGATATCTATTCAATGTAGCCGCCGCTGACATCCTCGATACAGGTAGCATGCCTTTTCCACAATCGGCGGGAGGTGGTCGAATATTCAGCAGATGTTGGCGATTAGAATAGGTTTGGTGTCATATTAATGATGTTCTCGACATATGACCAAACAAAGTAGTGCAGCGAATTCAGGTAGGGAAGACTAGGGGGTAGTGAAAAAAGGGTACAAAAGGTAGCACTCCTTCTGAAGCCAAGCGTGTGTCTCTTTGGACATGTAGGTTGGCGCCGGGTCCTGCTGCCACAACCAGGGTCTGTCATCAGCAACCTAATTGCATCAGAGGATCACCACACTTTTCAGTACATCCAGGTACATTTTGGGGTTGACTTTCTAGCCGACCTCGAAGTTGTGAGGTGGTATGATGGGATCTCACTTGAAACCACACCAAAGACTATAACCGTGGCCAAACACTTCTGTGAGCTGTGCCCTCAAGCGTTGAACCCTCCGGATTTGCATTTTGAGGCTGCTAATAATAGTTCGGTTGTCATAACTTGGATTAGTAGAAAGCATGACTTGTACTGCGGCACATCTTTCATCTTGCTCGTTCAACATTGTGCAATATTCAGACATGTTAGCCGGCTCGTATCGCTCTTGGGATTAGTACGCAACTAGCCAACTAGTAAATGGTCTGCAAAAAAAAAAAAAAATGAATAAAACCCGTTTTCATCAAAGGAAAAAGGAATCTTTTCTAGGGCGGCAATTTTATCGTTCCACCCTGTATACATAAATTTATATAACAAAATAAATTTATTTACTCATTAAGTAACTATTTTTTTTTTAAATTAAATTAAGATATCACTTAAAATAATTTAAAAAATTGTCTTTAGCAGTTGCCTAAATTCCGTTGTCTCACGTTTGTATTTTAATCAGTTCCTATAAACGTATTTCTGACACTGAAAAGAATTGTCGTCAATCGTGATCACTGTAGTCTTATTTTTAAGGGGAGTTGAGGATCCCCAGTTCTCTCATGCAGTAATTAAATTCTGTATATATTACTCCTAATCAGTATCATTATACCGTGATTTTTCATTTAATAAGTGTTGACTGCTAAGTAATTGCATTGTAATTTTTTTGTCGGTTACATGTCATATTTAATGAATCTCGCCTTTTATATTCGCTAAAAACAAAACAAATAAACTATCGTGTCTTACAAATCTATATATCTATAAAAGTGAAATTATCTGTCTGCCTGTGTATTATTCCCTACCAAACTACTCTGTGAATTTCGGGCTACAAGCTCGAAATTTGACTTAAAGGGTATTGATATTTCGAAAAATCATTCTAACTCGTTTTCGGCAAGAAATTTCCCTTCCAAGGGGTCAAAGTTAAACGATTTGATCTTTAAAAACTCTACCAAACTCCTGCGTCTTAACACTTGAAATTTTAGATGTAGGTTACTTGGACATAGATCCAACTCTTTAATTTGATATGAGCCAAACACAATAAATGTTAAGTTGTCAAAATTGGGATCAACGTTAACAAAATTTGACGTTTACCGTCTCTACAAAATTACTCAGCTAATTTCTGGTCTAAACATTTAAATTTTATATAAAGAGTATCCAGAGATATGGCAAGCTTTTTAATCGGTTTATATCGATGATTTGAGTTGCCAAAGGGTCAAAGTTCAAGAGAATTTATATTTCTGTTCTTTAACAGACTCCTCAGCCAATTTCTGGTCTAAACATTTGGAAGTTTACATAACGGGTATTCATATATGCAGCAAGTTTTGCGGCAGGAATTTGGCTGCCAAAAGGTTAAAGTTGAAAGTGTGGACCTTTGTAGACTCTACCAAACTCCTCCACCAAATTTGTGATCTAAACACTTGAAATTTTAGATGTAGGTAACTTGGGCATGGGTCAAACTTTTTATTTATAATTGAAACCAATACAATGAATGTTAAATGGTCAAAATTGGGGGTCAAAGTTAAGAAATGTTACCTTTGCAGTCTCTACTTAATTACTCAGACAGTTTTTTGTCTTAAAACTTGAAATTTTGCATAAAATGGGCAAGTTATGAACAATACAAACAACCCAGGCGAAACCGCGCCGAAATGCAAGTAGTAAATAAGTTTTGTGTTGAGTGTAATAATAAATTAATAGCAAATAGTTTTGGCTTGGAGATTAAATGTGGAGTTTAGAGTAATAGTAAATCAATAG
Organism: Euprymna scolopes; assembly: GCF_053919585.1. Lineage (NCBI taxonomy): Eukaryota > Metazoa > Mollusca > Cephalopoda > Sepiida > Sepiolidae > Euprymna > Euprymna scolopes. Next base: position 123,372,198 of record NC_136485.1, read on the forward strand.
TAAATAATTTGGGGTTTGAGATTAATAGTTAATTATTAATAAATAAGTGTTGAGTTGAGAACAATGGTAAATAGCAAATAATTTTCGGTTTTAGATTAATAGTGGATTATTAGTAAATGAGTTTGGAGTTGAGGTCAATAATAAATTTAATAAAAAATAATTTTGGTTTGAGATTAATGGTGAAATATGATTAATTAAGTATGCAGTTGAGAACAATAGTAACGTAATAGAAAATAAGTTTGGGATTAATAGTGAATTAATATAAAGCAGTTTGGAGTTGAGAAAAATAGTAAGTTAGTAGCAAATAATTTTGGGTCCGAGATTAATAGTGAATTTATAGTAAAAAGGTTTGTAGATGAAGAAATAGTAAATTAATAGAAAACAATTTTAGGTTTGAGATTAATAGTGAATTACTAGAAAACAATGATGAAGTTGAGAACAATAGTAATTATAATAGCAAATGATTTGGGGTTTGAGACATTTTCTCTGTATGTGTATATTTCACTAGCAAACTACCCTGTCAATTATTAGTATAGAGACTCGAGATTTGACATAAGAGCAATTCAGATTTGGGAAAATCTTTTTAATCGGTTTTCGGCCAAAAATCTGGTTGTCAAGTTGTCAAATTTTAACGATTAAAGCTTTGAAAACTCTACTAAACTCCTCCGTCAATTTCGTGGTCTAAACACTTGAAATTTTACATATAGGTTACCTTCACATCAGTACAAGATTTTATTATATACACATATGCATATAAAGTTTTTAACAGTCCATAGGGCTCGAGCAAAGTCGGGCTGCATTGCTAGTATATATATATATATATATATATATATATATATATATATATATATATATATATATATATATATACATATATATATATAGTTTGGTCGTTCAGGAAAAATTAAGTGTTTACGGTAAATGAATATTTTACGATCACGGTTCTACATCGTAATTTCAACGCAATGTCAAAATGAAGAAGACCATAAAATACAGATTATTTGGCATTTTAGCAAAAGCAAAAGGTTAATTAGAAGAAAATATTGAATATGAGCCTTGTTCTAAATACTTTAAGATTTATGAGTACATAAGATTATTCTTTTAATAAATAATACTTTAAATATACGCATACCAGTAAATAAATGTTATTTCGTAATTAGAAACAATCGTGCTTGCTAGAAGACATTGACTAAGCCAAAAAAATAAAGTATTGCATCTCCTAATCTCTCATTATATTTGGCAATGCAAAACACGTATATTTATGCCAGTAACGTAAGAATCTTGCCTTCTGGTAGCGATGAAGCCAGCTTAGGTTTTTGAAAGATTTCTCACGCAGAAAGTTGTCGAAATGCTTGAACAGGTGGTAGTCGGTAGGTTAAAGGTCTAGAAAGTAGCTCAGATGCGCAGATTGTCGTGGCGCAATTCGTTCAACACCTGCACAGCCTGTTAAGCAACGTGCGGTCGCGCATTGTCAAGATGGTGAATTGGGCATATTCTGTTGAACAATGCTGGGTGTGCTGTCGAATTTTTGATGCATTTCATTTATTTGTTGACAGTACTTCTAAGCCATAATGGTTTCGCTTGCATTAAAAAAACAGTTATGGATGAGACAGGTCGTAGACCATCAGTCAGTCAACTGACCATTTTTTTGTATAACCCTGGATTCAGGAAGTGTCGAAGGAGTTTTATCGACGTCTAACTACTGAATTTAGCGTCTCAACTTGTTGTAAAGAACCTACTTTTCATCGCAAATAACAACCCGGTCGAGAAACGGACTGTTCTTGTTACATAAGCAAGGGAGGATGACACTTTATAATGGTGTTTCCTTTTTGTAGTCGTTCAATTCGTAAGGCACCAGTTTATTACGTTTTAATTTTATATTTGCACACTCTCTCAAGTAGTTAGAAATCGTCGTATACGTTACATCTAATTCAGAAGCACGTTCTCGAACAGTTGTACGTGGATTGGCTTTGACTAAGGCTCTTAATTGATCGTTGTCAACATCTGATGGCTGACCACTATGGTAATCATCTTTAAGACTTTCGTCGCCTTCACAAAATTTATTAAACTACCATTGTGGTTCCTGGACCAAATACAACGTTGTTTCAGTTGCTTTTCGGTCTAGTTGAATAGAAATAAGAACATTGGGCGAATTTGCTTTTTTTATATTTTGTCTTCAATGTTCTGATAGAAGACATTATGCGTTTAAAACGATTGTAACTTACATGATTATATAGAGCGAAAAAACACTCTTTAAAAAAGGTCTTATAACGAAACCCTATTTTAAAACACATTATTGGAAATCAAAATTAAAAATTCCCAAGAACTTTTTTCTACACCTAACATTTTACATATGCTTAAGTGAACGCCCAAATTATTATTGAATGACATCGTTCTAAAAGAAAGTATATAAGGAAACATCCGTTGTTGCGCCGTTAAAAGTACTTTGTTCACAATTAAATGTTCAGGACTGTGCTCAAATCTCCAGTGTATTCATTAAAGATATTAACAAAAATATTTCGTCAAAATAACGGAAAAAAAGTCATTTGGCGGAATATCAACAAACATATTTTTGTCCATTGAATAGATTATAGGGTTACTACTTTTTTGTAGCTCATACATTTCTCTGAAATGTTGAAAAACGATTTAGAAAATTATTTCATCTAAAGGCAACTATTCATTCTCATTTTCCTTTCACTAAAAGCGTTTATCAATTATAATTGTTGACAGTTTTATGCAAAGCAGCATCTAAGACATACCAAACTATCTTTATTCGAATTATAATTGTTGGCAGTTTTATGCAAAGCAGCGTCTAAGACATACCAAACTATCTTTATTCGAATTATAATTGTTGACAGTTTTATGCAAAGCAGCGTCTAAGACATACCAAACTATCTTTATTCGAATTATAATTGTTGACAGTTTTATGCAAAGCAGCGTCTAAGACATACCAAACTATCTTTATTCGAATTATAATTGTTGACAGTTTTATGCAAAGCAGCGTCTAAGACATACCAAACTATCTTTATTCGAATTATAATTGTTGGCAGTTTTATGCAAATCAGCATCTAAGACATACCAAACTATCTTTATTCGAATTATAATTGTTGGCAGTTTTATGCAAAGCAGCGTCTAAGACATACCAAACTATCTTTATTCGAATTATAATTGTTAACAGTTTTATGCAAAGCAACGTCTAAGACATACCAAACTATCTTTATTCGAATTATAATTGTTGGCAGTTTTATGCAAAGCAGCATCTAAGACATACCAAACTATCTTTATTCGAATTATAATTGTTGGCAGTTTTATGCAAAGCAGCATCTAAGACATACCAAACTATCTTTATTCGAATTATAATTGTTGGCAGTTTTATGAAAAGCAGCGTCTAAGACATACCAAACTATCTTTATTCGAATTATAATTGTTAACAGTTTTATGCAAAGCAGCATCTAAGACATACCAAACTATCTTTATTCGAATTATAATTGTTGAGAGTTTTATGCAAAGCAGCGTCTAAGACATACCAAACTATCTTTATTCGAATTATAATTGTTGGCAGTTTTATGCAAAGCAGCATCTAAGACATACCAAACTATCTTTATTCGAATTATAATTGTTGACAGTTTTATGCAAAGCAGCGTCTAAGACATACCAAACTATCTTTATTCGAATTATAATTGTTGACAGTTTTATGCAAAGCAGCGTCTAAGACATACCAAACTATCTTTATTCGAATTATAATTGTTGACAGTTTTATGCAAAGCAGCGTCTAAGACATACCAAACTATCTTTATTCGAATTATAATTGTTGACAGTTTTATGCAAAGCAGCGTCTAAGACATACCAAACTATCTTTATTCGAATTATAATTGTTGGCAGTTTTATGCAAAGCAGCGTCTAAGACATACCAAACTATCTTTATTCGAATTATAATTGTTGGCAGTTTTATGAAAAGCAGCGTCTAAGACATACCAAACTATCTTTATTCGAATTATAATTGTTAACAGTTTTATGCAAAGCAGCATCTAAGACATACCAAACTATCTTTATTCGAATTATAATTGTTGACAGTTTTATGCAAAGCAGCGTCTAAGACATACCAAACTATCTTTATTCGAATTATAATTGTTGGCAGTTTTATGCAAAGCAGCATCTAAGACATACCAAACTATCTTTATTCGAATTATAATTGTTAACAGTTTTATGCAAAGCAGCATCTAAGACATACCAAACTATCTTTATTCGAATTATAATTGTTGACAGTTTTATGCAAAGCAGCGTCTAAGACATACCAAACTATCTTTATTCGAATTATAATTGTTGGCAGTTTTATGCAAAGCAGCATCTAAGACATACCAAACTATCTTTATTCGAATTATAATTGTTGACAGTTTTATGCAAAGCAGCGTCTAAGACATACCAAACTATCTTTATTCGAATTATAATTGTTGACAGTTTTATGCAAAGCAGCGTCTAAGACATACCAAACTATCTTTATTCGAATTATAATTGTTAACAGTTTTATGCAAAGCAGCATCTAAGACATACCAAACTATCTTTATTCGAATTATAATTGTTAACAGTTTTATGCAAAGCAGCATCTAAGACATACCAAACTATCTTTATTCGAATTATAATTGTTGACAGTTTTATGCAAAGCAGCGTCTAAGACATACCAAACTATCTTTATTCGAATTATAATTGTTGGCAGTTTTATGCAAAGCAGCATCTAAGACATACCAAACTATCTTTATTCGAATTATAATTGTTGACAGTTTTATGCAAAGCAGCGTCTAAGACATACCAAACTATCTTTATTCGAATTATAATTGTTGACAGTTTTATGCAAAGCAGCGTCTAAGACATACCAAACTATCTTTATTCGAATTATAATTGTTGGCAGTTTTATGCAAAGCAGCGTCTAAGACATACCAAACTATCTTTATTCGAATTATAATTGTTGGCAGTTTTATGCAAAGCAGCGTCTAAGACATACCAAACTATCTTTATTCGAATTATAATTGTTGGCAGTTTTATGCAAAGCAGCATCTAAGACATACCAAACTATCTTTATTCGAATTATAATTGTTGGCAGTTTTATGCAAAGCAGCATCTAAGACATACCAAACTATCTTTATTCGAATTATAATTGTTAACAGTTTTATGCAAAGCAGCATCTAAGACATACCAAACTATCTTTATTCGAATTATAATTGTTGACAGTTTTATGCAAAGCAGCATCTAAGACATACCAAACTATCTTTATTCGAATTATAATTGTTGACAGTTTTATGCAAAGCAGCATCTAAGACATACCAAACTATCTTTATTCGAATTATAATTGTTGACAGTTTTATGCAAAGCAGCGTCTAAGACATACCAAACTATCTTTATTCGAATTATAATTGTTGACAGTTTTATGCAAAGCAGCATCTAAGACATACCAAACTATCTTTATTCGAATTATAATTGTTGACAGTTTTATGCAAAGCAGCATCTAAGACATACCAAACTATCTTTATTCGAATTATAATTGTTGACAGTTTTATGCAAAGCAGCATCTAAGACATACCAAACTATCTTTATTCGAATTATAATTGTTGACAGTTTTATGCAAAGCAGCGTCTAAGACATACCAAACTATCTTTATTCGAATTATAATTGTTGACAGTTTTATGCAAAGCAGCATCTAAGACATACCAAACTATCTTTATTCGAATTATAATTGTTAACAGTTTTATGCAAAGCAGCGTCTAAGACATACCAAACTATCTTTATTCGAATTATAATTGTTGACAGTTTTATGCAAAACAGCGTCTAAGACATACCAAACTATCTTTATTCGAATTATAATTGTTGACAGTTTTATGCAAAGCAGCATCTAAGACATACCAAACTATCTTTATTCGAATTATAATTGTTGACAGTTTTATGCAAAGCAGCATCTAAGACATACCAAACTATCTTTATTCGAATTATAATTGTTGACAGTTTTATGCAAAGCAGAATCTAAGACATACCTAACTATCTTTATTCGAATTATAATTGTTGGCACTTTTATGCAAAGCAGCGTCTAAGACATACCAAACTATCTTTATTCGAATTATAATTGTTGATAGTTTTATGCAAAGCAGCATCTAAGACATACCAAACTATCTTTATTCGAATTATAATTGTTAACAGTTTTATGCAAAGCAGCGTCTAAGACATACCAAACTATCTTTATTCGAATTATAATTGTTGACAGTTTTATGCAAAGCAGCGTCTAAGACATACCAAACTATCTTTATTCGAATTATAATTGTTGACAGTTTTATGCAAAGCAGCGTCTAAGACATACCAAACTATCTTTATTCGAATTATAATTGTTGACAGTTTTATGCAAAGCAGCGTCTAAGACATACCAAACTATCTTTATTCGAATTATAATTGTTGGCAGTTTTATGCAAAGCAGCATCTAAGACATACCAAACTATCTTTATTCGAATTATAATTGTTGGCAGTTTTATGCAAAGCAGCGTCTAAGACATACCAAACTATCTTTATTCGAATTATAATTGTTGACAGTTTTATGCAAAGCAGCGTCTAAGACATACCAAACTATCTTTATTCGAATTATAATTGTTGACAGTTTTATGCAAAGCAGCGTCTAAGACATACCAAACTATCTTTATTCGAATTATAATTGTTGACAGTTTTATGCAAAGCAGCGTCTAAGACATACCAAACTATCTTTATTCGAATTATAATTGTTGACAGTTTTATGCAAAGCAGCATCTAAGACATACCAAACTATCTTTATTCGAATTATAATTGTTGACAGTTTTATGCAAAGCAGCATCTAAGACATACCAAACTATCTTTATTCGAATTATAATTGTTAACAGTTTTATGCAAAGCAGCGTCTAAGACATACCAAACTATCTTTATTCGAATTATAATTGTTGACAGTTTTATGCAAAGCAGCATCTAAGACATACCAAACTATCTTTATTCGAATTATAATTGTTGGCAGTTTTATGCAAAGCAGCATCTAAGACATACCAAACTATCTTTATTCGAATTTTAATTGTTAACAGTTTTATGCAAAGCAGCATCTAAGACATACCAAACTATCTTTATTCGAATTATAATTGTTGGCAGTTTTATGCAAAGCAGCATCTAAGACATACCAAACTATCTTTATTCGAATTATAATTGTTGACAGTTTTATGCAAAGCAGCATCTAAGACATACCAAACTATCTTTATTCGAATTATAATTGTTAACAGTTTTATGCAAAGCAGCGTCTAAGACATACCAAACTATCTTTATTCGAATTATAATTGTTGACAGTTTTATGCAAAGCAGCGTCTAAGACATACCAAACTATCTTTATTCGAATTATAATTGTTGACAGTTTTATGCAAAGCAACGTCTAAGACATACCAAACTATCTTTATTCGAATTATAATTGTTGACAGTTTTATGCAAAGCAGCATCTAAGACATACCAAACTATCTTTATTCGAATTATAATTGTTGACAGTTTTATGCAAAGCAGCGTCTAAGACATACCAAACTATCTTTATTCGAATTATAATTGTTGACAGTTTTATGCAAAGCAGCATCTAAGACATACCAAACTATCTTTATTCGAATTATAATTGTTGGCAGTTTTATGCAAAGCAGCATCTAAGACATACCAAACTATCTTTATTCGAATTATAATTGTTGGCAGTTTTATGCAAAGCAGCATCTAAGACATACCAAACTATCTTTATTCGAATTATAATTGTTGACAGTTTTATGCAAAGCAGCATCTAAGACATACCAAACTATCTTTATTCGAATTATAATTGTTGACAGTTTTATGCAAAGCAGCATCTAAGACATACCAAACTATCTTTATTCGAATTATAATTGTTAACAGTTTTATGCAAAGCAGCGTCTAAGACATACCAAACTATCTTTATTCGAATTATAATTGTTGACAGTTTTATGCAAAGCAGCATCTAAGACATACCAAACTATCTTTATTCGAATTATAATTGTTGGCAGTTTTATGCAAAGCAGCATCTAAGACATACCAAACTATCTTTATTCGAATTATAATTGTTGACAGTTTTATGCAAAGCAGCGTCTAAGACATACCAAACTATCTTTATTCGAATTATAATTGTTGACAGTTTTATGCAAAGCAGCATCTAAGACATACCAAACTATCTTTATTCGAATTATAATTGTTAACAGTTTTATGCAAAGCAGCGTCTAAGACATACCAAACTATCTTTATTCGAATTATAATTGTTGACAGTTTTATGCAAAGCAGCATCTAAGACATACCAAACTATCTTTATTCGAATTATAATTGTTGGCAGTTTTATGCAAAGCAGCATCTAAGACATACCAAACTATCTTTATTCGAATTATAATTGTTGACAGTTTTATGCAAAGCAGCGTCTAAGACATACCAAACTATCTTTATTCGAATTATAATTGTTGACAGTTTTATGCAAAGCAGCATCTAAGACATACCAAACTATCTTTATTCGAATTATAATTGTTGGCAGTTTTATGCAAAGCAGCATCTAAGACATACCAAACTATCTTTATTCGAATTATAATTGTTAACAGTTTTATGCAAAGCAGCGTCTAAGACATACCAAACTATCTTTATTCGAATTATAATTGTTGGCAGTTTTATGCAAAGCAGCATCTAAGACATACCAAACTATCTTTATTCGAATTATAATTGTTGACAGTTTTATGCAAAGCAGCGTCTAAGACATACCAAACTATCTTTATTCGAATTATAATTGTTGACAGTTTTATGCAAAGCAGCGTCTAAGACATACCAAACTATCTTTATTCGAATTATAATTGTTGGCAGTTTTATGCACAGCAGCATCTAAGACATACCAAACTATCTTTATTCGAATTATAATTGTTAACAGTTTTATGCAAAGCAGCGTCTAAGACATACCAAACTATCTTTATTCGAATTATAATTGTTGACAGTTTTATGCAAAGCAGCATCTAAGACATACCAAACTATCTTTATTCGAATTATAATTGTTGACAGTTTTATGCAAAGCAGCATCTAAGACATACCAAACTATCTTTATTCGAATTATAATTGTTGACAGTTTTATGCAAAGCAGCGTCTAAGACATACCAAACTATCTTTATTCGAATTATAATTGTTGGCAGTTTTATGCAAAGCAGCGTCTAAGACATACCAAACTATCTTTATTCGAATTATAATTGTTGACAGTTTTATGCAAAGCAACGTCTAAGACATACCAAACTATCTTTATTCGAATTATAATTGTTGACAGTTTTATGCAAAGCAACGTCTAAGACATACCAAACTATCTTTATTCGAATTATAATTGTTGACAGTTTTATGCAAAGCAGCATCTAAGACATACCAAACTATCTTTATTCGAATTATAATTGTTGACAGTTTTATGCAAAGCAGCGTCTAAGACATACCAAACTATCTTTATTCGAATTATAATTGTTGGCAGTTTTATGCAAAGCAGCGTCTAAGACATACCAAACTATATTTATTCGAATTATAATTGTTGACAGTTTTATGCAAAGCAGCGTCTAAGACATACCAAACTATCTTTATTCGAATTATAATTGTTGACAGTTTTATGCAAAGCAGCGTCTAAGACATACCAAACTATCTTTATTCGAATTATAATTGTTGACAGTTTTTTGCAAAGCGGCGTCTAAGACATACCAAACTATCTTTATTCGAATTATAATTGTTGGCAGTTTTATGAAAAGCATTGTCTGAGACATACCAAACTATCTTTAGTCGAATTATAATTGTTGACAGTTTTATGCAAAGCGGCGTCTAAGACATACCAAACTATCTTTATTCGAATTATAATTGTTGACAGTTTTATGCAAAGCAGCGTCTAAGACATACCAAACTATCTTTATTCGAATTATAATTGTTGACAGTTTTATGCTAAGCAGCGTCTAAGACATACCAAACTATCTTTATTCGAATTATAATTGTTGACAGTTTTATGCAAAGCAGCGTCTAAGACATACCAAACTATATTTATTCGAATTATAATTGTTGACAGTTTTATGCAAAGCAGCGTCTAAGACATACCAAACTATCTTTATTCGAATTATAATTGTTGGCAGTTTTATGCAAAGCAGCGTCTAAGACATACCAAACTATATTTATTCGAATTATAATTGTTGACAGTTTTATGCAAAGCAGCGTCTAAGACATACCAAACTATCTTTATTCGAATTATAATTGTTGACAGTTTTATGCAAAGCAGCGTCTAAGACATACCAAACTATCTTTATTCGAATTATAATTGTTGACAGTTTTTTGCAAAGCGGCGTCTAAGACATACCAAACTATCTTTATTCGAATTATAATTGTTGGCAGTTTTATGAAAAGCAGCGTCTGAGACATACCAAACTATCTTTAGTCGAATTATAATTGTTGACAGTTTTATGCAAAGCGGCGTCTAAGACATACCAAACTATCTTTATTCGAATTATAATTGTTGACAGTTTTATGCTAAGCAGCGTCTAAGACATACCAAACTATCTTTATTCGAATTATAATTGTTGACAGTTTTATGCAAAGCAGCGTCTAAGACATACCAAACTATCTTTATTCGAAGTTTCATATACAATATTTTCATTAAGTTTACATTACAAATACTTCGATTAACTTACCGCTCATGATACCCTTTTTACTCATGATTTTAGCTTGTACATATTTTAGAATCAGCAATATAGATGAATAACGAAGAAAATATGCAGGCATTCTATGCCTAATCTATCTTATATACTAAATTGATGGTCTAAGAAAAGTTGCTAAATATTGAAACCATTGAATGAATTACTGTGTATTTGTTAATTTGTAATATAAAAATATTAACTGAGTAGAGAAAGACTAGCAGCATCTCATTTATGAGCAACAGGGAAATGGCCATAAGATTTTGCAATCAGATTTGGTAATCTGTCAAATCAAGAAAAGGTGTTCCATATGGTTTTGTTACTAAAAACAATGAGTGAACAGGTTATAGACATTGGAATTAGAAGATGAATAAGTTGTAGTAACCAGGCAAGTAGTCTCCAAGTATTGCGTCTCAAAAATTGGTAGTCTTTGGAAAAAGTCTTTGTTCTATTTAGCTTTAGGTACATAGACGAAAATAACTTTTTTACAGTGGTATTAGTTAGACGAGTACTCACTAGGGATGTTGTACAAGGAAAAACTGAAGATTGCTATGATAGTCTAGAAATTTTAAAAATCTCACAATATGAAACTTTTATCTCAGGTATTCGCAATCTAAGATGTATCTGTGTATGTGTGTGTGTTTATAATTATTGAGTGATGATTTCTTTAGCAAAAATCGTTGTAGCTTTTTGCCACTCCCATTTTATCAACAGAAATAATAAAATATTTTTCTCTTATTCATAACGTGACCGATACATTATACAATGAACGTAACTCCATGACAAACTTGACAGTCATTACAAATAAAAAGCGCAATGTTTTAATGTTCCATTCGATCTTATCTTGTTTCAAGTAGACTAACCAGTAAGAAGTGTTTACTGCAGTTTTCAGTATAAATTCATTTGAAGTGTTCTAATTAATGATTAAATAAGAAAAAAGCACCTCAGCTTATAAATCTGTCCCCTCATTTTAAACATCTGATAAAATTAGCAACTGGTGTAAATGTTATCGATAAAATGTTTGCTACGAGGGGAGTGACATAAGTAATGCCCCTTACCCACTTCCAGGTGTCTGATCTAGCTGAAATTTTGCACGTGCAATTATTTATATCTCCACGGGTTATGTGGAAAATTTCAGCTCTGAACTAATTGTGGTTTCTGTTTTTGAACTGAGTCAGGTGTGATATGGAGCGTGTTGAATGTCGAGCAGTTATCCGGTTTTTGTATTTCCAAGGGCGCGCACCACAGGAGACTTTTGAATGAAATGAAATAAACCTATGGTAATAATGCCCCATCATATGACCTTGTAAAACGCTGGAATCGTGAATTCAAACATGGCCGGAAGTCTGTGGAAACAGCTCCCAGACCTGGTCGCCACCCTTCTGCCATTGATGAGGAATCTGTCCGTCAAGTTAAGGCTGCCATTTTGGAAGATCGGCTCATCACTATTCGCCAAATGTCCCAAGATGTCAAGATTAGAACAGGGTCTGTGGAAACTATCATTCATGACCATTTGCATCTGCATAAGGTATCTGCCAGATGGATTCCCAGGTTGCTAACACCATTCCAGAAGCGAGAACGCACGAGTGCTCGAGAATGAATTTGGAGATGTGCCAAGAAGATGAGTCAAAGGTTTTCAAAAGACTGATTGCACAAGATGAAACCTGGGTCCATCACTATAATCCGGAGACGAAAACCCAGTCAATGCAGTGGAAGCACTTGGTCTCACCACATCTAAAGAAGGCAAGAGTGCAGCCCTCTGCTAGCAAGGCCATGCTCACAGTCTTTTGGGGCCAGGACGGAGTAGTGACAGCAGATTTTCTGGCAAAGGGTACCACAATTACAGGAGCCTATTATGCTTCACTTTTGAGGAAATTAGGGGAAGCTATCAAAATCAAGAGCGGGGCAAGATCAGCAAAGGTACCCTCCTGCTGCAGGACAACGCTCCGGTACACAACTCGCATGTCGCCAGATCAGAAGCAGGGCGTGTGGTTATGAAATCCTTCCCCATCGTCCCTACTCTCCTGACATTGTGCCCTCTGACTTTCACCCAGCCATGAAGTAGTTTTGGAAAGGAAAGCGTTTCTCCTACAATGCCGCAAGTTAGTCTTAAAACCAAATTCATATTGGTCACTACTCAGGTACGACCATGAGATAAGAAATCATTTCAAAACATTATGTGAGGAATTCATCCGACGTTTCATAAAATGGAAATGAAAATGCCGTTGTTGTTTCTAACTATTGCTTATTTTACTTACTGCTGTTTATGATAAATAATAATAATAATAATAATAATAATAATAGTAATAATAATAATAATAGTAATAATAATAATAGTATAGCAGAATCATACAAAAAGAACAGCAAGCGCTACACGCAGAAAGAGACGAAAGACAAAATGAACCACTCATAAAATGTCTAGAAAGGCAGGAAGAAAGGTTCGTGCAGATGAAACTTGAACAGAAATAACTGTTAGAAAGATTAACATCTAATTCCATACAAGAATGTAATACAACCTTTTTCAACACAACAATTGTTAACAGCATAGATGTGTTCACATACCTACCGGAAGAGGATAAGACTTTTGATGCATACTTCAAGAGGTATGAAGATATTTTCGAAACAGACTGCGAAAAGTGACCAAATGGAAAGAAAGTAAGTTTATTACTTCGAAAGCTTGGTACCAGTGAACATTGCAAATTTGTTGATTTCATATTGCCAAGGAGAACGAATCAGTTAGATTTCGCTGAGACCGTAAAGCTTCTTAAGGAGTTATTTGGACCGAACATGTCTCTTTTCCACAAGAGATGGTCATGTATGAATCTTGAGAAAACTGATGAGCAGGACTAGCTGACATACGCGTCAGTAGTAAACAAAAACTGCGACAACTTCAAATTATCGGAACTCACGGTGGACGATTTCAAATGTTTAATCTTTGCACAAGGTCTAGTATCCACAAAAAATTCAGAGATCCGAAGACGCGTTCTCTCAAAATTAGGGTCTGACATTGCAAAGGGCAGTATCACTAAAAAAAGATTCCAGGGATATAGAAGAAGCAGGAGTGGCGTACATTAGAAAGATTAAAAAAACATTTCAGAAACTCAGGACAAAGAAATTCTGAGACGAAATTCAAAATTCAAAAAAGATACTCAAATTATAATAACTACAGAAAACGAAATTACGATAATAAATAAAATAATTACAGAAAACGAAATTACGATGATAATCAAAGGAATTATAAAAAAAACAGTATCAGGTAATAATTGCAGAAGATGTGATGAAAAACATTTGGAAAAGGATTGTCCTTACAAAAATAACAGGTGCTACAATTGCATAAAGTTGGACATAGGAGTGTTTGCTGCAGAACAAAAAATAGAGTACACCAAATGAGAACAAACGACAAAGGGAAAAATAATTTAAGAAAATATGTATCAGTAAATATTTTCGACAAACAAGTGAAATTTCAGCTTGACTCTGGATTGGATGTGTCGTTAATAAACGTCAACACTTGGAAAAAGCTGGGTAAACAGACTCTTCAAAGTCAAGTAAAGGTGCACGAACAGTGACAGGAGACGAAATAAAATTCAAAGGAGAGGTCATCCTGCCCATTAATTTAAATGGTACGACGAATAAATTGAAAATCTTCGTAATTAAAGAAAGCGAGAAATTAGTGGGAATTGACTGGATTGAAAAATTCAATTTTTGGGAAAAACCAATGAACGCTTTTTGTAGAAAGATAACCAGTTACATCCCAACATAAGAAAATATTAAAAACGATCTAAAAAAGAAATTCCCAGAAATATTTACTACTGAACTGGGAAGATGCAATAAATTTAAGGCTTCGTTCGAGCTAACAAAAAAAGGATTCAACACCGGTGTTTAAGAAAAACCGGAACGTACCGTTCGCCGGTTTAGACAAAATAAATAGCGAGCTAGATAGACTCCAAAAAACAGGCATCTTATCGAAAATCGAAACTAGTGTCTGGGCAGCCCCTGCAGTGTACGTAAAAAAATCGGTACAAATTCGAGTCTGTACAGTCTTTTCTACGAGCCTATCAAGGCTTATACCGAAAATGGAGGAAACCCTTGAAGAGTCAGTAATTGCAGCTATACGTTCCAATTATGAGGAAAAAAACATGGTGGCGAATTTAATAAAAGAATTACCAGTCACGTTAACCGATATAAAAAGGGAGGCTGAAAATGTCTATGTCATCACAGATATAAAGAAAAAAAAATGGGAAAATGATGAAAAAACACAAATCATATTTTCCGTATGCAATGATGTTTTATCATATAGTGAGAGTTCTTATAAAATAAAAAACCTTGTAGAAAAAGGTCTTACGTGATTTTCATACAGGATACCCGGGTATAAATAGGATAAAGGCACTCATGCGGAGTTACGTTTACTGGTGTAACATGGATGTGGATATTGCACTAACAGTAAACAACTGTAAAGGTTGTGCGTTAGCCGCTAATGCACCACCGAGAGTCCATAAAACTTGGAAAAAAACTGACAATCCATGGTCACGCATTCATATAGACTTTGCTGGACCGACCGAAGGACAATACTACCTAATCGTAGTAGATAGTTTTTTTTAGATGACCTGAAGTAAAGCGTTTCAAAACCCGACAACAAATAACACAATAAGTTTTCTGCATAAAATATTTCCACCTTTTGGTGTGCCAGACATTATAGTCACAGATACCGGAACACAATTTACATTTGATTTGAAGGACTTTTGTGACACTTTCCAGGTAAAACATATAACTACACCACCGTTCCACCATAGATCAAATTGATTAGCGGAAAGGTTCGTAGACACGATAAAGCGTGCATTTAGAAAATCAATAGGGACCCCGACGGATAAACCATTACAACAATTCCTGCAAATATACAGGATAACTAAGAACCCAAATACACCGTCGAAATTATCGCCAACAGAATTAATATTTGTTAGAAAAATAAAATCACCATTTGATAAATTAATACCAATGCAAGCAACCGTCCATCTTATCGTTATATTTAAATATATATTTTTAAATGTTTTAACGTCTTTCAGTAACCTTATCATTATATGATAATCTGCGCATAAGAGCTAAATTGACCGATTTGTATTTCAACTACAAGTGCTCAACAATAAGAAACGAGTTTCTTAAGGTGCCATGTCTGTCTATTGGTCTCCATATTTTCAACCTCTATCATTTTCGAAAATCGCCAAGCGTGTGTACAGTGGTTACGTCGACAGCTTTGACACCTGCAGTTTTGTTTTCGGTTTCGATTCGAACTGATGGCACCTAGCAGGTTTTTATTTTTATTTTTATCTTTTTTTTTTACTTTTGAAATCACGATTCTATAATAACACTCGGGAATAACAATTTTGTTGTCTGCGGTTTTTTTCATCTGATTTATGGTGAATCTGATGTGCTGAATCCAGAAATCATATTAGTTTTGTTCAGTCAGGCCACGTTTTTGAGATTAGGCCACATGTCATTTTTGTTCATATGTACGCATGTGTGGAGCATTTTAGAATAAGTTGGTGGGGGTAAAATGTCGTGTGGAATAAGTTTTATCTTACTTATGGACTGGTTTAATTTTTTTAAATGGTTGATCTTCTGTCTTTAAATTTTTTAAATTTTAATTAGTTGCGTGTGAAATCTTGCAATCTATTCATTGATATTTTTGCTCATTGTGTGTATTCTTATCTTCTTTGTTCCTATTTTAGCTTTGTAGGTAAATGAGATGGCTTCCTGCAGAAGATAGTGCAAGAATAAGGTCGACGTGTTCCACTACATATGTGGAAATTATACCATTGCTCTTAATAGGAAACCAGTTACAAGTGTCACAAGGCGTGCTTACCATGCTTATTCTGGTATTAATCGTTGTGACCAGAAGAAAGTTTGGGCGTCACACATGGTGAGCAAGACTGGGCCAATGGCAAGAGGTGTCTTTACTTTGGAATTCCCATGGTTTGGAGGGAGCAGACAAACCATGTTAATGATTGCTACTTCTGCGCTATTGATTTTACTGGGAGAAACAGAAAGAACGGGGACAGCCTCAAATATCGAGATCTTCAATCAGCACGTCGTCCTATAGTTCATTGTGATGAAATGCCAGTGCCCATCTTCAGAGAACTTCCGGACATTAGTGACGAGGATACCTCCAGTTTTAAAAGGCATGAAAAAGAAGTAGGAAAAGAAGAAAACAGAAGAAGAAAGAGGGGGTTTCTGAATATTAAGCCCCACATCCATTCTCCCAAAGGAGTTGAATGATCTAGTTCGCGGCCTCAGCTTGTCAAAGAACTCTGCCGAACAATTGGATTAAAGATTGAATGAAAACATCTCCTCTCTGATAGCGCTAGCATCACCTTCTTCCGCAACAGGCATGAAAATGCCGTTTTTACTCTGGAGAAAAAGACTTGGAGTACTGTGCAGATATTGCGCAGCTTCTGCTCAAACTTGGGGGGGCAGAGTACAAACACAAAGATTGGATAATATTCTTTTACATCAGCAAGCGATCATTTAATGTGTTCTGTTACACAACGGTAACTCGACTAGATTGAAAGTGAAGTATGAAGCGGTGAAGTAAGTGCTAGAAAAAATTGGTTATGATTAGCATAAGTGGGTTACGTGTGTTGACCTGAAGATGGTGAACGTTTTGTTGAGACAACAGTCTGGCCTCATTAAATGTCCTTGTTTTCTGTGTCTGTGGAATAGTAAGGACTTTGCTCAGCATTACACGAAGAAGAACTGGCCTGTGCGGGATGAAGTGGTGTGTGTGCAATCAGCACCAACCCTATTCAGGGTTTAACCGGCTTCTTCCGAAGAAGGAAGTTTCATGGGAGTATGAAATTCACAAGCGGCCCTCAGTCGCATGTATATCCCCGTTAGGGGAGATGACGACGTAAAGTTTTTTGCAAATTTTTTGCAGGGAGGTATCGACGTCCTCCTACATACAGCATCTGAACTTCCCTAATTGGTCACCCATTTTAGTAATGACCAGGCTCAACGTTGTTTTAAGTTATCATCACCTAACACCGTTTACTGTATATTTTAGTTTTAATTTTATTCTCATTTTCGCACTTTTGCACTTTTAATTCAACACCTGAAGATGATTTGTGGACGAATCGAAAGCGCACGTGACAACAACAATTATGGAACTTTTATTAATATTTTTGATTTTGATATAAAACAGATTATACGGACAATCGAAAAATTAAAAAAAAAAAACAGTATCATAAAGCAATGTGTCTCCGTTGCATTTAATAATATTTGCCTGAATGAAAAAATGCTGCATAAATATACCAATTTCGTACACACACACACACACACACACACACACACACACACACACATATATATATATATATATATATATATATATACCTTTAAGTTTTCAGAAATTTTGAGTATGGGCATATTTATCAATAGTACACACATAAAACCTTAGTCCCCTTTTGAAGTAATCTTCGCCGGCTGCAATGAACTTGTACAGGTCATATAACGTCTGGAAGGCCGCATGGAAGTCCTCTTGTATAAGCATGGCAATCACCCTCGTCACAGCCTCTTTCGTTTTCTCAAGTGCCATATAACCACAGTCTCTACTATTTTCCTTGAGCTTAAGGAATAATAAAAAAGTTACAAGTCCTCGACTCTAGAGACGGTGAGGAGCAGTCTTGATGTACATTTTGCTCAAACAGTCCTTGACAAGGATAAAGTTGCGAACTGGTTCTATTGGGATTAATTCGAGCAAATCTTCCGCTTCTTAAATTCCTCGCCAATAATTGTTTACAGTCTCCACACTGGCATCAAACTGTGCACTTAATCTTTCTATAGACGGTTCTTATCTATAAAATTGCTTATTTGGTCAATCAACTCTATTATTTTGCCTGCCTTACTCTTCCAACACCTCACTTCCCCACCTTAAACTCATGTCTTGCTCCAAGACTGATGCTGGATTCATGCAAGATGGTTTAAAGGCAGCATGCTTTCAAGTTTCAAATATAATTTAATTTCATATCATATCGTTGTTTTTTTTCAAAGTGTTGTTATGTCCTGATTCATGAAATTTACCAGCTGTAACATTAAGGTTCGCGTAGAATGAATTTCAATTCCTGCTGTTCTCTTTAACCAGAAATCATAAATATTGTTCCGTCATCTCATAAGATGTATAACAATAACATAATAAATTTTGAAAAGTCTATAATTATCTTAAATGCATGTGCAAAAAAGTCTGGAAACTCATTTAGGGCACTGTGTCTTTGTTCTTCCGCGCTCCGCGTCTGTAAATTAACCCAAACTTATATAAATGCATTCTATGAAATTAAAGTTTAAGTAATTAATTCCTTATTCTATAAAACACAGTTTATTCGCTAGAACGTCTACGTTAATATTGTGAAAGTATAAAATCTGCAATTACAAGATATTTAGCTTAAATTAAATTACAAAAATAAAATCAGAAAGAAATCAGCAATATATTCTCCTTTTATTAGTTTTCTGTTGGCGTCTTTGCAGTCGTTGATTTTTTTCGAATCTTATCTGTCTCGTATTTTATAAACAGCGAAGCCTTATTATGAAGAGAGATAAAAATGGTGGCTACATCATTATTTCCAGCTATTTGCTTTCCTAGACATTAGAGGATTTCTAAACAAACGTCATCATTGGTGATGAAATGTCTCTTGGATATAATATGGCTGTCGACATGACCGTTGAAAAGTATGTGTTACATTTATAATATCAAGTGGAGCATGTATGGTCCCCCGTGAACGATCCATAATAAAATAAGTTTAGCATTTACCCCCCCAGCACTTCCACTATTTTGCCCTAAACGTCTCCAGTAGACGTCAAATCCTGGTGTAAATCAACAAACGGTGCAGTTTTAGGCCTTAATATATGTAAATTTGAGTTTAGTACCATGCAAAAAAAAAAAGAAATGACCAACTCCATCATTTGGCGTCCCCCATTGATCCCCAAAAGTCCCCTTGACATATTTAAATTTGAGTTCAGCACTATGGGAAACTGCTAAATAGCCATACACAGAAAATTTTGAACAAATATAGTAAAATACTCCCGAAAATGGAGTGTTTTTAATCGCTCTATAAGAACCCCTGGGGCACACCCAAGAGTTGTCGGAAGTATAGACAAACAAAATTGCATAGAAATCAGTTAGGTACAACTTTTCAGAAAGTTTTATAAAAATCAAAGGCATCGATTTTTTTAATAAGCACAAAAGTGTCAATTTTGGCTATTTTAACCTGAAAGGCACCCCTAGGTCAGTAACCGGAGTTTTTCTGGAAAATCCATTCTGTACATTTTTACTAATATCATGTTTATTGTTTGTGCAAATTCCAAGGCGTAGTAATTGAGAAAAGTGTGGACAGACGAACGGACAACGGTTAATTTTCATGTCCATCCCTCTTTTGACAGTGGACCAATAATTATTTATATGAATAGCATCTTACCACGTGTTATTCTTGAACACATCAATCTTACCTTATTTTCGTGTTTTTAATACATAGTATTTAAATCTAAATGCAATTGTGCGAAGAACAAAATATAATCTATTATAAATCAAATTAAACATTCTATAATTAACGTAATTGCATTGCATTTCGCTATCTTCGTCAGCCATTTTTCTGTCTTGTTAATAGCTGAAATAAATGAAATGTCTTAATACCTGGACATTTTTATTATCATTAAAGAAATTTATGCGGCAGACGTTATCTCATGGTATATTATATGCACACACATAATTATATATATATATATATATATATATATATATATATATATATTATGATGTTCGTCCTTCGAGGTCGAAGATGGCCATGACATCAGTGAGTAAAACTATTGTTTTTGTGCTTCCGGAGATGAATTGTAAGGCCGATCCGGGCATGGAAGGCTCTCCCTATAGTTTTACAGTGGTGAGCAGGTGTTCTGGGGACAGAGCTTGTTGCTCTGCCTTTGCGGGTTGCACGCTTCTGTACTGCTTTGAGGGTTCTTCTCTCTTCAGCTGTTTCAGCTCCTTTGTTGATGAGGTGACGCCAGTGAGGCCTGTCTAATGCAAGCGATTCCCAGGACTCGGTACTGATGTTGAAGTATTTGAGGGAGACTTTGAGGTTATCCTTAAAGCGTTTTCTTGGTGTTCCGACTGAACGCTTGCCTTGGCACAGCTCACCATACAGAAATCGTTTTGGGATGCTTTCATCTG
Source organism: Euprymna scolopes (assembly GCF_053919585.1). NCBI lineage: Eukaryota > Metazoa > Mollusca > Cephalopoda > Sepiida > Sepiolidae > Euprymna > Euprymna scolopes. The sequence goes on from NC_136485.1 coordinate 123,393,114, forward strand.
GCATGCGGGAGACGTGACATGGCAATCTCAGTTGGGTCTTTCGAATGGTAATAGTTATGCTGGGAAGATTAGCACTTTTAAGGACCTCTGTATCAGGGACTTTGTCTTGCCATCTGATATGAAAGAGATTTCGGAGACATCTCAGGTGGAAGTGGTTCAACATTTTTTCGCGCCTTCTGTAGGTAGTCCAGGTTTCTGAGCCATAGAGCAATGTGGTGAGGACAACTGCTCTGTAAACCTTCAGTTTGATGTCAATGCGGATTCCTCTCCTTTCCCAGACTTTGCTTCTGAGTCTCCCGAATGCGCTACTTGCCTTGGCGATTCTGTTGTTGATTTCGAGATTGATTGTGGCTGTCCGAGATAGAGTGCTGCCCAGATAGGTGAAGGTCTCAACCGCTGTAAGATTCTGTCCCTTGAATAAGATATTTGGCTGATGATGCAGATTTCTGGGAGCTGGTTGGAACATAACTTCGGTTTCTTGGTGCTAATTGTGAGGCCGAAGTTGTCACAGGCCGCAGAGAATTTGTTCATTTGGTCTTGCATTTCTCGCTCGTTGCTGGCATTGAGGGCACCTTCATCAGCAAAAAGAAATTCACTCAGCACTGCTTCCTTCACCTTTGCCACAGCCTGCAATCTCCTTGGGTTAAAAAAGCTTTCCATCTGTTCTGAATTTAATGTTGATGCCTAGTGATTGGTCGCTGAAAGCGTCAAATAGCATTGCAAAAGACCTCAATCTGAACAATGTAGGGGCAAGGACACAGCCCTGTTTAACTCCATTTGTTACCGGAAAAGCCTCCGAGTGTTCACCGTCATCAAGGACGCGCCCCATCATGCATTCATGGAATTGACGAACTACTGTGATGAAAGTACTTGGGCAACCGAATTTCTTCATTATTTTCCACGGACCATTCCGACTAACTTTGTCAAATGCGTTGGCCAAGTCGATAAATGTTTTGTAAAGGTCTCCGTGCTACGATGCATTTCTCTTGAAGCTGACGAGCGGCAGAGATCATGTCAGTGGTCCCCTGACCGGCGCGGAAACCACCTTGACTCTCCGGCAGGAGTCCCTATTCCAGGTGACCAAGTAAGCGGCTGAGAAGGATGCGAGCCGAGATCTTTCCTACTATGGACAGGAGAGAGATACCTCGGTGGTTATTGCAGGATTGGCGATTTCCTTTTCGCTTATAGATGTGAACGATTGTGGCGTCTTTAAACTCTTGTGGTTGTTGTCCTTTCCACCACATGATCTGATGCAAGCAGGTCAGCTGCTTCCGCAAGGCTGCACCACCGGACTTGTAAACCTCAGCTAGGATGGCACCTTGACCTGGAGCTTTTCCACTGGTTGACTGCTGAATGGCTTTGCTGACCTCTTCGATTGATGGAGGGAGGTGTCGAGCTGTTGATTGATGGGGTCTTGAGGAGAGACGTTCAATTGCTATATCATTGAGGGCTCCAAGGCGATTGAGCAGTTTGTTGAAATGGTCAGCCCATCTGTTGAGGATCTCCTTCTTTTCTGTGAGTAGAGTTGAGCCGTCGACACTGAGCAGAGGAGAGGATCCCGATGACTGTGGTCCATAAACTGCCCTTAGTGCATCGTAAAAATTCTTTATATCGTGTTTCTCTGCGTAGACTTGGATTTCATCTGCCTTGGAACTGAGCCAGGAATCCTGCATTGAACGTAGCTTTTATTGGACTTTGTTGCGCATGTTAAAGAAGGCAGTTTTCGTCACCACACAAGCTGGGTTATTTTGATGCGCTTTTAGCAGGCGGTGTTTTTCCGTCAACAAGTTGTGGATCTCAGGATCATTCTCGTAAAACCAGTCCTGGTGATGTTTGGTGGCAGGACCTAGAACATCAAAAGCAGCAGAGTGAACAACATCTCTGAAGGATGTCCAGCTCTCTTCAACGCTGTTGTTATTGAGATTGGAGTTAGCAAGTTTACTATGTATGCTGCTTTGGAATTCCTCTGCTGTTTTAGGACATATCAATTTGGCTGTATTGAGCCTCTTGGCTGTTTTTTTAACCCTGATGCTTTCTCTTTTGTTGGATGAAGAAGTTGAATTTGGAGATGATGAGGCGGTGCAACAATGAGCCCCGCACATAGCTTTGGTATGTCTCACGTCCTGCCTGTCCTTGACTCTGGTAATGACATAGTCGATTTGATGCTAGTACTAAGGGCGTGGATTCCCTGCTGACTTATGAACCAATCCCCAGCTATGGGTCAAATAGTTCCACTGTCTTGTGGCCGTCTTGGGAAAGTTGACCTTAGCATCCAGGGTTCCATCTCTGGCGAGAGTACTACCCAAATACACAAATGTGTCAAGCACTGCAAGTCTCTGTTTGTTGACAAAAATATTTGGTTCCACATACAAACCACCGGGTGGAGGTGTAAACATGACATTAGTCTTCTTAAGACTAATAGTAAGCCCAAAAGACGCACAGGCCCCCGAAAACAGATCCATGATACCCTGCATATCCCTCTCACCATGGGCCACGAGATGTGCGTCATCCGCATAAAGCAATTCACGAACCAGGTGCTGAAAGGTCCTTGTAAAAGCATGAAAACGACGAAGATCAAAGACCCTACCTGGAGTTCTGAAACGCAAATAAACACCTGGGGAGCATTCCCTAAAGTCATACGATAACATAGTTGCAAAATAAATTGAAAAAAGTGTACGTGCTAGGATGTCACCCTGATTCACACCAGTGTCGACCGAAACGGGTTCCGATAGGCACCCGTTGATGTTCAGGCGAGCCTTCATATTAGTGTGGAGCTCCCTAAGTAATCGTTGAAATTCAGGTGGGCATCCCAACTTCCCCAGAATTATCCATACGGCACTTCTGTTCATCGTATCAAAAGCCTTAGTCAAATCAACAAAAACCTGATAAAGCGGAACACGGTGTTCAGTAAATTTCTTCTGTGACTGCCGAGCAGAGAAGATCATGTCCGTGGTTCCACTGCCCGGACGAAAGCCACTTTGGCTTTCTGGAATCACGGATGGACAATATACTTTAACAATCTATTGAGTAGAACTCTGGAAAATACTTTGCTAACTGCTTCCAAAAAACTTATCCCACGATAACTTCCACAGTCGTTCCTGGGTCCCTTTCCCTTGTACAGTGATATAAGAATTGCATCAACCCAATCCTGATGGACGGGAACACCCTTCCAGACATCAGTGATAAGAAGAATAATTTCATGAACAAGTTTATCACCCCCATGTAAGAGGACTTCCACAGGAATAACATCAAGCCCTGGAGCCCTCCCAACGTTCACTTCCTTGATTGCATCTCTAATTTCATTCTCAGATGGGAACACAGACATTTCATGGATAAGCTTCTGTTGTGATAAAAATTCATTGATGACGTTCCCATACACATTAGAGGGGTTGTCAAAGAGATCAGAATAATGCTCGGTCCAACGAAGGATAATCTTGTTAGGATCCTTTATAAGCGCAATTCCATCACTTGAGAGTAGGGGAGATGTAGATAGTGTCCGAGGACCAAAAGCTTGTTTAAGCAAATGGTACATGCGTTTGAAGTCTTTACGATCAAAAGCCATCTGGATTTGGTTGGCGAGTTTAGTCCACCACTGATTCTTCATTTGGCGGAGTCGCTTTTGGAGGATACCCTTGTTTGCTTTAAGTGACTGTTGGAGGGACTCTCGACCTCCATGAGAAGCAGACAACATCTTATGGTGCAACTCATTTTTAGCACTTAAGAGTTGAGTAATTTCAGAATCATTATCATCAAATCCTGATGTTTAGATTTGCGGAAGCCAAGAAGATCTACACTTATTTCATAGATTGTATTTTTTAAAATGCGCCCACGACCCATCTAAATCAGCAGAATTAACTACGGATCGAAGCTTTTCACGCACACTTGGATTATCCAGTCTGGACACATCAACCCGTCTGGGAATCCCAACACCACCCAACCTACACTTCCTCCTTATACAGATTTTCAACTTCCCGCGTACCAAAAAGTGATCTGTGTCGCTTCATCTCCACGCATAACACGCACACTACAGACGTCCCGCAAATCTGCCTCCCTGGAAATAATGTAATCAATCAAGTGACCTTGTTTTGAACGAGGATGGGTCCAGCTAAACCTATGGACCTCTTTGTGGCTGAAGAAAGTGTTACAGATAGCAAGGTCAAACTGAGTGCATAGATTGAGAAGATGCGGACCATTACTGTTGACCACACCTACACCAAACCGGCCGAGTGAGTCTCAGGTGTGATGATCCTTGCCAACCCTTGCATTTAGATCACCCATGAATAAGATCTTCTAAGATAAAGGAATAGAGGAAATGGTACGACTGAGATCTCGGTGAAACGCCGTGATGGTGTCTTCATCATGACGCATGGTAGGGGCATACACAGATAAAATTGTCATATACCTACTGTGTGCAAGAAAGAAGCGCATCATCATAATTCTGTCATTTACACAGATTGGCTGTTCAATCCTCTTCACCAAATCAGAACCCACTGCAAAGCCAATTCAACCTTTTATCTCTCTCTCTCTCTCTCTCTCTCTCTCTCTCTATATATATATATATATATATATATATATATATATATATATGTATATATATACATATATATTTTCCAAATATATAGAGTAGAGTCCAAAACTAAGGGACAAAATTTTAAAACTTAATATTTGTAAGAAATAACAACTGTGAAAAGCTGAAATATTTACAACTGATCGTGGTTATTATCCATAATAATATGCTAAAATTTGAATAATTTGCAAAGGATAGAAAAAGAATTATAAAAATTATTTATTTATTTTCAAAATAGGAACGTCCACAAGTAAGGCACAAAATATGAGAAAAACAATTAGAATAAGTCTTACTTAGTAATTTGTAAACGTTGTACTAACCGGCACGATGGCGAAACGCCCAAAACATTGTTCAAGATCATGTTGTGCGAATCATAGAAAATTTAGGTTTCGATTGGTCTACCTTCATGCAACATAATGTCCCATGTCCCAAAGCAAAGTTGGTAATGAGTTAACTTAGCGAGCAAAATTTAGCAATTGTGAATTGACCACCGCAAGTCTTGACTTAAATCCAACAGATAATTTTTGGAAGACTTTAGGAGTGAAAGTTATTGAATGAAATCCCAATAACACAGAGGATTTGTGGGTGAAGCTTCTAACAAGGGCGTTCCTATTTTAAAAACAAATAAATAATCGTTATAATTCTTTTTCAATCGTTTGCAAATGATTCAAATTTTAGTATGTTATTATTTCAGCATTTCACAGTTGTTATTTCTAAAGAATATTAAGTTTTAAAATTTTGTCCCTTTATTTTGGACTCTACTGTATACATTGTTCTACACACACACACACACATATATATATATATATATATATATATATATATATATATATATATTTCTACATATATATACATATATATATATTATTATTATTATTATTATTATTATTATTATTATTATTATTATTATTATTATTATTGGCTCACATGGAGCTTTCACACAAGTCAACAAACGATCTGATTGGAAACCTGTGGTTATTCTCTGGATGCTGAGTGACAACAAGTCTCCCCAGACGTCCAGCTCTCTCCATCTCCTTCGATAGCATTTGCAAATGAATTTGCATCATCGCAACAGCCGCTCACCAATGATTTCTCGCTAGTAGTGGCCATTGGTTTATACTGGATTTTGAGTGGCACTCAGCTTCCCCAAGGTCCCAGTTCTCTTTGCGCTTGTCCAGCCGAGGTCTGGTTGGCGCTCGCTCCTCGGTCTTTCACTCCTTATTGACCCTTCTCAGCCTTTTGGTAGCGTTTTTTTTTTTTTTTGGGGGGGGGGGGTATGAAACAATGGGTGGTGCATTTGTGGCGTTGTAGAACTAGTAAATATGCAGTTTCGGTGTTCTTCATTCCTTGTAACGCTTATTCGTTATATTGTCTTGTATTATTCCCCGCATTCAAGGGTTTTCCTTAATATTTCAGTCGTTTTCATTATCGTTAGTCGTTGTACTTTTGCAGTTATTCCTCTGATTCCAATTTCTGACATTCTTTTTTCAGAATTTTTCCGGAATTGTTCCTCGTGCTCCTATTATTAGCGGTACTATTTTGATTTTCTTTATCATCCAAATCCCTTTTAACTCTCTGGCTAGCTCTGTGTATTCGCTTCGTTTCTCCTTTTCTTTCATACTCACCCTGTGGTCAGTTGGGACTGCAAAGTCTACGATTTGACAGGATTTTTTTCTTGTTAATTATTACGACATCTGGTCTTTTTGCTTGGATGGGTTTGCCCGTCTGTATGTCCATGTCGCATAGAAGTTTGTGGTTCTCGTTTTCGAGTGCTGTTGTGGGTTTATGCTTGTACCAATTGTCTGTACGCTCGACATGCAGTCGTTTACACAATTCCCAGTGTAACACCCTCCCCGCTTGGTCATGCCTGTTTTTGTATTCCTTTTGGGCCAGTTTGCTGCATTCACTTACTATATGATTTATCGTTTCGTCTCTTTGTCCACAGAGTTTGCATTTGCTGTTTTCTTGTATTTTATCGATGATTGCTTTGATATGGTTGGTTCTTATCAAGTTATCTGATACTGTAATTATTGCAGAGTCAGTTTCTCGGTTTATATGTCTTTTTCGCATCCATATCCAGGTGTTTTCGTTATTCTCATCTTTTGTCATTCTTATGAATCTTCCGTGGAGTTGTTTCTCTTCCCATTTCTGTTTTCTCGTTTTGTCGTTTGTCTCTCTGTTTTCTGTTGTTTTTTTTTCAGTGTCTCTCGCTGCCATAATTATCCTTTCAGCGTTTTGCATTATGTATTTTTCTAGTTCTTTCTTTTTGTCCTTCACACAGTCTTCTATACAGATCAGTCCTCTCTCGCTGTCTTTACTTTTCACGTAGAGTCTGTCAATATCGTCCTTTGGGTGTAGTGCCTTATGCATGGTCAGGAGTTTCCTTGTTTTCTGGTCGAGTTGTCTCAGTTCTTCTTTTGTCCATCCTATAAACGGTCCAGAGTATATTACTAGTGATACTGCCCATGTATTAATACCTTTTGTTAGGTTTCTGCTATATAATTTAGTTTCCAGGAGTTTTCCTGTTCTCCTGAGGTATTCCTTTCCAATTCTCTCTTTCATTTCTGTTGCCCTGATGGTGTCCGCTTCTAGAATTCCCAAGTATTTTAGTCGTCTTGTTTCCCTAGTGCTCTCATTTCTGTTTGGTTGGCTAGTTCCATGCCTTCTGTCGTTTCCAGTTTTCCCTTTTTTATAACTAGTTGTGCGCACTTTTCCAATCCAAATTCCATTTGAATATCTTGGCTGAAGATCCTGGCAGTGTTAATTAGTGTCTCTAGCTCCTTTTCGGTCCATGCAAAAGGTTTCAGATCGTCCATGTACATCAGGTGGTTCATTTTTTCCTCTGTATTGGAGAACTTGTATCCGGCTTGCACTTTCTCAGAATACTGTTCAAGGACATCATGGCTATGATGAACAGTAGTGGTGATAGTGAGTCTCCTTGGAAGATGCCTCTTTGTATGTTATTTTCTGTTATGTGTTGTCACTCAGCTGTCAGTTCCAGTCTCCATGTTTTCATTGCATTTTCTATTACGTTGGTGATCCTACTTGGTATTTTATACATTTTTAGGCATTCTATTATCCATGCTTGGTGGATCCTCTCGTACACTTTTTTGTATGCCATGACTAAATTCTTTCTCCTCCTGTTTACCTCTTTTAGGATCTTTTGATCTATATATAACAGGTCATGTGTTCCTCTTTTTTCCTTTTTGGCATCCTTTCTGCTCCTCGGGAATGAGTCCACGGTTATTCAGGGAGTGGTAGATTTGTTCCCTCAGTTGTGCTGTCAGTATCTTCCACATAGTTGGTAAGCACGTGATTGGCCTATAGTTGCTAGGGACGGTTCATTTCTCGGTGTCCTTCTGTAGCAGTGTGGTTCTACCATTTGTCATCCAGTCTGGTATACATCTTCTCAGGTTTTCGACTAGTCTTTCGTGTAAGGTTGTCAATTTTTTGAGCCAGTATGCATGCATATATCATCATTATTATTATTATTATTATTATTATTATTATTATTATTATTATTATTATATAGGCCACTTTGGTTCTTCCATGTGTGTGATTTTGTACAATATGGCATTAAGGAATTCGTGAATTTTAAGCCGGTGTTTTTCAACTTCAAACACACATAATTATATATTTGGAAATGTTTTAGATACATTTTTATTGAAATATCTGCGGTAAGTATAGAATATCGATAATCTAAAAAATTCGATTAAGCGTAAAGTATCTGATTATTTCCAACATTATCTCTCTTATACATTCCCACCTAAAAAGTGCATTTTCCAAGTTTTATCGTTGCATAAGCAGAAGGTGCCGACCTATAAACTTAGCAGTAAGTTCTTTTATAAAGCAGGGCGCGTTTGACACAGATGTGTCTTCTGAGAGCATACGCGAACAATGAAAGTTGTTTTTTTATATAAAAATGTAATTTAAATCAGTTTATACAAATAGTTTTATAAAATTACACTCGGGTGTTTTTTTAATTAATGATAAATACAATACAATGTTACGTCACGGCGGGAAGTCATGTGTATCTTATCCAGTACACCGCGGTATTTCCATGTCAGGAGCAAGCAATCAATCGATTTGATTGAAAAGGATCGATATCACGGATTCGATGACGACGAAATGTAGAACATTCATTGATCGCAATTCAATCTCTGGCAACGTCGGGTCTCCCTGTTTATATATATATATATATATATATATATATATATATATATATATATATATATATACATATAGTGCCCTTAGTTTGTGTGTGCGCATGTATGTATAATCGGTCTTTATAGACTCTGAAATAGCTGGACCGATGTTTATTAAACTCTACGCAAATATACCTTATGTATCTGGGTGTGTATTATGTCGGTTGATTATCCGGCTGCTTTTGTTAAGCATCGGTAGTAAATATTCAATCATCTAAAATCCAATTAAAGAAAGAACTGTCCGATTTTAAAACAAATTAAAATATTATAAAGCCTAACATCACATGTGCATTTGAGATGTTTTATTACTGCACAAGAAGAAGGACCGTGGTATAAAATTAAAATTAGGTTCTTTGACAAGACAGAGGCGCGCCCTAAATGAATATTTCTGTTTAGAACACAATTGACCCATGATTCGTTTACATTGATACTCTAATTCAAGCCATTAGATAACAATAACAATATTCTTTATAAAATTAACATTATGTTCTTGTGTGTCAGGAATTATCAGTGCCACGGTTTCTAACACACTCTACAGCATGGCCGAGTTGGGATTTGGCTATGAGCGTAGAGATACAAAGAAATGGATTCCCATAATTCCCTTTCTAGATCTATCTGCCCGGGCCGTCATGAGGTGAACACGCATATTTCTGTCTCTCCGTAAACGAGGGGGGTACCCCCTCCCTCAACACTAGTTAGGGTAGGTTACTTAGTTTTGAAAAGCCTATTGCCCATGTTTAATTGTAAAAAAATAATTATTATGTATACTGCATTAATTATTATGCATATTGTATTAATTACTATGTATATTGTTTTGTAATATATTTTTTGTAAAATAAATAGTTAAGATTATATATTATATATTACGATTGTGTCGCGTGTCGTTTTTTTTGTATGTGTGTAAATGCCTTCATTGAAGAATGAATGGGCTCTGAGAAGAAAGAATATTCCAACACGAATGCCACCAGATGTCAAGACGTTTCCTGGGAGAAGAAGGAGCCACACAGCACATCCAACATCTCAGGTATGCTTTTCTTGATACACAGACCCTAATGACTGGCCATCTTTACGTCTTCCCGATACCACTTCTATGACATGTGAAGCCAGTCATACCTCAGTGACCGGCTGATCGTGTTATATTTGCGCGCATTTAATGGGAATACTTCAGTCTATCGCACAGATCAACCATAATATTTGACTTTTGAATCTTGAATTTAATTTAAGCCGTTAAAATAATTTTGTAAAATCAACATTAGGTTCTCTATACTGCAATGTTGTTTTAGCCTGGAAATAATTTATTTACCGTTTATTTATGATTTTATTTATTTTTAATGAATTTTTTTATTTTTAATGAATTTATCATTTAATTTACGTTTTTAACTTCTGGTTTATATGTTTGCATGTTCGGGCCTAACCTTGTTTTCAAATGTGTTGTTTGTTGATTAAAATAATTATTGATTCTTCTATGAATATAAAAAAAATGACGTTTTACAAGTGAGTTTAATCTTGCGTTTCCAATTATCTCGCAACCACTATTTCGTTGTACACAAAGTACGTTTTGAAGCTTATATAAGTATAACTGCCCGTAGATACGTCCATCGTTATCGTGTGGTAGAATTTTGTTTTAGTGAAATACATGTGAAAGATTTTCAGGGGAAAATCTTATTATCTATTTATTTTATATTCCAAGTATCTATTCATGAATTTAATATTTTACTTTTAGATTAATAATTTATTCATTTATTTAAGAATTATTTAATAAACAATGTAAATAAATATATCCCGTGTGTCCTTACATGTATATTATTTTACGCAGTAGAGTAAAAGTGGTCCAGTAACAATTGCTGTAGTTGTTGCTTGTTGGCTTGTAGAGGCTTGAAAGGTACAGTTTCTGACTTTGTCGGAGGCAGTGCTCTGCGCATTATGCTGCTTCTTCATCATTGCAGAACTGCTCTATGAAAACAATGCAGGGAAATCGTAAGGCAGAAAGCCCACGTATTTAAACGAAGTTTGCGACAAGTAGAAACAGAACGTGTTCTTCGAAACATATATTGTTTGTGTTAAGTTTTAAGACATTGTGTTGAACCAAGATGGCGGCATAGTTCAGATCAGTAACCAAGATGGCGGCGTGGTTCAGATCAGTAACAAAGATGGCGGCCAAGAATTAAATGCGGTCCGTGATGTAGTAAACGGCGAACTGATTGAATCCAAAATTCGACAATTTTTATAATAATTCTGGGACGTTTTCATTGTTTGATTAGCACAGCCGTCGGTTATAAAAATGACTGCCGAATCCATTCGTCTCATACCCCCATCAGAAGTCCATTGTGAGGGGATGTGTCTCCTAGCGGCTTCGGCTGCATGGGGACAGGGTAGTACAAGTCAAGGATTCGTCACCTGATATTCAGCCCAACAGGTGAGGGGCCGGGAACCGAACCAGCACCTGTTGGACTGAGGTACGCCGCCTGGGTAATACCTAGGAGGTCCACCCTCCAAGGCCTTGCCACCGGGCTTTCCGGTGGGGCAAGTTTATTGCTTGCTGCCTGAGGCGACCCGACCGGGGAATGCCGACGGGGTTATTTAGGCAATTTTTAAAATTGCAGGAGTGCCCCTCCTTAAGGGGAGCCTGCAGGGTTCCCTCTTTCCGGCTTTGTGCCACATATTGCTGATGTGGGCAGCATTTAAATATATACTCCCATCAGAAGACCATTGTGATGGGATGTGTCTCCTAGCGGCTTCGGCTGCAGGGAGACAGGGTAGTACACGTCAAGGATTCGTCACTTGACACTCAGCCCAACACGTGAGTGGCCGGAAACCGGCCCAGCACCTGTTGGACTGACGTACGCCGCCTGGGTAATACCTAGGAGGTCCACACTCCCAGGCCTTGCCACCGGGCTTTCCGGTGGGGCAAGTTTATTGCTTGCTGCCTGAGGCGTCCCGACCGGGGAATGCCGATGGGGTTACTCAGGCAATTTTTAAAATTGCAGGAGTGCCCCTTCTTTAGGTGAGCCTGTGGGGTTCCCACTTTCCGGCCTTGTGCCACATATTGCTGATGTGGGCAGCAATTAAATATTTACCCCCATTAGAAGTCAAAAACATTTTGCAGTTTGCCGTGTTTCTTTTGACCCCACCCTTTTGCGTAAAAATAGAACTCCACTAAAGTGTAGCTGGTTATTGGGTATGCTTCTCATCCCAGTACCGATGTATTATCTGAATTTAGAGCCCGACTGAGCAAGCTTGGGCCCCTGTATCTGCAAATACTTAGATTTAGTGGGTGAGTGGACTTCCAGGTTTCCTCATCACCCGTCCGAAGGTCGCATGAATCTTGGGCATAAGGTAATTTCTGACTCTATTAACGATAGTTCCTTGGCGGTCTTCTAGAAATTGTTTCCAATCCCACTCGAGGCAAGGTTCCGTACTAACATTTTGTAGTGTTAAATGCAAAGAACTTTTCAAATAACTGTGAAGTTAATTTTAAGCCCCTTCTATTTTTTTATTCAATAATGTTCAAGAGCTTTAATATTTTTGGATACATCACTGATGACTATGGTTGGTATATTATTTATTTTCTTTAACGCATGAGCACTTGCTACTGATACGATGTTATTTCAATCGGAAATCAAGTGTGCGTCCACTGTTTTTATTTCATTGATGTCTACAGTTGGTAGTAGTGTATTACACTTAGCTCGATACTGATGTATTAAGTAAAAATATTAGATGAATCAGTTATCAGGAACAGTAATCTAAGTGCATTTCTGTTTAGTTGTCAAAAGAACAGGAAAACATCTTGCAGAAATCTTTGAGAATCCCGGTTTTATAGAAAAAGCATAATCTGATCAATCAATGGATATGCGAAAGCCATTTGCTTTCCGATGATATAATATTCGACGACGTTTCATGACCACCGTAGAGGAAGATAAATCACTCCTTTTTTTCTGCTTTCCTTACATTGGATAATCACCGATAACATCTCTGTCGACTTGTCTATTTGAAAGCGTGAATGTGGTATACGAGAGTCACCTTTGTCTTCTTTTCTCGGCTCATGTTTATCACACTTTTATGAGGTAATAATGCCTTTCAAATTAAATATATATATAGGTTGTCTCAAGAAAATGTATATACTCTTTAAATGACCGTAAAACCAACATTTCTTATAAGAAAGAAAAGTTCCATACATTAGAATACAATGATAAAATATAGAAACCAGCTAATTATCAAGTCTTCAAATTATTGGCCATCGTGGTTCATAAACAGCTGACGACGCTTACTGATTGGATCGAAAACATTCCTAATGAGTTCAACTGTTATATTGTTACAGCTTCTTTCAATGGTTGCTTTCATTCATTGTAGCTCGTTTTGTGGTATGAAGTTTGTGTTCAACATGGCCCCCACATGTCCCCCCCTCAAAAAGAGAAAAATCCAGAGGGGCGCTCGAATCCGGTGATATGCTCTTACGTCATGATTATAGTGGGGAAGTGCTCCATTCTGCTGGAAGTGTTATTCTTTATTTCTAAACATCTTTTGGGAACGTGGCATAGCGTGTTCATGTAGCAAGTTGAGATAATTTAAAGAGTGTATACATTTTATTTAGACATCCTATATATAGGCGTACGCCCACACTCAATTATCCATCTTCAATTTCGATCATGCTAATACATCTGCCTATTTGTTCGAAAACTAAATCTTTTCATACAAAGTTTATCAAATTCATTTGTATATATTATACCGCCATTCTTATTTCTTTCTTTATAATCGCCTTTTCCTTTCAGTAGGTTTCAATTCTCATGGTACAACATATATACATATCCAGCAGCTATAAACGATTCAACTACTCACATATTTTTCATATCCGTACCCCAGGCCAATGTTTTACCTTTTTTTTATTTTTATTTTTATTTTTTACTCGATTAATCGTTTAATTTTAAAGGGTTCATTTCGATCTATTAATTTTATCTATATCCATACTTAGTTATATTCATAACGTGTAGATTCCAACATGTTCTACTGAGAACGCAATGAGTCTTATTTATGAATTTCTTTAAGGAAGTTTCCTGTTCTTGCAATTCACCACCTATATGTTCGTGTGGTGGAAACACTTATAGAACCGCGAATCTGAATTAGAATAAAATCCTCATTATCAGAATCGGAAAAATATAGAAATCGTTCCTTCACACACACACCCACACACGCACACAGATATATATATATATATATATATATATATATATATATATATATATATATAAATATATATGTATATATATATATATGTATATATATATATATGAGGAAGATCGAAGTATCGGTCGAAAATTATGAAATAAATACAGAAAAGATATAAGCATACATATATTTTCCGTATTGATTTTTTATTCATACATATCTAAATATATATATATATTAAATTATATATATATATATATTAAATTATATATATATAATTACATATATATATAATTAGATATATACTTATATATATAATTATATATATATATTAAATTATATATATATAATTATATATATATATATTAAATTATATATATATATTCATGTATAGCTTGAAAGTTGTGCCCGTTCCCTTAAAAACAAATTGAAGATGTTAGTTCGTATAAGATTTGTACCTTTAAGGTTATGTGAAAATGGTTTTTGTACCCTCTATGAAAACATTTTCTGTTTCCCTTTTTAATTTTCTGTGGTATTCACGTTTTGTAATCGATTTCACCCTGCAGTCTAAATAGCACTATCTATATATTAATACGATAGCGTGTGTGTTATTTTCTGTGTTATAGGTACATCCGGGTCGTTTTATTGTTATGTAATTCTATTTATTGTCAGAAATTATTTTACCAAGATTTCTTCATAAGTTTTGGTTTCGGTTTCGATTAAAGCTGATGGCACTCAAGTCATTTCATTTCTTTATAAATAAATTTACTAAGAATTCTTCATAATATTGGTTTCGGTTTCGATTATTATTGATGGCACTTAAGCTATCTATTTTTTTTATAAGTAACTTTACCAAGAATTCCTCATAAGTTTTGGTTTCGGTTTTGATTATAGTTAATCGCACTCTAATAATCCATTTTTTTTAAAATTATCAAGAGTTCTTTATAAGTCTTGGTTCGGTTTCGATTTTAGGTGATGGCCTCTTAGTAATCTATTTTTTTATAAATAATTTTATCACGAATTATTCATAAGTTCTGATTTCGATTTCGATTATAACTGAAAGAACTAAAGTTATATATATATATATATATATACATATATATATATACGTATATATATATATATATATATATATATATATATATATATATATATATATATATATATATATATATATATATATATATTCATCCAGCTACCTTATATCGTAAACTGAAGTCTCATTTTACCTCTCTCGAAATCGACGACTTCTTTCGTCCAAATGTGTTCTGGTCCTTTCTTTCGCCTGGGTGTTCTACTAATTAGAGCTTTGTCTCATTTTCTAACTGTTTTATTTCTTTTGGGGCATACATCAAATCTCATTTACTTAAATCTTTTCTGATCTGATTCTGATTATTAAGATATACCCTTTCATCACTCATGATTCGCTCGGATTTCCTTGCTTGGACCTCTAGAAGTTTATGAAGACTTATAAAACATCACGCTTAGCTACATAACCACCATCTCTTGCGCTAAAATTCCTATTTGTGCACTGAATTTTAACTATGGCCCGGATTTCTGTGATTGTCCTCTTTTGTTTTCATCAGAGCGTCCAAGATTCCAACAGAGATATCCCGCATTCATACACCTCTAAAAAAATATAAGGTTATATCTTCCTACATACTTACGGTGTATTTTACTTTTCTCCCCCTTCTTGATGCTATATGTAATTTGCCCGTGGTACTGACTCTTATAGTCCTTTTGGTACCCTCAGGCATTCGCGTATCCTTCACTTCCTGCCTTTTCAATTTATTGAGCCAAGACATATAATTCTGCTTTGTGCCGTCACTTGCAGTATGCTTTATAAGCACCTAATTCCGCAGTATCAATTTATATTTTCCTAACAGGGTCATCTCTAATGCTATTTATTGGCAAGCTATACTTCTTGCTAAAAATGTTTATGGGCATACTAATAAGAAAAAGCAAAAATTTAAAAGAAACATTCATGATATGGACATAATATGGACATAATAATAATAATGGACATAATATGGACATAATAATGGACACAATAATAATTCATAATATGGACATAATATGGACATAATAATAATTCATAATATGGACATGATATTGACATAAAATGGACATAATATGGACATAATAATAATTCATAATATGGACATAATATGGTCATAAAATGGACATAATATGGACATAATAATAATAATTCATAATATGGACATAATATGGACAAACAAAAAGCAAAAATCTAAAAGAAACATTCTCTGTTTTAGCCTTTCACATCGGAAAAACTCTCGAAATACCCGTTTACGTAATTTTCTATTTTGTCCCCTCTCTAAAATTCTAACTTATTTCTTGGCCAACCATTTGTCTCAATTATCATTTCATTTTATTTTTCTATGACTTGTTTCTTTCCATTTTAATTCATCTACCTAATTATGACTTCGAATTCCTGACGTTAAAATACAATAACATTATACATACATTTAAGACAATTTACAATATTTGTTTAACATCATAAAAACATTTTCAAAAAATGCATTAAACTATGATTTACAAAAAGACTGTTATCAACAGTTATAACTTCTTTTCAACAATTATTTTCTCTTTAACAACAACAATTCAACAAAGTCTGTCAAAAAATGTCCTTTAAAAAAAAAACGAAAAAAAATACGGAAAGCTGAAAAGTTAATTATATTCAGAAATGTTTTCATTTCTCTGCATCTTTTTTTTTTTTTACAATGAAAGTACTTTATTCCCAACAATAACAAACACGATATTAAAGGTACTTTTCAGTTTGATACATGTTACAAAATGTTTATTAACAGATGACTTTAAACGATTCTGATTCTAACCCACATTTTCAAACAATAAAATTAATGAAACCGATTTCTTTTCTTTACACTGTGTGTATATGAAAATGCGCGTGTGTGTGTGTGTGTGTGTGCAATGCACACAGGGTGATGGGATGCGCAAGTGTGTAAACTATAAGGTAGCGTCTTGGCTTACGCACCATCTCGCTCTCAGCAAACACCACTGCCTAGCTTTGCGCGAAACGAGAAGCCGAGTGCGTAAGTCTTCTCCTGTCAGTACACAGCCTCTCCATCATCAAGACCTCTGTTGTGCCTCCTCGTGCTCACACACGGTAACTGGTTGTCATGCGACTCCCGGCTGAATCAGTAGAGGATCTCGGAACAGTAGGGAGTCCCAGAGGCACTGTGCTACGGCCCACGACGTGTGGACATGCCCTGACACATTACCAATCCCTATCCCAGCTATGGGTCAAATCGCCTCACTGCCTTGTGAGAGCCATGGAAATGGATAAGGCGAGGGGAGCAACCCCGACCGAAACGACGGAGTGGAGCCCCTTAGGCGGTTTAATGGCATACTTGCCTCCCTCCGGCAGCTCCTGCACCCTTGTTCGTCCCCAGCCGTCTCGACTATGTCTTGCCGTTGGAATTGGGCGGGCCAGGATGAGAGAGTGAGGCCGATGCAGCGCAAGTCCCCCTCACTATAATCCAAATCCAGCGCAAGTCAGGGTGTCAAACATTGCGTCAACACCAAGCCCTGTGGCGATGGGCGAGCGGGAAAGCAGCAGGTGTGGAAATCACTAGGAGCTCTAGCTGCAAACCTGCACACAGGCGGCCCAGAAACTGGTCGTACTCCACTCGACCGAAGCAGCGACGGGGTGCAGGAAACTGGCTGGCCGACCGATCAGTCCTTTTCAGGATCACTCTGCTCGCCTCCATGGCATGAGGACGGGGCGATAAAAGGAGCCCTAAACATAGCTGCTTCACCATCACCCCTGGCCAGCATACCGCGGCTGGCGGGGTTTCCCTCACAGCGGTCGAGACATGAGAAAGAAAGGGTTGGTGCTTACCTTAGCATCATGGAATGTTCGTACTTTGCTCGACAACACCAGAGCTGACCAATCCGAGAGAAGAACTGCTCTCGTAGCAAGGGAGCTTGCCCGTTATAAGGTAGACATCGCAGCCCTCAGTGAGACTCGCCTCTCAGACAAGGGTCAACTGACAGAGTCAGGTGGCGGCTACACCTTTTTTTGGAGTGGACGCAGCAGCGAGGAGCGCAGAGGGACTGGCGTGGGCTTCGCCATCAAGACTGAGCACGTGAGGAAGCTGGTCAGCATCCCGGACGGCATCAATGACCGGCTGATGAAGATGCAACTCCCGCTCAGCAAGGCAAGAACCGCCACACTGATCAGCGCCTACGCACCAACACTGACTAACCCCAAAGATACCAAGGACCAGTTCTATGAAGATCTGGAAAGCCTCATCTCCGCTGCTCCGCAGAGAGAGAAGCTCATAGTCCTCGGCGACTTCAATGTCCGCGTTGGCACGGACCATTCCACTTGGGACCGGATCCTTGGCCACCATGGAGTGGGCAAGTGCAATAGCAACGGTCTACGGCTGCTCAGCCTTTGCGCTGCACACGACCTTTCCATCACCAACACTATGTTCCGCCTACCCACCCGTAGCAAGACGTCGTGGATGCACCCACGCTCCCAGCACTGGACTCTGATTGACTACGTCATCATCAGGGCAAGGGACAGGAGAGACGTAAGATTGACCAAGGCTGTGTGTGGTGCCGACTGTTGGACAGACCACCGCCTGATCATATCCAAAATGTGCCTCTACATCCAACCCAAGAGGCGGCCTCAGGGCCAGAAAGTCAAAAAGCGCCTTGACCTGGAAAAACTAAAAAGTCTAGATGTCATCCATGAGCTACAGGAAGCAATCAACGACAAGCTATCTGTCCCCCTCACCATCTCGGACACTATTGAAGATCAGTGGGCACACCTCAGAGACTCCACCTACTCCATCGCTCTTGAAATCATTGGACCCAAGCAAAAGAAGCACCAGGACTGGTTTGATGAAAATGACTCTGAGATTCAGCCCCTCCTGGTGGAGAAACGCCAACTTCTCCGTGCACATCAGAGTGACCCCAAGTGTTTCGCAAAGAAAGCTGCCTTCATCAACATCCGCAGCAAGGTGCAGGCCAAACTCCGCTCCATGCAGGATGCCTGTCTCAGCGCCAAAGCAGATGAGATCTAGGAGCATGCCGATAGCCATGATATGAGGAAGTTTTACGATGCGCTGAGGGCTGTCTACGGTCCCCAGTCCTCTAGCTCCTCCCCCCTGCTTAGCTCTGATGGAACAACTGTCTTGAATGACAAAAAGCAGATCCTTGATAGATAGCCGGAGCACTTTAACAGCGTGCTAAACCGACCATCTTCCATCAACGATGAAGCCATCGATCGACTACGCCAGGAGCCTATCAACGAGGAGTTCGAAATCCCACCCTCGTCAGAGGAAGTAAGCAAAGCCATCAAGCAACTTTCCCCTGGGAAGGCCCCCGGTCCCGACTCAATTCCAGCAGAAGTATACAAAGCTGGTGGACCTTTTAAGACTGACAGAACCAATCCATGTGGGAGAGTGAAGAATTACCCTAAGATTTTCGTGATGCTACTATCGTTCACATTTACAAACGCAAGGGAAATCGTCAGTAATGTGACAACCACCGCGGGATATCCCTTCTTTCCGTCGCCGGGAAAATCCTGGCCCGCGTCCTTCTCAACCGCCTGCTGGTGCACGTTGAAGATGGTCGTCTTCCCGAGAGCCAGTGTGGCTTTCGAGCGGGCCGCGGGACGACTGATATGATCTTTGCTGCACGCCAACTGCAGGAGAAGTGTGTCGAGCAGCACCGGGGCCTCTACAACACGTTCGTAGACCTGACCAAGGCCTTTTACACTGTTTGCCGAAATAGCCTCTGGCGGAACATGGAAAAAATTGGTTGTCCAGACAGGTTCATCGCCATTGTCAGGCAGTTCAATGAGGGCATGACCGCTCGTGTCCTGGATGACGGCGACCCCTCAGAGCCCTTCTCTGTGACCAACGGGGTCAAGCAGGGCTGTGTCTTAGCCCCGACGCCCTTCAGCATGGTTTTCTCTGCCATGCTCCAGGACGCTTTACAAGGCAGTCACTCTGGCATTGTCATTAAGTACAGATGTGAGGGGAAATTGTTTAACATCAGGCGAATGCAGGCAGTCACGAAAGTGAGGGAAACCATCATCAGAAACATTCTCTTTGCCGATGACTGTGCCCTTAATGTCCCAAATGAGATAGAGATGCAACATCAAATGGGCGACTTTGGTCTCACCATCAGTACAAAGAAGACAGAAGTTATGTACCAACCCGCCCCAGGAGATGCATACCATGAACCCGGCATCACTGTCAAAGGGCAGAAGATCCATGCTGTGGAGCAATTCACCTACCTTGGCAGCACCCTCTCCCGCACCGCCAACATTGACATTGAGGTTAACCATAGGATCTCCACAGCGAGCAGTGCATTTGGAAGACTTAGAGACAATGTGTTGAAGAGGAGAGGCATTACACTCGCAACCAAACTGAAAGTATACCGAGCGGTCGTCCTGACAACCCTACTCTACGCCAGCGAAACTTGGACGCCATATAAAAGACATGAAAAACAGTTGAATGGCTTCCACCTCAGATGCCTCCGTAATCTTCTCAACATCCGCTGGCAAGACAGAATTCCTGACACAGAAGTCTTGAAGCGCGCGGGGCTCCATACCATCACCACCATAGTCCGCAAAACCTAGCTCCGGTGGGCAGGCCATGTCTATCGCATGTACGACAGCCGAATCCCCAAGCGGAATGCAGGGGGCCAAAAGAAACGATATAAAGACTGTCTGAGAACGTCCCTAAAAGACTTTGACATCAGCCCCCAGTCTTGGGAGAGTCGCGCTGCTAAACGTTCGGCCTGGCGTTGCGTCATCAGCCTAGGAGCCGACAGGGCAGAGAATCAACGCATGACACACGACCAGCATAAGCGCAAGAGGAGGAAGGAGAGAGCTGCCGGTTCACAGCCTGCCGATACCGCTTCACGTGTCCAGAGTGTGGAAGAGTCTGCCGAGCACGGATTGGCCTCTTCAGCCATCTCAGGACCCACAAACCCCTGACGCCGAACTGATTGATACCTTGGTCATCGTCGACTTCGACGGACGAACAAGAACATATTAAAATGCATTATTTTTGTCACATTCTCTGTGTGTATGTGTGTGTATTTCAAACCAATTCAAGTTACAAACTTAATGTCGGTCTATTCCAATTATTTCTACGCTAATGTACCCATGGACCAGTATTTACATTTCAGTGTGTGTTTTGTTTTTATTTTTCTCGTCTTTTGCTTTATAAAATAGTTTCACAAAAAGAACAGTCACCTGTTACTACCTGTTATTAAACACTGAAAAGTCATATATCAACACATCTTTTCTCTTGACCTTTTAATTGTGTGTGTGATTTCCTTTTTAAATCTTTTCATTTTAATTTGGACTTTTATTCTGTTAATTTTCTTTGTGGCATATCGACACTTTTTTGTGAGAGTGTATGCTTTACCTTTTTTCCATTGTATGGTATATTTTGTTTTATTTCGTCTATCATTTTTTTCTTCTTTTTTCTTTTTTTTTCGTGTTGTTTCTATTTTTTCTTCAATATACCCTTTTTGTGTTTCTGTGGTACAGTTCGTTTTTTTTACTCTTGCCGAATAAAACTGGTCACGGGCACCAAATAAATTAGATGTTATATAACAGGGGGTTCATATTAGGAGACATGTGTAACGGGGGATGCATAACACAATAACGGTGATGACCATATTGAGGGAAACATTTATTACAGAGTAAAAGAGAAGTAATTATAATTATTGAAGGGATGTGTAATAGTGATATTTTACATCAGACTGGGGAACCATTACTTATGATGGAGGAGGGGAACACATTACTTGAAATAGCGTTATACAAAGTTCATATTAAGATGATTAACACATTACCTTCAATTATTGAATGACGACACGAAGACAACAGTTACAAAAATCGATGATATTCTTTATTTCATTTGACTTATCGAATGATTTGACATCAGGAATCCACATTGGTTCTACATGGTTAAACTTCTACCTCTTCGCTTCTGAAGGGACCCTCCTCTAACCATTTCAGCTCTTTCCGGCCGACTCTGCTGACTGCTCAAACATGACTGCCCAACTGCTCCATTATTCTTCTCTGCTAATCCTAGCTCCAATTATTGAGAATTCCATTTTTGCTATGACGTCAGATGTGTGGTTCCAAAACGTGGGCAACTCACATGGCTAAGAACATGTTTGTCCAAAACACACTTCTGCAAACAAAGAATTCTCAACTAAGATATTTTTACAATATATTTTTAATTTGTATTATTCATTCTTTTTAGCTGACCATTTTAATTTAGTTTTTATAAAAGAATGAACAATTAATTCTTTTTACAATACAAACAATATCTAACTGTTTTATATGCAATTTAACAATAGCGAAATTCTAACATTCCAATTCTTAATCTATTTCTAAACCTTGTTTACAAGGTTCGGGTCGTCTTATCCTAATCTCATTTTTCACTTATCTAATGTTCTTCTTATTTACAGGGAAATGGAACAGCCCTTTTTTCCAGTAACAAGAAATTTATTATTTATTTTTTATTTTCAGAAAGTTTAGATGAACTACCGAATCGATGCCGTCGGTTTTAAAACATGATAATAGTATCGGCTAATGAGAGCTTTATATGAGTATCAAAAATGGTCCCCTATTATCAGGTTTGAAACTGACGGCACCGATGACTCATCTCATCTAAACTTTCTGAAAATAGAAATATAAATAATATGTATATATACATATATATATATATATATATATATATATATATATATATATATATTTAAATTCGTATTTCTGTCTGTTTGGTTGTTTGTTTATTTGGTCACAATATGATTAATATATACAAAAATCCGTAACTTTAATCTTACATTTATTTCTATAAATAGTATTATTCTTGAAAAATATACAATTAAGAGGTAATCCCATTTGTATATTACATGAAAGAAAATTTATTTTACTAAATAGCAATATGATAGTTAATGCTTCTAGCGAGATAATTTTTTAAGTGTTCTATTTAAAATTGTTATTTAATAAGCTTTAAATTACAATTATATTGATAATGTATTTAATTTAATTTGATTTATTTGAAATTATTATTTTCGACATTGACTTTTTTTAAAAACGGGTCTAGAGTTATTTTCCCTTGGAAACATCGAAGCGTCAAAAAGTTAAAACAGACTCTGCACCAAATAAAATAATTTGATAATCCCAATATGTTTATTGCATGAAAAACTAATTGTGAGTAGACAGGAAAAAGTTTTCATTTTTTCTTTGTTAGATATTCAAATAAATGAAAAGGCATTTACAAATAAACTGAAAAGATTTCATTTGTTTGTTTTTATTATACTTGAAACGGATATAAAGATTTTTTTTTACCTTTCCGGCAATTGAAACTAAAGCCACACTATTAGAAACAAAAAAGACCTATCCCCAAATAGCAAATCGAAAATTTCCTTTATTTACAAAAAAAAAAGCCGATTAAAAAAGTGCCTTTACAAAAAAGGACGCTATTAACGCAGGTATTAATATTTATAAACGATATTTTTCATTGTAAAAATCCCAAGTTGTTTCAGTCCCTTGAGTAAAATAGTTGCCAAAATACCTTCTCCTTTCCTTCACATTTCAAGTTGGAGCCTGCGTATGTCGCTAATTCTTTTGCGGTTGCTCGGACACTCGCTGCTATTTTTATTGAAACAAAAGTTGTTTTCATTTATTTATTTATTGGGGAGGAGGTATTACCAACGCACGGACAACAAACGTGCTCAATATCTGGAGACTAGTTTCTTCTCCTTTTATCTCTTCTGCCGAAATGTCTAGTGGAGAGGTGATTACGTACTTCTCTTATTTTTGGGCGATTAAATTTACATGCTTTTATCCGTCCTTTATTTTTGAAATTGTTGTGGGGCTATCGACATTGTCCAGGACGAAAATGATTAATATCCTTAGTTAACTAAGGATATTAATCATTTTCGTGTGTTCCAGGTGTATTGCTCGACATGGCTCGGCAATATATATATATATATATATATATATATATATTAGATTTGTCTTTACATAAGCAGTAGTTTGTTGCTACACAGTCATTAGCATGTTTCAGTCTACTAGTATTTACTAACCAGAGATCTCTTCAGGCAACAATCCTTTAGTAGACGAAACATGCTAATGACTGTGTAGCAACAAACTACTGCTTATGTAAAAAGAAATCTAAAATGTTACTCGCTCTACCTCTGTATTGAGCACGCTTGTATCAACCTCGTTGTATTTCACTGGTTACCTTACCTTTGGAAAATAGCAACCTCAAATTATATATATATATATATATATATATATATATATATATATATATATATATATATATATATATATATATACAGCGGAAAATAAGTGTGTGCATGATATAATCAAATGTAAGCTTTAATTTAATATATACATGTATACATATATATATGCGTGTGTGTGTGCGTGTGTGTGTATATATTAATGAATTAATCCCAACCAAATAAAAAAGCTCAATACAGACACAATAGAAAGTAGAGCTTATTATAGGAAAAAGTAAAAGAATTTAAAACTGTAAATTAAAATTTACAATTAAATTCATTATTCGACAAAATACTCCAAAAGCAATTTACAAAGTCCTTATTCCTCGGAGTTTCCAAGAATTCCACTCTTGCTATTCTTCTCATCACATGACAGTAAGAAATTAGCAAATTATAATTGCAGCAAAGCTAAAGTTTTCTGGTTGATGCATTAGATGAAACAATAAAGTATTCTATTTGGTCATAACAGATTAGAAATATACATGCATGAAATAGTTAGAAAAAATACGGGGAATAGTATTTTAGCGTGGGTAGTGAATCCCTGATTGGTAATCCGAAAGGCAAAAGAAAACTCCATTTAAGAAACAAAATATACAGAATTATACTTCCAATACCTTAAGTTTCAAATTTGAAAAATCCGGTTTACGTTCATAAAAGAAGATTTTGGCCTTTTAGGTTGTATTGCATTCTTACAAATTCAGAAAAGTTAATATTTAGACAAGAAAAAAGAACAAACGGAAAAATAGCCAATAAATATCTCCTTTTTTATCGTTGGCTAAATAAGAAATAGCAGAAATTAAAAAAAGATGTGATAATTGGAAAGTTAGGTCAGATAAAACTGGGGTTGCCTGAATTTAGACAAGACTGACACATAAATTCGGGCAACCTCAGTTTTAACTGACCTAATTTCCAATTATCACATTCTTTAAAATCCATTTGTAGCTTTGCAACAATTATAATTTGATAATTTCCTACTCTCCTCTAATGAGAATATTAGCGAAAGTGGAATTCTCTGAAACCCATCGGAATAAGGGCTTTGAAAATTGCGTTTGGAGTATTCTGTCGAATAATAAATTTAATTGTTAATTTTAATTTACAGTTTTAGATTATTTTACTGTACAAAACATCGTAAATTCATGACTCGCACATCAGCAGCCGATTAGCATAATGGTTAGGAGCTTTGACTGTTGTGCAGGCGGTCGGGTTTCGATCCTGGCTTGAAGTAGTTGTCTGTCTAGCCGCACTGATGAGCTGTGAAACAGATTAACCGTAGTGTATGTGGGTTACTTTATATATATATATATATATATATATATATATATATATATATATATATATATATACTAGCAGGCTATCAACACTTCCCAGTGGTAAAATATGATATTTGATTATGCAGATTTCGTATTATATTAGAATAAATGTATAGTAATGATTTAAAAAGTTAAAAATAGGACTCCTACGCAACCACCGAGAATCGAACTGAAACCGTTTAGCTTACGATTTACTTTTTCTTTTGGCCTTAATGCCTGAGCTACAAAGACATGTTTGCTGTAAAGTTAAAAATTGAAACATGAACTATTAGCTATGACGTTACACATGCATCCTCATTATACCGTCATTCGACCTTCACCTGGCAAATTTCATTTTTTTTTATTTTCACACTTTTCCATTGATTTTCTCCGACTATTAAGTTTCGCATAGGTACGAATACCCATTGACTTTAACCGTCTATTAAATTTCGTGTTAGTTCCCATACCCTATATATTAACCTTCATATCTGCAGACTAATAACTGACAGAGGAGTTTGGTAGGCAAAATTTTTAAACAAATATATATATATATATACGCATAGATAAAATATGTATAGAAAGAGGTTTGTTTTAACTATAATCTTTTTACGCAATTAATGTACAAGTATAAATGATGTAGAATATTTGCATAATATAATTACACATAATAGTTTACTCAAGATGATCATCCCATAAGAAATCAGAAAAAAAACTAATAAAAATTAATTAAAATGAATTTTTAAAGGAATAAATGATGGTGAAAACTGACAGATTCATATGATAGCTTGTACATCAATACAAACTCCACAGAACATTGTAAAATTGTGAATACACGATTTCCTTTAGAGCTGTCTTTCACAATAATCACAACTTCTCTTAATACTATTAAATGATGTCCATAGAAGAAGGATTGGATCAATAAACTCGGATAAGTGTTTAGATAAGAATTCTTAATCTCAGAACTATGACGTGAAGATTAAGTGAATAAATATTTCTGTATTAATCAGCGCAAAGCGACTACATTATACAATTAATAACAAACACTCTCTAAAGAAATAAAGAAATTAAAAAAATCTAATTTATATTAAAGCAGACGTAGACATACAGGGAGAATTCTAATTTTTGAATAATTAAGTAACAAATCATTTATTAATATTTCAACAAACTGGAAAGTTAACTATCTAGCAATCATGGTCATTCTGTATATGTTTATCGTATACATGAGATTTTAGTTCATGTTGTCAAGCAATGATAAAACATATCCGACACTAATTCTCTAAACATTTGGCACCAAGACTGATAAAGTGTATTATTTGGGTCAGTCAGATAACTGTTGACGGCTTGTGTTGTTATCCTCACAACGTTTCCCCAATTTTCTTCAAATTTGTTATGTCGGACCTTGGAATTTTTCTGTCGAATACTGAAATTTGCACGACGTTTCGATCGGAGCCTTTATTTAATCTTCACAAATAGCACAGAATTTTATTTCTCATATATATATATATATATATATATATATATATATATATATATATGTATATATATATGTATATATATATATATATATAATAGGTTCTCGTTTCGATTTCGACCTATGAGGTTCTTACAACTTCGTCTATGTTACCTTGTGTGTAACTCGAAGATGACATTTCAATCTAACTAATGATCTACAAAGTAGTCCACAAAGTGTGCAAGAGAGTGGATTGTTTGAGCATATGTCTAGGAAAGCGAACGATACTTTATTTTATTCCCTAGTTTAACACAGTTTGACATTGTTTGATGCTACACTTTTTCATAATAGCATTAAAGCACGTAGACCGCCATTCATTACGACTAATCACAGAGTCTCCGAGGGCAGCGGTGCTTATTTAAGCACCTAAGAAATTACTTTCGAAGTTGTCTTTGTACTTATGTAATAGTCAAGTTGAATGTACATCAATATTTTCGGAATTCTTGTCTCTTTCATAGGCATCACATAGCCAGCTCAGCCCAGCTGTGATTTTATGAGAAGGACTCAATACCATAAATGTTGCACATGGGGAAAAGTCAGCATGTGCAATCTCATCGCCTTAACTAGCTCTACAATTTTCTCGAAGACAACTTTTGTAAAAAGCTATTATTGAAATTGTCTTTTGTGAAGT
This sequence comes from Euprymna scolopes, assembly GCF_053919585.1. Taxonomy (NCBI): domain Eukaryota; kingdom Metazoa; phylum Mollusca; class Cephalopoda; order Sepiida; family Sepiolidae; genus Euprymna; species Euprymna scolopes. The sequence continues at coordinate 123,420,796 of NC_136485.1, forward strand.
GTCCAAGATTCTGAGCCATACAAGAGTAGAGTATTGTTAGAACTACAGCTTTTTGAAGTCTAATACACCGAGCTTTCCCAAGTCGATGGCAAAGTTTCCCGAAGGCACTATAGGCTTGTACGATTCTGTTGACTATCTTATCATCAAGCGTTTCACTAGTGTTTACTTGACCACCGAGGTAGTTGAGGTTCTTGATATATTTAGAACTATGACTGTCAACTTGAATTAGCAATTGGAGGAACACGTGGATGGGTGGGTTTTGTTGATAGTTCTAATTTGTTTCGTTGCTGGCTAATAATCAGATTTCGTTTTTGGTTAATTTGAATGCCTTGCAAGCAGCAGAGAATTTGTTCGTAAGACGTTCAGCTTCATCGAACTAAGTAGCCAGAAGTGCAGCATCGTCTGCGATCAGTAAGACAGGAATGCTACGGGTTCGAGTAAGAGTATTGGTTTTAACCTCTGATGACTAAAAGGTTTACCACTTGTATTATATTGAATTGTTACGCCACCATTAGTTCCAGCAAATGTATTTTTCAGTATTACCGAGAATTAGAGGGTCAACAGTACAAGGGCACAAAACACATAACTGCTTTATGCCATTAGTTACGCTGAATGAATTAAATATCTCATCATTTGAAATATTTACCTTCATTCTCTCGTGCAATGACACTATCATTTTAGCATATTTTCGGGTATACCAAACTTCCGCAACACGTTCAACAGGGTAGCCTGATTTACATTGTCGGATGCATAAGTGAGGTCCACAAACAGTTTATACATCTCCTGATCCTTTTCCTGAAGTTTCTCTACCACCTGTCTCAAGACAAAAATCATGTCTATTGTGTCGTGATCTACAAAAAAACCCACATTTTGACTCACGATGTATATCGTCAATTAGATGTTTTAAGATCCGGTTTAAAATCAACCTTGCTAAGATTTTACCAGTTGTAGAAAGGAGAAAAATACTGCAGTTGTTTCCTTTATTTGGGTATAAATGATGAATAAGGGCATCTTTAAAGTCTTATGGGACCATTCCATGCCTTTAAAATTAATAAACGATGCAAGAAATTTATTCACAAGCTTCGTGCCCTCGTACTTGAAGTTTTCTGGTGGGATTGCAACATTTCTCGGTGCTTTTCCAGAAATTATTTGTTCAATAGATGCCAGAATTTCTTGAAATCTCGGTAAAAACGATAACTCTGGTATTTCTGGTTGTTAAAGATGTTAATTCAAGAACAGCTTCACCAGTAGAAAGATGTATTCTTTAGAACAGTAGCACCGTGTTCCTTCTACTCTTTCCTTGACTGTCAACAGTTCACCTTTAGTCTAAATTATAATTGGTGATACACCGTTTTTCTATGAACCAAACATGTTCTTCATACTTTCGTAGCATGATTTGTAGTCATTTCTATCGGGAGATCGTTAGCCTCTGCATGCCACGAAGCTTCTTTTTCATGTAGAGCTCTTACAACATGAGCTTTGCATGGTGTGCATACTTTCTTTTTCCAGGGTGAGTTTTTATTCTAAATCCAAGCAATCAGAGCTTGTACTTTCATCAAGCGAATGTTGGTGCTTGCCAATAAGCAACCCAGTCACCTCGAGAAATGTTGGGTGAGTAGATACACGCAAGGATTTCCAAGATAATTCAATGTGAGTACGCATTCCCATTCCGTAATAAGTGTTCGCTGGTTATTAGTTTTGGTCTTTGCTAATGGAGTCAGAAATGGTTTCGTTGTCGTGTTGGAATATATCGACCGGTGTTAATCGTGACACACTGAACTGATGATTTCCGGAAGGATGAAATACTAGTGCCTGTAAGTATTTAATAATTATTATAGTAAATAATTATGTCAGCCCTTTCCAGAAACTCGTTTCTTATCGTTGAGCACTTTCAGTTGAAATAAAGTCGGTCAATTTAGCACGCATGCGCTGATCATTATATAATTATTAGATCACTCTGACAGACGTTGAAAACGTTGAAAAATAAATGTTTAAATTTCAACTGCATTTCTCGCGGTTAACAGTGGCCGAATTAATTTGGTCCTTGCTAATAGAATCAGAGACTGCTCCGTTGCCGGATTAGAATCTATCGACCGGTGTTAATTGTGAAATCCTGCACTGATGATTCCCGAAATAGATGAAGCACTCGTGTCTTAAGGTACATAATAATTATAACAGTAAAATTATATATATATATATATATATATATATATATATATATATATATATATATTGAGAGAGAGAGAGAGAGAGAAAGAGGTAGATAGGCGCATGGGATTTTTAAATGTTTGAAATATCAGATTAAGTTCAAATTTCAAGTTGTGATTTTTTAAACCAGTGTATATTTTAAATAGAATATCCATTAAATCAAAGCACAGTTATTGGAGTGTATATAACAATTGTCGTTTGTTATAAGTTATTATATTAATATATTTTCATATTTTATAAGGTTTGAATATTAGATTAGTATATTATATTCACCACATATTGTTACAAGAAAACATTAGACCGAGAAACTCAGAAAGGAATTTCGCATTGTTCAGTTTCACATAAAATAGTTAGATAGCTGGAAACATGTGCGAACCACGCATGTTCAGGCCACGTGAGTCGATCACGTTTTTGGACACATGTATGACGTCATGGCAGAAATGAATTCTCAATATAAGAGCTAGAGCCGAAGATGAGTTAGACAGAGTCGGACGGAGACAGAGCTGACATGAGGAAGGTTCCCCTATTGAAGCGAGGGAGAAAGATTTAAACATGTAGAAACAACTTTGAATTCCTGGATGTCATCATCATTTCGACCGATCAAATGGAATAAAAGAACATCTCATATTTTTGTAACTGCCGTCTTCGTGTCGTCATTCTATCAAATTGAAGGTAGTATGAAATCATCGTTATTAACGAACTTTGTATAACCCATCTTAAGAAATGTCTCTCTCCATTATAAGTAATGATTGTCCCCTCTTGTGGTAAAAGAACTGATCACCCTCTCTCCTCGCAAAATGTTTTATAAGAAGAAACAACACCCAGAACTGTATAAATGTCTCTGTCTTCTCTCCCTCATGGCCATCGTATATATGTACCTGTCACCTTAAAAAGACCCCGACTATACAACAATATTAGTATATAATATTCATCATTCTATATTAGAAATAAATTGCTGAAAGTAAACTTATTGAATAGATATTTTGCATTATATAAAATATACTAAACATATTAAAAAAACAAACGGAAATCAGCAAATCTAGGAATACTTACTTCTTATATGCTGCCAGGATAAAAATACTTGATCGAATGCAAGAAAATCAGAGTATATTGAAGATAAAAATCATCATTAAAATGCAATAAAAATGAATAAATGCTAACCGGGATTTATACGATAACGTAACTCTAGCTAAACTATTTGATAAATTATCGCATGCTATAGACATCCACACTCTTGAGTTAAGAACATTATTTTTCGATCAGACTACCATAAGAATAAATGAATAGTCGTTATTGTCTGCGTTTGCTCATTCATAATTGTTGGTATGTCGTAAAACTGATACTCAAAAAACCATTAAACTTATTTTTAGCCAAACAGCATCGCCAAAAAAATGTGAGATTTTTATATCAGTTAATCTGAAAATTAAATTAAATACAAACACGAGTGACAAAATGTTGGGTTTTATATCATTTTGTTTGGAGATGACATCTAAATTTAAGATTAGAGGAAACCGTACCAAAAAGATAAGAATAATTAAATTCAGAGAGAGAAAAATAAAGTTCAAGATAATTTTATAAATTATCCGTCTATTGGCGTATGACAGCTTAGCATAGAAATCGCGCGACAGTCATTCAGTTATTGTTTATATCAGTGGAATCAAAAATAAGACTTAGTATCTTTTTAGACAAATCTTGTTTTTTGTTATTATTTTCACCTACGTTGACTTAAATAAATAACAGTGTTTTGTAAGTTTGTCTCGTGACAAAAAAATCAAATGATTGAAAGTTAAGCCAAGCGAGTAACATTTAAATCAATGAATGTTGGAAAATTCTTTATAATATATTTCGAAAATTCATAGCATAAGGTTGAATTTAATGGTCTCGTGATATATATATATATGTATATATATATACATATATATATATATATATATATATATATATATATATTAGTCCTAGCGCGAAATAGCAGGACACACAATAATAATAATAATAATAATAATAATAATAATAATAATAATAATAATAATAATAATAATAATAGAATAACAATAAAAAAGATATTCGCTGGCGAGGGCTACTATTGACCGCAACCAGTTATACAGTCCTTGTGAAATATTAATATCTATTTTTCTCGTTATGTTAATGAAACCTATATGAAATATGTTCCTTATTAAATGTTAAAGATTTTCAATTGCGAAAGCAGTTTAAAAAAACTTAATATAAAAAAGTTTTTTTTTTAAGTTTTTGCTTAAAAAAATTCATATTTTCTCATTATTAAGACCTGTATTACAAAGAGGGTGTTGCAAAAAATGAGTTGTGGTGTGAGGAGAAATACAAACTAAAAGAGAGAGAATATTCAAACCTGTAATAATACAAATAGGGGGTTGCAAAAATGAGTTGTGATGTGAGGAGAAATACAAACTGAAATAGAGAGAAGGAGCATTTTAAAATGTAAGTTTTAAAAGATAAGATACAAGTAAGAAAAGCATTTCATACAAGGCATGAATATTGTTAAACAAAATATTTTTACTATAGGCTTTAAAAATAAAGGTACAAGATTCTATTTGAAATGTATTCATCTTCAAAGTGCACTTTTATGAATTTTACAAAGTAAGGTATAAAAATGTAATTTAAATTGAATCAAAAAATTACTTTGGATTTATTTTATATAATGTACATTTTGGTGCAATTTAAAAACATTATCTTTCATCTAGCAATTAAATATACAGCTATAAAATTTTAAATCATTTTGTTTGAGTGCAACAGAACGTATATTGCATAAAATTAATCCAAGGTAACTTTTTGATCCAATTTAGATTAAAGTGCACTTTCAAGATAAATAAATTTCAAATTGAATACATTTATGTTAAAAGCCTATAGTTAAAACATTTAACAATTTCCATACCTTTGATGAAATGCTTTTCTAACTTTTATATATATATATATATATATATATATATATATATATATATATATATATATATACAGCAAAAACCACAAGCAGAAACATAACATCATATTTGTATAAAATATGTTATTTTTCTCCTCGTGGTTTATTTTGTTTTTGCTTAATATCTAATCAATTTACATAGCTTTAGTTCTTATTTATGTATGTACATTGCCATCGGCTTATAGATGTTAAAATATTAAACCTTTGAACAATGTTTATCTAATATACTTATATATAATTATTTTTACTACCTACAGACACTAGCGTTACATCCTTTCGGGATTAACACCAGTCGAACGATTCGAACTCGGTAACACTAGCCATCTCTGAGCCGATTAGAACAGACCGTATCCATTCGGCTACTATTAACCGCGTGAAATCATGTTGAATTTAAACATTTTTAATTGCAAATGTTCATATATATATATATATATATATGTGTGTGTGTGTGTGTGTAGATATAGATATATATATATGATTGTTGAGCTGGATTAAATCCGACGATATGAAATAAAATGGAGGTGGAAGGACCTGGATACTCAACGACCATCCCTCTTGAAGAAGCCCGCATAAATCGGGCGAAACGTTGAGTATCCAGGTCCTTCCACCTCCATTTTATTTCAGATATATATATCTATATATATCTATATATATTTATATATATAATATTTTAGTCGCATGCAAGCGACACTATAAGTCACTCCGTCTGTCAGTCGGTCGATCGGTCAGTCGGTGTGTCGGTCTGTAGGTCTGTCCGTAACACTTTTGTGCTTGGCCTTTTTAGTTAAAATCAAAGGCATGTTGTTAATAGATGTTGTATGCTGTTCTTAGTTTTTAAGCTTTTCTTTGCTTTTTGGCCAAGATCAAAGTATAGTATCTGTTCCGGCAGATACTGCAAGCAAAGACCATATGTGGGGGAAACCCCACATATAAGACTTTGGTCAATGTAGGGGAAACCCTTCATACCCATTGTCACTATCTATCTCCCCTATTCCTCGGGGAGTTGTTCCCCGTTTCCCTTCACTCCTCACATTAAAAATCAGCCTTGTGCCTAATTTGCTCGGTGGGGAGCAAATAAATACCCTTTTCGTGGTCTTTTAATCAAGATCAAAGTGTAGTATCTGTTTTTACTACATGCTGTACTTCAGTTTGTAACTTTGTGATATAAAGTGTGGGGGTCACTTTTCTGCATTTATTTAATGTAAAATGATCACCCACATTATAATCAATCAGTCTTAAAGCCATTCAAGTCATTTTCCAGATTATTCAAGTTGTTTTTGAAGGATTCCAGTTATTTTTTAAGCATTCAAGTCATTCTTAAGGTCATTCAATTCACCCTTAAGTTCATCAAAGTCATTCTAAGTTATTTGCTTTTTATTTATTTAAGTCATTTCAGACAATTTTTCGGTCATTTATTTCATCTTTAAGAATTTCATACCAATCATACATCCACGCATACATTCATTACAGGAGAGCACGCGACTAATGGCTGTTGGCCTTGTTATTTATATACATAAATATAACATCGTCGCTAAACTGAACATGTTAATGTTTAAGGCAATTGGTCGGTAAGGACCAAAAGTGCTCGTTAGTTGATGTAATAAATGTTGTGTACCACTGAAAACGTCTGGTCGTCACATAGGAGAATTGAAGAAATATATTTATTTTAATAAAAAAAAAATCGTTTAATTTAAAAGGGAGTGGTGGGGGTTAAGTTACAGAGACCTTGTAAAATGACAGGCATAGAAAGCGAAAGGGGGATAAGAACGTCAAAACTTATCAGAATAAAAGAAAGAAATAAAATGAAAAGGAAAAAGAAAAAGGAGAAAAATTACAAAAAAAAAACAGACTAAAATGAGTTAGTGTGATTACATTGAAATAAGATACAAGAGGGGGTTATCCTTACGGACGAATTCTCTGAAAAATTAGCATGTTCAGTTAAGTGACTATGTAATATCTGTCTATATAAATAAAATTATTACATCTCGCACTTTTTATTGACCACTCTTAATAATGTAAGTTTTAATTCACGAGTGTTCTTCTAGAATACATTTAAGTAAGTATATATATAAAAATGTCATTTAAATTGAATCAAAAAATTACCTTGGATTTATTTTATATAATGTACATTTTTGTGCAATTTAAACACATTATCTTTCATGTAGCAATTAATGGTATAGATATAAAATTTTCAATGATTTTTAAGTGCAACAGAATGTACATTACATAAAATAAATCTAAGGTAATTTTTTTATTCAATTTAAATTAAATTTTTATACCTTACTTTTTAAAATTTATAAAAGTGCACTTTGTAGATAAATAAATTTCAAATTGAATCTTGTACTTTATTTTTAAAGCCTATAGTAAAACATTTTCTTTAACAATTATCATGCTTTCGATGAAATGCTTTTATAACTTGTATATATTAGACCGTAACAACCCAGATAAAAAATATTAATCTAGATGAAAGAGCAGTTCCACATTAGTAAAATTTGATTACATTATACTAATGACTTTGACTTTTAAGATTTCACCTATCAGCCTGGATTGTGCAGTAAAACTCCAGAATTCATTCTGGGATATAGCAGTATACGTGGCTTAGAATTTTATAACTCTTTCTGGATTCTCATACATTAAACTATTAGAGTATCCTTTTCATACTATCCTTTTAATTTAATTTTTAATTTATGAGCTAATGAGCACAGTTAATAATTACCGACGTATATTTTGCTAATAAAATTAACTTCAATTAGATGAGCCACCCATTACGAACGTGGATTAAGGGGAAAATATAAAAATTTATGTACTCCTTGACAAATAATAAATATTGGAATGAATCTACATGATTTAATTCAGACTTTTTATATATATTATACATACCTACATATATATATATATATATATGTATATATATGTATGTGTGTGTGTGTGTTTCAGTGTGTGTTTGTACAATTTTTGTATTTATCTTACAAAACTTATATTCATGCGATATAATTCATATGACAATGATACTTTGATTTTTAGAATATGAACCACTTCATCAAGAAATAATTTTAAACTGACTAAGAATATTAATACACACACAAACTTTAATATATATATATATATATATATATATATATATATATATATATATATATATATACTACCAGGCTGCACGGCGTTACCCCTTCGTAAAATAAGCATACATATTATATTTTCATTAATATATATATATATATAAAAGTTCAAATAGCGCGCGCGTATTTGTATGTTCATATGTATAATTTTTAGAACTTTTTATATACGCCCTAGATTATAATATCTACGATTTGCGAACAGACATTGTATCTAAATTTGTTTATATACCATTACCTTTATTCCGTTCCTTCTACGTATTTGCTCGTCTTTTTCGTATGAATAAAGAGAACCTAATCGTGTCGGGGGAGTCGTGAAAGCAATCAGCCTTGATCAATGTCGGGAAAACACTTCATATCAGACAATTGCTATTCATATCGACGCCCTCGGATCTCCCCCTTTTTCGAGGGAACGAGCTCGTGGGGAAGCAAATAAATACCACGGGAGAAAGCGGAAAGCTTCACTGGCCACTTTCATTTCTGTGCCGACTCCTATGATTCTCAAAATTTCCTGTCGGTTTCTTTTCCGCCTCTAATTTTCTTTTCCGCCTTCGCATCACGGGTGCGAGCCTTCCTGCCTACTATCACTTTTTCTCAACACACACGTCCAAACACCCCGGAACCACCGCTAGTTTATTATAACAAGAGATAACGTAAGTATTAAACGAGTATAAGTGAGTGAAAAATGCTCGAGCTGAGATCGAAACCAATGCCTAAAGACTGCGAATCAAGTGCGATAACCATTAGGACAGCTTGCCAGCTTTCTATATATGTGTTTATGTATGCGTATAACTATTTGTTAAAAAATTTTGCCTTCAAAACTCCTCGGTCCATTATTGGTCTACAGACAAGAAATTTAATATATATAGTATTCGAACCCATGAGAAACTTTATATCATAATTTTAGCCGCTAAAAATCGGTGCAAAAAGTGTGAAAATTAAAAAAAATTGAAGTTTCCAAGTGAAGGTCGAACGAATCTGCATGCGTAATGTAATACCAATAGCTTTATATAAATTTTTAGCTTGCAGCAAACATGTCCCTATAGCTTAGGAATTAACGTCAAAGGAAAAATAAATTGTAAGCTAAATGTTTTCGTTTCGATTCTGTGTGGTGGCGCACGAGTTTTTTTATTTTTATTTTTAACATTATAAATCATCACTATATATTGAGTCTAATATAATATAATAAATACGAAATTTGTATTAATCCAAACATCATATTTAAGCGTATTTTACGATTGGGTAATGCCGAGTTGCCTGCAATATATATATATATATATATATATATATATATATATATATATATATATATATATATATATATATAGTAAGTTATAAAATGTATATGGCGATTAAGCTACACTGAATATTCCGCGTTTCATCCACTTTAGTATTCTTCAGGCTTACAGAATTCGCGCATAAGCCCGAAGAATCCTAAAGTGGATGAAACGCGGAATATTCAGTTTAGCTTAATCGCCATATACATTTATGACTTATTAACTAGCTCTACCTACGTATTGAGCACTTTTGAAGTAAATACTCATTGCTTACGCATAAATCTATACTTTCGTATATTAATTTTATGTGAGTAAATTAAGTAGTTATATATATATATATATATATATATATAGAGAGAGAGAGAGAGGGAGAGAGGGAGCGAAAGAGAGAGAGAGAGGGAGAGGGAGAAGAAACAGAAAAAATAAAGTTGAACCGAATATTTTGGGGAATTGGTTTATGATGCTATTAATTCATGGATCTGGTTGCTTAAGTACTTTCTCGGAACATTACAAGCACTGCGTGTATAAATGAAAATGCATTTTAAATTGCATACAATGATTCTGTTCGGTAATAAACCGCGAAATCAATGGGAAAGTTTAATTATTTTTCAATGCCTTACTCTATATATGTGTATATTAATGTTTTGTTTATGTTTTCCAGTAGAGCCATTAGTTTTTGAGTGACCAGTAAAAAATTGGCTGAGTAGCCTTTTCTGGTGCCCTACAGATGGTACTAATTAAGATTAACGAGGGCCTCAAGCGCACTACTAAAAACATTGTTAATTACTTAAATTCTTATTAAAAATGAAACTACTCAATAATTGTTAATGATATTTGTTGTGCGATCTTTTATTCCGTCAGGGTATAATAATCTTTGTATGGGTTGAATTCTGCACAAGTACTTTAATTCAAAAATAAAACTACTAAATGATTTTATTTGCTTTGTTGTTGGTTTTGTATGAACATTTCCTTCTGCCACGAGTAATATTTTCCTTATATTTCTTGTATTGATACGACCAAAAGACTAATCTTGAGTGTTATTTTTGCAACGATACGGTCGGTCTGAGCTTCGACCTTTTTCAGCCATGTTGTTTATTGTTTGGAAAAGAAAAGAAAAAAAGTTAATGGTTCTGTCGATATTTTTGTATTCTTGGAGTTAGTCTGTTTCATGGCTGTGTTCTTGTGTTTGTAAAACAATTGGTTGTCAAAAAACGAAAGGGGCAACTGTAATAAAGATCGAAAGGGGATTATCTTCCTTCCAACGCCGAAATTTTAAGGGTACACAATTTTTTGTTTTTCCGACAATTAGAGGCTTCCAAATGCTATTAATTTTTAAACTTGGCCTGCTATGTAATTTTTATTTTTCATGGCATATTTGTTGCCTTTTTGAGTTGCCTGACCCTCCATATTGCATTCCTGTCTATTATTCTGGTCTCTTTTCACAAAAACGGAAGCATGTTCGTTTACACATAGAAAAACAGCCATAAAATAGAAATTAACCCAAAGAATACGAAAATATTTACGGAGCCAGTAACTTTTCTCCTTTCTTTTCCAAACAACAACAAACGTACCTGAAAACGGTCGAAGTCCAAACCGAGGGAAATCTTGCACAAATAACAATCAAGATAAAAATTGTCCGACCAATACAAATACTATAAATAATTAACCTTCATCTACAAAATTCAGAACAGGTCTTGTTTGTTTTGCTTTTTATATGCGTGGAATTCTGTACACGTGCCTGATTTCTTCTTTAAACATAAAACAACTCGATGATTTTACGTTAATTATTTTTCTTGTTAAAACATTTCTTTCCATTATGAGTTAGATTATTTTGTGTTTTTCTTTTCGTGTGGGTAGATATCTGTAAAGGTACCTTATTTAAAAAAATACTCGGTGATCGTATTTTAATATCACTGTACAAACCCATCTTATTATCACAAGTAACATTTTGTTTGTTTGTTTGTTTTATATTAACGGATCTCTGTACTAAAACCTCTTTCTCGTTTAAAAATAAAACTTCTCGGTGATTTTAAATGATTCTTGCACGAATTGTTAATTTGGTCACGGGAAGATTTTTGTTTGTTTTTCATGTGAATATAATTCTGTAAAAAGGTAACTTATCTTCCCTTTGATAACCGTTAATAATTACTTTTATTTTGAATAAAAACATTTAAAATTAGTTTAAATTAAAATAACCTATCTATTTAACTAGAAAGACCTATCTTGACTGGCACGTAAGTATGAAATGATTTAAGAAAAAATGCGTACAGTTAAATAATTATGAACTTATACAAGGGCGCCTTGTAAGTCCTTTAAAACGAAGGATCATACTCTATATTTGATTTATAAGTATTGAAATATGTTCTCAAATAATACGTTAGACACTGTTTTAGTAATTGGAAATATAAATATTTTCACTCCATCGGTGTATACCCATCTCTTTCATTCTCTTTTTCCATCTCTCTACATCTGTATTCCTCATCTTATACCCGCTATGCAACCATCTCATTGTAATAAAAATAGTTATATAGCAAGTATTTACGTGATAAAGGGATCAAAAATATTTTTTAATTCATGACAGATTGCAGAATCAAAACATTGCGATTCAACTCTCATTTTAGTTCCGTGAGCAGGCAGACTGTCGAAACGTCAAATTTTGAACCTGCAAGAATTGACGGAAAACATTAGAAACGTAATAAGGGAGTTAAATCGCAATTCGGGGATTCTGCAATCTGTCATGAATCATGTTTTGAAAAGAGCACAAATATGCAAAACTGAAAATTAGCAACTTCTAAAAGACATTGTTTTTATAAATAAAGAGTGTCAATAGTCATCGATGTCTTATTCAATTTATAAATCATCATGGTCTTCTTTTTCTATCATGCACTTTTTTCTAACGAATGTTTTTATATCATTATTGAACTCTCAGTTTTTTTCTTTAAATCTGCTTCAGTTTCCAACATTACTTTATTATCACAGCCTAATCTCTCTCGCTTGATATCCGTCTATGGTTTGCAACCAGCGACAAGTAGATACGTGATATGCTACAGTATTAAGTGCCCGAGTGAAATTAATTGGAATATGAATTTATGTAAGCTTAGTGTCACTGTGTGTTGTTGAAAAACATTTCCGCTTTCCTAATGCATACCGGTATTTTATATATTTTTGCATCCAGGTTCACCTACAATGGAATATACAATTTGCAACTGAGTATTTATCCTTTATCAAAGAAAATCAATGTGAAAAATGCATCTCCGAGTACAGTGGCCAAAACCTTACTTTCACATGTTTGTTCGATCACTTGAAGATGCAACTGTATTATCAGTGCCGTACGCATTTCATTGTGTGATCTATTAGAATCCTGCGTCATCCATTTGTATAGATGGATGCAAAGTACTGATTATTTCCTGTGTTATAAGTGTTGTAAATAACACATTGAATAGAGTTGAGTAAATGTTACTGTTGATCAAGTTGTCTGAGTTAATACATTTCAGTCAACACTTTTTCTACACAAGGGATGACTTAATAAACCAGAGAGACCTACTTGTGACAAGCATTTCTTTCACGAATGCCGTGATATTTGAATATTGTCTTGTTTATCCGTTAGGCTAATCTATAAATTAAGTTTTGTTTTTATCTATGATAAATAAAGCCGGGAAGCAGTACTAATGGCAAACAGTTGTGTTTCTCCTAATCAGATTTTGTAATGAGTTTAGTAAGATTATAGATCAGATTGTGATAATCTTGTTCTAAGTTTAAATGAATAGCAATATCGAGCCAACTGCATTGGCAAAGTGTAGAAATAGTTCTTCAATGAACAATATCCTTCTCTCAACACCAAAACATATTTCTGACTCTGCTGGAAGCGTTGTACAAGTGCCAGAATTTGAACAATAGAAATAATTGTGGCACAACTTTATCTTATTTTCTGAATTGCATTTGAGCCATTTCTTTTATTCATCCTGAATTTTCAATCGGAAACGGATAACATCCGGGTAATTTATCAAAACGGTGCGAGCATAAATTGCTATTATATTTCTTCTATGGAAGAACAGCAAACAAATATCAGGGCACCCGCTGAATAAATCCCAATTGTGAGATAAACCAGAAAACTATTCTATAAAATGACCAGAAGAAAATGACTAAAAGAACCAGAAGATTAATTAATCATGATTTAGCAACATTTATTTCGAATCTCGCTAGATTAAGCCACTCTGATGAATCGTACACGACGAAACACGTGTCAGTGGATAATTATATTTAAAAATAATGATGCATATGCCGCTCCGCATTTGGGGATACCAAACTGGCCAAAGGGAAAATAATTCCCAACTCGCATTTAGGTAAAAATGCGCTTCCATATAAATAATTGAATTCATTCAAAAAGTATCGCTAACAAAAGCAAACAAACAACATGTACGTAACACTAGTAGTCCTGCGAGATAGCTCAGTGGAACAGGCTTAGTCTTTTTATTACGGGGTCCCGATTTCGAATCTCGTTAGATTCAGCCACTCTTATATATTTATGTATGTGTATATAGTTTTGGTTAAAAAATTTGGTTACCAAACTTTTCCCAGAGTGTTTGGTCTACAGACATGAAACTTATATATGAGGTATTTAAACCGAAGTGAAACTTTATATTTGAGCCCGGAAAAATCAGTGCAAAAATGTGAAAATTATAAGAAAATGAAATTTGCCATGTGAACGTCCAACGCCAACCAGTACAAATATGCATGAATCAGGAAGAAACTATTGGTTCATTTTTTTTTAATTTGTAGCCTCACAGCAAAAATGTCTTCCTACCTCAACCATTAACGGCAGGGGAAAAAATAAATCGTGTGCTAAAAGTTTTGGTTTTTATTCTCGGTGATTGCGCACGAGTCATTTTTTTTACTTTTTAAATCATTACAACATATTAGGTCCTGTATAATCTCTCTCTCTCTCTCTCTCTCTCTCTCTCTCTATATATATATATATATATATATATATATATATATATATATATATATATATATAAAAGTGAAAATGTCTGTATGTGCGTGTACATTTCTTTCCCAAATAGCTCTGTCAATTTTCGGTCTTCAGACTAAAAATTTGATATACAGGGCATTGGGATTTGGAAAAATCTTTTACATCCGTTTTCAGTGAGAAAGTTGGCAGTTAAGGTGTCTAAGTTCAACGATTTGACCTTGGAGAACTTTACCAAACTCCTTCACAAATTCTTGGTCTAAACACCTGAAATTTTAGATATAGGTTACGGAGACATGGATCTAATTTTATAATTTGATAGGAGATCAAAACAGTAAATGTTAAAGGGTCAAAACTGGGGTCAAAGTTTAAAAAATTGCATCTCTGCAATCTCTAACAAATAAATCATCAAATCTTTGGTCTAAACATTTGAAATTTTACATAAAGTGTATTCAGAAATAGGGCAAGCGTTTTAATCGGATTTAGGCTGAAAATTTTGAGCTGGCAAGGGGCCAAAGTCCAAAAGATTTAACATTTGCGTTCTATAGCAAACTATTAAGCCAATTTTGGGTCTAAACATTTGAAATTGTATATAAAGGGTATTCAAACACGCAGCAAGCTTTATAATCAATTTTTGGGTGAATGTTTCGCTGCCAAGAGGTCAAGGTTGAAAGAGTTGGACTTTGCAGATTCTATTTAACTCCTCCACCAATTTTGGCACTAAATATTTGAAATTTTAGATGTAGGTTATTTGGAAATGGGTCAAACATTTTAACATGATTTCAGCCCAAACTAATGAATGTTAATGGGTGAAAATTGGAGTCAAAGTTTTAAAAAACGTGATTTCTGCGGTTCCTGCAAACTTTTCTCTATGGTAGTTAAGGAACTCTATCATATAGAAAAGCATTACTGTATATATGAACATTTTTTAATATATACATATACGCATAAAGTTATGAACAGCCCATAGGTCCCGAGCTAAGCCTGGCTGAACTGCTAGTATAATAATAAATACGAAATCTGCATTAATCCAAATATTATATTTAAGCCTATATCTGAAATTTCAAGTGCGTAAACCCAAAATTGTCGGAGGAATTTGGTAGAGTCCTCAAAGGTCAAATCTTTGAACTTTGACCCCTTAACAGTCAAATTCTTGGCCAAAAACCGATCACATTGATTTTCCCAAATCTCAGTACCCTGTATATCAATTTCGAGTCTGTAGACTAAAAATTGATAGAGTTATTGCGTAGGGAAATGTACACAGACACAAATACATATACACGTTCACTTTTATAGATATATAGATAAAAATCGATAGAACATTAACTCTATAAAAATAGTTACGAAATCTGTATTAATTAAAATATCATATTTAAGCGTACTTTACGACCGGGCTTTGCCGGGCGTTCGTGCTAGCTTAGATGAATACTTTTGCAGTTTTAACAAACAAGCTACAATAATATACGAGCGTCTCCATTTACACTGAACATCTACAGAATGTCATCATCAATATATTACATGTGAATGAGTCTCCTGTGGAATTTCCACAGTTTCCGCTAGTTATTATTATTATTATCATTATTATTATTATTATTATTATTATTATTATTATTATTATTATTATTATGCTTATCGCTCCGTCCGTTATCATGCTGTGCATCCCTAAAAAAGGAAAGTGGAATATTCCAAATAAACCTTGTAACCCTTGAAAAAGAAGTATAAAAAAAATTGGTGTCGCTGTTGAGGCAAAGCTAATAAAATGATTTGTCTTTCTTGGCCTTTTAGCTAAGATCAAAGTTTAGTATCTGTTCTTCAGGTTCTACATTTCAATTTCTTCTCCCTCAGTGGAAAAGAAGTCCTTTACGACTAAGACAATTCTTTTCTCCACGTTAAAAAACGACTCCGGTCTCTAAATCTGTCCCGTTGGGAGGCATTGTGAATAGGTACTATGTTTAATATAACAAAGTTTTAGTATTAAAAATGATTGGAAACAGTTATTTCTGATTTAATTACAAAATGCCCTGGAAATGTCACTTCTGATTAATTATAAAATGCCCTGGAAAATGTCCATTCTGATAATTTTTTTGTTTACTTGCCTCACCACAAGGGCGGAATTGGACATGAGGTCGGTTATAAATCTAGGGGGAAACCAGCTCCCCAAAAGGGGCACTCTAGTCAATAACAAAAATAAAAATGGTATCAGTAATGAAGGATTGCTCCTCCATTAAGCAAGAGCAAAAAAGGGGGGATTTAAGTCACTGGAATGCTGAAACTGATACTACACTCAGAAATTCATGTTGAAGCAATGGTATCCTAATCTCTAACCGTGTTAATGTTTTTTATGTATTACTTTCGAAAAGCTGCTCAAACAGTTTATGATTAAAACATTACTTTATTTCAAGTATATTTAAAGCAGTGGGTTACGGAGTATGAAGTCAACCCCGGAAATTACTCAAACCGTTTACGAATTAAACATTACTTTATTTCATGTATATTTTTACAGTGAGGTGAGGGATATTAAATCAGTCCCAAAAATGGGTGAAACCATTTACGCATTACACATTACTTTATTTAATGTATATTTTTAACATTTGGGTGGGAAATATGAAGTCGGTTCCGGAAATGGTTGGAATCATTTACGTTTTGGACATTACTTTATTTAATGTATATTTGTAACAGTAAGATTGGAGATAAAAGTCGGTCCCGGAAATGGCTGAAAATGTTTACGATTTATACATTACTTTATTTCATGTATATTTTCAACAGTGGGTTGGGGATTATTAGTCAGTTCCAGAAATGGCTGAAACAGTTTACTATTTAGACATTACATTATTTCATGTATATTTTTAGCAATGGGTTGGGGGATATACAGTCAGTCCCAGAAATGGCTGAAGCAGTTTACGATTAAAACATTACTTTATTTAATGTATATTTTCAACAGTGGGGTTGCGGATATGAAGTCAGTCCAGGGATTGAATGAGATGTGCAAATATATACTATTAGAAAGCGTCGCCCAGTATTGAATGAGATAGGTGGAAAACATATAGTAGCAAAATACCCAGCGTCACCCCGGATCGAATGAGATAGGTGAATGATATATATTAGCAGAATATGTGGCGTCACCTTGGATGGTATAAGATAGGTGAAACATATATACTATGAGAATACCCAGAATTGATTGGTTTGTTTGTAATGCAGTAACCATTAATTATGAAAAATGATAAAATGTGAGTTAGTTGACCGGTATGTTTGTAATGAAATAATCAGCCCAGGCAATATATCAATGTTATTATTTGAGTAAGGGGAAGCGACATAGTGGGTTTAACTTATGAAAATTATTGTCAAAATTAGTAACATATCCAAGAATTATTAAAAATGATGAAATGTGCGTAACTTTATTGGTGTGTTTGTAATGATATAATTAGCCCAGACAATATATGAAATATATTATATAAGTATGAGGGAGAGGTATAATGCGGGTTTTTAATTATAAAATTATTGTCGAAATTTGTAACATATCCAGGATTATGAACAACGATTAAATGTGAGTTAATCGATTGTGTGTTTATGATAAAATAATCAGGCAAGGAAATATATCAAAGTAATTATGTTAGTAAGAGAGGGCGATAAGGATGGTTTAAATTATGAAAAATAATTGTCAAAATTAGTAACATATCCAAGAATTACGAAAAATGACGAAATGTGATTTAATTGATTGGTGTTTTTATAATAAAATAATCAGCCTAGACAATATATCAAAGTTATTATATAAGTAAAGGGGAAGGAGATAAGGAGGACTTAAATTAAGAAAAATTATTGTCGAAATTAGTAACATATCCAAGAATTACGAAAAAATTATGAAATCTAAGATAATTGATTGAGGTGTTTGAAAGGAAGTAATCAGCCTAGACAATATATCAAAGTTATTATTTAGTAAAGAGGGAAGGGCGAAAATGTAGGTTAAAATTATGAAAAATGATTGTCGAATGTAATATATCTAAGAATTATGAAAAATGATCAAATGTGATTTCATGCATTAGTGTGTTTGTAATAAAATAATAAGCCCAGACCATATTTCAAAGTTATTATTTTATTTAGGAGGGGGCGATAATGTGGGTATATAATTATAAAAATGATTGTCGAAATAAGTAACATACCCAAGAATTATGAAAAATGATGAAATGGAGGTCAATTGATTAGTGTTTGTGTAATGAAAGAATCAGTCCAGCAAATGTATCAAAGTTATTATTTTAGTCAGGTTGGCCGACAACGTTGGTTTAAATTATAAAAAAATATTGTCAAAATTAGTGACATATCCAAGAATTACGAAAAATGATGAAATGTTAGTTGATTGATGCGTGTGTTTGTAATGAAATAATCAGCATAGACAATATATCACAGTTATTATTTTAGTAAGGTGTGCGATATGGTGAGTTTAAATGATGAAAAATTGTCAAACTTAGTACCATATCTAAGAATTATTAAAAATGATGAAATGTGAGTTAATCAATAGTTGTGTTATTTTATAAAATAATCAGCCAATACAATATATCAAATTTAATATTTTAGTAAAGGGAGGGGCGATAATGTGGGGTGAAATTATGAAAAATTATTGTCGAACATAGTAACATATTCAATAATTATGAAAAATGATAAAATATGAGTTAATTGACCGGTGTGTTTGTAATGAAATAATCAGCCAGGAAATATATCAAAGTTATTATTTTAGTAAGGGGGCGAGACAGTTGAAATAACAAAGTAGAATAATATGATTGTGCCTTTATTCGTGCTGAACAGAACGCTCACAGCATGTCCAGCAATAATATATTACATATGAAAAATGCTGCTGTGGAATTTCCACATGTCCCGCTAGTTGTTGCTGTTATTATTATTATTATTATTATTATTATTATTATTATTTACCATATTTTCTTTTATATCGTTACACTGGGAAACTATTCAGTTGGGTACTGTCATATTGAATATATATTTAAGAAATTGTGTACGAGGTTTAAATCAGAATATCGAAATTAAATAAGTGTCTACTTTTTCTGTGCTGAAAATGTGTCAAACATTTTATTGTTATGCGAAATAGCAGTTTGCATTTACAAAATACTTTATTTAATGAAACAAACCTCGAAGGAAAACAAAGAATTACTAATGCTATGTATGATGAATCAGAGCTTCAGGTATTGACTTATTGTTAATGTTAGATCACCTTGAGTAATATATCGTGTATGTATTTATTGTAACATGTTTTCTATATTAAGAAGTTCGTTTTGATTATGCTTCACTTTTATTATCGAAATATAAATTTACAAATAAGTTGGATACTTTTGTGCAAAGTATGATTGAATGAATTCAAGTTTGAACACTTTAAATATAAAACGGTTAATTCTATCATGGTTGAGTCGCAGGAAACGGATAATTTTAGAACGCTTTTCGCTTCTAAATCTATCTATCTATCTATATATCTATAAAAGTTAACGCGTCTGTGTATCTGTGTGTCTGTGTGTGTACATTTCCCTACGTAATAACTCTGCTAATTTTAAGTCTACAGACTCAAAATTTGATATGCAGGGTACTGAGATTTGGCAAAATCTTTGGAATCCGTTTTTAGCCGGAAATTTGGCTGTTCAAGGGTCAAAGTTTAACGATTTGACCTTTGAGAACTCTACAAAACTCCTCCGCTAATTTTGTGTCTAAACACTTGAAATTTTATATGTAGGTACCTTGATCATGGATCTAACTTAATAACTTGATTTGAGCCCAAAACAATAAATTCTAAGGGGTCATAATAGGGATAAAAGTTAAAAAAATGACCTTTTTTTTGCTCAACATACACCTTCAAATACCCGGGCAATACCGGGCTGAAATGCTAGTATATCTATAGCAGTGAACGTGTCTGTGTATATGTGTGTCTGTCTACATTTGTCTAGGTAATAACTATGTCAATTTTAAGTCTACATACGCGAAATTTGATATACAGGGTACTGAGATTTGGCAAACTCTTTGGAATCCGTTTTCGGACATAAATTTGGCTGTTAAGGGGTCAAAGTTCGAAGATTGATCTATCAGAACTCTATAAAACTCATCCACCAATTTTGGTTCTAAACACTTGGAATTTTATATATAGGTTCCTTTGACAGGGATTTAACTTAATAACTTGATTTGAGCCCCCCAAAATAAATTTTAAGGGGTCATAATAGGGGTCAAAGTTTTTTAAAAGTGGCCGCTTTTTTTTTTTTTGCTCAACATACACCTCCAAACATCCGGGCAACGCCGGGCTGAAATGCTAGTATATCTAAAAAAGTGAACGTGTGTGTGTGAGTATATGTGTGTCTGTGTGTGTGACTGTGTACATTTCCCAGTAAGTCTATCAATTTAAAGTCCACAGACTCAAAATTTGATATACAGGGTACTGAGATTTGGGAAAATCTTTATAATTCGTTTTCAGCCAGAAATTTGGCTGTTAACGGGTCAAAGTTCAACGATTTGACATTGGATAGCTCTACCACACTCCTCCGTCAATTTAGGGTCTAAACACTTGAAATTTTAGATATAGGTTCCTTGAACATGGATCTAACTTAATAAGTGTAATGAGCCCCAAATAATAAATGTTAAGTTAAAAAAATGGGACTTTTTTTTTGTTTTTGGTTTTTACTCAACATACACCCGCAAACACCCGGGCTGAAATGCTAGTATTTCATAAAGGCAGTGATTGTTTTCATGTACATTCTTTAATTTTTGTTGAAATATTCGCAGAGTTTTCTTTTCCCTTTTTCCCCGTGACTCCCCCTGTATATTTGCAAACGGTTATTTGATACTGTCATTATAAATGTTTGTATCATCAAGGTGCAAACTTTCTTCATGGATATTCCCGTCGACATTCGCATAAATATTGCAATATAACACAACGATGTTCAATTGTGATTCGTGTCGCAGTAATTGTATTTTGAATTATTATTAGGACATGTTAGAAAACGCATTAATTAAATGGTTTTCCTGCTGATGAATGGAATTTATTAACTCTATATGCTAAATCGCTTACATTGCGCTTTCTATGAAGTACCATTAAATGTTTAGGTATGCGATCTGGAAACAACTATATAAAAAATATTTAGCAATATTTTTAATAGTTGATGCGACGCAATAGCAATCTTCGTCATGACAAACATATATAATTTAATCCTCCGGAAAATCGAAAAACTATGCTCAGCTTGCATTTAAAGCTGTACTGATGTTTTTCACAAGCACGTCTATATTACAACTATTGCTTTCGTTGTATTTTAAAACGCTAGCCCCAATCAACCTGCCAAACGGTAAGATATATAATATAACGTTTGGAAAGTCTCCAAGTTCCTCTGAGTTGATCAACCCCGAAAACAGTTTATGTAGAATCAGGTGGAAGATTAAATAAAGTTTAATGTCCATCTCTTTCCCCAACTAGAAACCGCTGGGGAGATACAATTCTAAAATGATTGACCGAAAAGAAAAGAATATAACACTTCTTCATCGCGTGACTACTTCTTTTTTGCTTTTTGATTGAAGAGTGACTATTTTTGATATGTACCGCTCAACACACGCGACATTTGACGATCACCTCTGTCGGGCAATTTTAAATTCGAATATCAGTAACTTAGATGTTTATTAAACTGGAAAAAAATATACGTGCATTCATGCATTTCGTCTTGGATCATTATTTATACCAGTTGAGACATAGGTCAACACTGACTTATATATTACATTTAAATATTTTTAACCTCCTCTCCAGCATTTATTTACTGTTTGTTTTTAAATTTTACTAACAGACCACCCGTCATTGCCCGGTCATAAAATACGCTTAAATATGATATTTGGATTAATGCAGACTTCGTATTTATTATTATATTATATTATATTATATTAGGCACAATATATAGTAATGATTTTGAAAAGAATGACTCGTGCGTAACCACCGAGAATCGAAATCGAGACGTTTTGCTTACGATTTACTTTTTCCTTTGACGTCAATGTCTCAGCTATAAAGAAATGTTTGGTTCAAATGCTAAAAATTAAAAAATTAACCAATAGGTATAACGTTATGAATCCATATTCGTAACGTTGTCGTTCGACCTTCACCTGGCAAATTCCACGTTTTTATTTTTCATATATTTGCACCGATTTTCCCGGCAAATATAAAGTTTTGTATGAGTTCGAATACCCTATATATTAATTTTCATATCTGTGGATCAAAAAATGAAAGAGGAGTTAGATAGGGAAACGTTTTAAACAAATATAGATACGCATATATAATTATATATAGGAAATATTTTTGTTTACTATAACATGTTTACACAAATATTACGCAGGTATAAAGCATGTAGAATATCTGCATTAATTAATAACATGTAAAAATTAAGTAAAGATGATCATCCCATGAGACAATTGTAAAAAAAATAAATAAGAAATTAATTTAAATGAATGTTTAAAATAATGTGCAAATTAGCTAGATATTTTACTAGTGAATGCAATTCTACAACCCATATATAAGAAAGTAGGATTTTCTTTTTAAATTAATAGAAAAATGTGTCTTCAATATGAATATTAATATACAAAAATACAAAATTTAAAGGAGTATATATTCCACATATTTACCAACTATCTCATGCATTCAAATCAAAAGATCTGTACATGTTCCCCCGTCGAATTCATTGCGTTTTCTTTGTATATCTTTTGTACTTGGTTCACCGGGTATATAATCCTTATGTCATTATTCATGCTTACGAAACATACCACAGCTTGTTTTTACTATAATCAATTATATTTATACTTATGTTTCTTAAATATTATTTTATTACTGTGTTTCTTTAGTCACTGTAAATTGTTTATCAGAATCGATTCCAGCAGCCAAGATTTTCTAATACGTTTGTATAAGTCAAATTTACCTTATGTTTACAGTTTCACTTTTTAAAACTCTTTATAGTACGCTTAAATTTACTGTATTACTGCAGCTTTTACATGGGGCATCGTCTCCTTACGTCACTGCCAAATTTTACGTAAATTAACTTTTTTTCGTGTCGCTACAGCTTTTTCAATAGTTTTCGTTAGACGCGTTGTGTTGTTTGTGCTGTAATGTAATAGTAGGTTGTATATATCTTTATGTCCGCAACATGTGTCGATTTGAAAAGAGAATAACATATTCGAAAACCTCACTATTTCAAAGGTGGAGTACGATCGCTTTCCGTCTGTTTTATTATCGTTAAACATGTTCTTAAATTTCGATATGTGCACGATTCACAATTCCATACAGCTCGACTAAAAACAACTTCTTCGATCCTCACTGGCACGAAGATTATAGATTCTTCCTAATTTAAAAAAAGTTCTATTGTTATTCCCACCCACATACAACACAACAATTGTATCGTTATTACAAGATTTTGACTTTTAAAAGATATCATTTGTTTGGCTTAAATATAATACAAGAGTTTACAATTTTTAATATCGACTCTCATTAAATCCTTCATTACGTTCATCCTTCTCGTTCTTCCAACTTTCACTCTCCTTCTCTTGCTTTCTCTCTCTCTCTCTCTCTCTTTCTCTCTCTCTCTATTTCTTTCTTTAAGAGGTTTGCAGGCGCATTATACTCACAGGATACGGACCTAATGTTCAAGCTTATGATGTGTGTATAGAGCATTAATAAATGTTTAATTGCAGTAATTTACTTAGTTTTCATTAGACACCCATTTCAATGACGAGTGTTTTATTGCTTTATTCGGCGAGTTTCACTCACAATATCTTTTATGGTTTTGTTTCTTCTATAATACTTTTATCTTACTTTGTCTTTTTCCTGAGATTTTCATATACTGAATGTTATTTTTATAAAACATTTTTCTGTCTGTATATCAGTGGGGGTCCCTTGCTCTATTTTATCCATAATGTTTTCTTATCTCTTTGGTTACAATTCTGCACCCGTTTGATAAGTAAAACGTAAAACAGTTTTATTGTCGGCGATAATCCGATCGCTATCTATGTTATATATTGCTCCAATTCTTTAATTGCATCGTGTATGAAATATTTATATATGTATTATCGTCTTTTCATTCAATATTTTTGATTAGTATCTTATATCGAGTAAGGCGTTGTGTATGGTAATTACCTTACCTGACACTTTATATTCCTGGGTTTCGTCTACTTTGTGAACATCTCATAATATCCACCTCAATGTGCATTTATCTCATTAGATTAATAATATACTAGCAGTCTGCTTTACGTTATCCGGTCATAAAATACGAATAAAAATATTTTAATTCATCTAAATTTCTTTATTGATTATTATCAATATATAGTAATCGTTTCCAAATTTAAAATATGACTTTCTACTGTTCTCTAAAATCGAAACCAGAACGTTTAGCGTTCAGCCGTTGTTGTTATTTATCCCTCTGATATTGTAAGACTTTCCTAAGCTACAGACAGATACATGCAAAAGTTTCAAGATAACGCGACTTTAGGCTATGAATGTTTAATTTTGCGCATATGCAAAGATAACAGCAACAGTGATGCTTTATTTGACTCAAACGCTTTGTATCTTAAAAAATAACAAATCAAGAGTGTGCTCCACTTACATATACCTTATATATCAAATGTCAATAAAGTTGTAACCGATTTAAAAGTCGCAAAACAACGACCGTTGGTTACACTCGATCAGTGGTAATGAAACGCATTTAGCCGGAAAGTTACACAGAAATAAAAGAGTTCCCTGATGGGACTCCACGTTGTTTGCTTAAAAAGGTAGAAGGTATACGTATTTGGAAACTCTGAATTGACAGTCTTATGCCATCTTTGAAATGAACAGAAGTTCCTTCAGCGGGTTGATATGTTGTCAATCAGAAGCAATTAATAGCAAGGGGAACAACAGGAAACGAACGAAGCAAATAGAAGCCACGTCAGCTATCATAACCGCAGATGTTTACCATGGTTTGAATTTCAAAAGTATGTATTTTAAACAATATCATTATTTCAGATCAGTATATAATTTAAATGATAAAATGTTCAAGTAACAAATAGTTCACAAAGTAAACATGTGTACCAACGTTATCGTCAACAAATTTCAATGACCCGCGCTATTGCTTGTTCTTTTCCCCTTGTCATCGCAGCTTTATGTTGTTAAAAACGAGTATTTTTATCCTCTAACAATTTTCTTTTCACGTTTTATTTTCTCAATATCGGAGGATATAATGTCGTTTCGGGTGGATACGCCATTCCTTCATCCGATTTTTCTTTTATTCCAAGATGGATCTTTGCACGTCTTGTATATTCTCCCTGTGAAAACTAGTCTGTATTTCTGTCCTAACTTCCTTATATATTTCAACCATCTTTAAGAGAAACTCTGATGGGATTCTGACGGAAAGGACTTACTACTCGGAAGTCGGCGGCACTAATTCAATCTCTCTATCTATCTATCTATCTTTCGATCTATCTATCTATCTATCTATCTATCTATCTCTCTCTCTATATATATATGTATATATCGCTCTCATTCTCGACGTGTTCAACTAAACATGAGGCATCATTATCTAAGGATCAATTTATGTATGCGGTTTTTACCACATGTTTACGGGTAGAGCGTGCAATTTAACCTGCGGTAGGTGTGCTCAGGGAAAATAAGAAATAATAAAATTATGATTACTATAAATATGAGTAAACGTCTCATAAATAGGAGAGATGTAGTAATCGGAATATACTACCATCAACCCGACTTGTTTTAATGAAGTGATTACAATAAAGATTCGTGCAATAATACTGTATAATGTTTTTTTTAGTATTAAATGCTCAAATAAGATCTTGTCAAAACTTTTGGGCATATCAAGTGTATAATCTATTTAATCCAGTGAATGTATGAATTCAAAATCGACTGTTACGTTTAAGGTATTCTACTATCTAAAAGATTTAAGTACGCCGATATATTTTGTCAGAAATAAATTTATGATTTACTACTTTGTGGGAAAAAAGCTAGGTCTCTTCATGATAATGAATGTTATAGCCAAAAGCAAAATAATGGATATAAATTGGAATTGTTTAGAGCAGTGTCGTTACAAAAATGTTTTAACACTAGTGCAGCAGAAGCATTGGATCTTGCTCATAGGGAAAACACATTAACTATTTCCATATATTAATGCTATAAAAACATATTCCGTATGCATTACTCTACGCAAATAATTAAATACGTACTTATACTGAATCCAATGATGTGATATTTTAATTAACAAAATTTAACTATTTGCCAATTATATGTTTCATATTAGACATATTAGTTAATATAAGAGTAATTAAAGCATATCAATGCAAGTACGTATAAAATATATTCTTTTAAAAAACTGATATTCAAAACATGTACGCCACGCAAAACAATATTCATACATATATAATACTGCAAGACATCATGCTTAAAGAACTTATTCACGATTAATAAAGAAAATTGATAGTAATTCTATAAATATCTAAAAAAAAAAGTCTTACAAGTATACAAACAAATTGAAAGTCAGAAAAGCTAACCAGTGTTAATAACAGTCAGAAAAGCTAACCAGTATTAATAAAAGTCAGAAAACCTAACCGGTATTTATAAAAGTCAGAAAACCTAACCAGTATTAATAATAGTCAGAAAAGCTAACTAGTATTAATAAAAGTCAGAAAAGCTTACCAGTATTAATAAAAGTCAGAAAAGCTAACCGGTATTAATAAAAATCAGAAAAGCTAACCAGTATTAATAAAAGTCAGAAAAGCTAACCAGTATTAATAAATTTATTGTATACCCTAAATTCATTTTATATTTTAGGATTGAAGAATGTGCCTATGACTGTACTGAACATATAATTTAAAGATTAATTATAATTGATATCTAAAACCTGTTGTCAAAATTACCAAATATCGCAACTATATTAATTCTCGCGAATGGTTTAATACTTTTTATTCGTTACATTATTAAAAAAAAAAAAACATCACAACACTCGCCCTACTCCTTGCATCTATATTGTTTATTTGGAATCCGTTTTTCGATTTAGAAGTTTAACATGTGCATACAACGATATAAACATATACGTCAATTTTGGGGATAGATATATTTATTCTAGAAAAAAGTTCAAGCCATATTTTTCAGTTTCATTGAACGTAAACATATTCTTGAGTTACTTAATGTCATAAAACAGCATTGATTGTCTATGATTTATTGGAAATATATAATAAAGCAACTCTACCTTGCTTTGTCGATATATTTTTTTTTAATATTGAGCTTGAATCATGATGGAAATAACTAAAAATATAATGCATTAGAATATATAACAGCATTTCGCAAACGAATTCATTTTTAATGTGATACTTTGTCGATCTCAAACGTTGTGCATTGCTTTTGTAGAGTAGTTGTCAAGATAAACAATCGATTGATAAAAAGTTGTTAATACTTCACGCATTTTCGAGTGACAAACTATTGAGAAAAATGGAAACAATAAACATAATATTAAATCAAAATTTACGTCAAGAAAATATTGAAATTATAGCATATAGACGTAGAGGAGTGAAGAAATATATTTAAGTAAATTTGTTGACGTGTGTAATCGTTATTAACTACTCTTAGATAAATTTAATATTTAGTTTTTTAACCGAATTTTTTTTTCGATTCCTGATTTTCGATAGTTATCTTAGACATTCTGCTAGAAAACTTATCTAAGAACACTTCCAGGAACAGATAGTACATTTGTGTAAACTTTCCCCCGAAAATGTGTCTATTTGTTTCGGATTCCATAGGGAACGAACTCGCACACAGACGTAGAGACAAAGTTCCTTTTATATATGCGTAG
Organism: Euprymna scolopes; assembly: GCF_053919585.1. Taxonomy (NCBI): domain Eukaryota; kingdom Metazoa; phylum Mollusca; class Cephalopoda; order Sepiida; family Sepiolidae; genus Euprymna; species Euprymna scolopes. The sequence continues at coordinate 123,449,151 of NC_136485.1, forward strand.
AGATTTATTAATTTTATTAATTTATTTTTATTTCGAACTAATAGTCTCATCTTTATTAGTTGTTGTTTTTCATCTTTTATTGGTTTGTTTATTCACAACGATTCGGCCAACTATTCCTCTGACGGATGATGGCAGTGATGACTAAGAATGCAGTTAGGAGATTCGAAGTTTCTATCCGTCGCGGTTACCACCTGATGAAGGCCAGAGGATATAATTTTTCAATAAGAACATTTTGCTGTTTCTATATTTCATGGAATTTTTATTTTCACCTCATTACCAGTTTTATCGCTTATATCATAGAAAAAAACAGAAAAGTAAACTCGTCAACGTATACGGAATGAAAAGCATGCAAAATCAGTTAATTTGAGTTTTTCAAATTTCACTGCTAACTTCCTCGTCAGCAGGGAAATTCAAATTCAAAAACAAAACAATTGCAATTAGTCACCTAGCCATGCTTCTGATGGCGTACAGCTTGGCATTGAATACTGGGATCAGAAAGACATAAGCAGATTAGACATTAAAATAAAGATAATGGATACAAAATAACATAGAGAAAAGTAAACTAATTTGTGTTTATCCTGTATTACTGCATCATGATACTATTGTGTGCACCGAAATCCAAACCTTAAAATCACACATTATCATCACGACAAACAGAGGAAGCAAAACAACCTCTATTACAAAACTGACCAATAATTTCAGATAAGATTGTCCTAAAAGAAAACAATATCAGGAAACAAGTAAGCTACGAAAATACCCAAAAGAATTTGTAAAAATACACGACGAATTTATTTTGTAAAAAAAAAAAAAAAAATTGAATAATGGACTGACTGCTGAGTTTTTCCGAGTAAATTCACTAAAAACTACATAGATAAAGAATACCATGTACAATAGCTATGAAAGGGTAGCTCCACTGATCAGGAAAGTATTCTAATGGCTGCCCAAATTTAAAGATTGATGACAAATGTTTGAAAAAAGTTGAGTGGTCTCAGCAATGATACCAAGTGCAGGTTTTGCAAGACAGATTTAGAGAGTGGGAGTCACCTGACATCTGGCGAGCAGGTTCTTCTGGGGGACGGCTACTATATGATGTGACACAATAGAGTATGTAAATATCTCCTCTAGATGATCTGTAAATGTTGAACATGGAATTTAGCTGCAGACCTGGGAACATATATCAAAAAATCCAGTAGAAAATAAGCTATACTCCACCCACTACACCATTCCAACAAAAAGGTACATTTAAAAAACCATAAGTATTAAAACTTTAGATAGCGATAGTGGACCTAAAGAGTAAATAACTAATTGATTTCCCCAATTGATGTTGCATTAAGCATAGTTAAGAGGGAAAAGATGACGAAATACCAAGGCCTAATGTATGGCATGAAAAGAAAACTCGATGCCGCCGTTCAGTCTCGAAAGACAAAGGATACACCTACAGGGGTAGCTGCGCACATAATTGTAAAGCAAGAGTTGCGCAATCCCAAACAACAGCTCTCCTTAATCGGCTGTTTGTGTCCTATGGCAAGGAGAAGTCCAAGACGACGGGAAACAATGCCTGGATAAGCAAAGAGCACATACAGCACATGAAAGTCTCAAATGGTCACATATTTAGCACTGACTAGGTTCAACGTTGTTTAACCTCGGTGATCCAGCGGGAACCGGTGTGTCAACATGAATATGTAAACAGAAAAACGTGATTATGTTGTAGCCCCTCAAGGGACACGTGATTGCGCTGTACCTAAAACGAAAGCAAGAGTCTTTAGAAGATATCTGCCATTCCAGTAATAATAGGAGCAACTGAAATCATGAAAAAAATCAAAACTTTCTCTAAAATATACCCTATAACCTAAGTGCAAAAGAAATACGAGTAATCGCACTGAAAATGACAGTCAGAATTTAAAAAAAAAATATTAACTGGGTTAGAATATACAAGATAACGCGTAAATGTTTGGTATCCAGTTAGATGCCCTTTAACCAAAATGAACAAAGGTATATTAAATTAAGAAAAAAAAACATAGAATGTTTTTAAATTCATACTAACTTTATTATGTAGATATAATGTATACCTATATGTACACCACATAAAGAACACAATATCAATCGATATAATTTATTCTATATAAAAACACCCAAACATTCTTCAAAGTTCATTTACATCAACGGTTTATACTTTTTACGTCTTTTGTATTGGAACATAAAATCGATTATACACGATATATCGTAAAGTAATATTTGATTGAAAAAGCAATTTGACAATATTGTATATTTTAATAGTGTGCTTTAATCATCATGTCAAATCGACTGAGAAAATGTACCGATGCACATGAAATGCATATTGTAGACGAATGCATTTGAAATTGGATAGTAAATCGATAACAAATGTTGTACATTTCATTTTTACATTATTGAAAACCAATACGTAAATGAAGAAGTTTGAGTAATGCGCTCTTCATAATTCATTTGTCAAGTAACACAATATTGAGATAAAATGCCAGATGTAGATATTAAATTACTAATAACTTTACGAATTTCATGAAGATTTCAAAATAATATTAAGTAAATGTACATAATAAAAAAATAAAATAATTTATTTGACATTTTCCGAAAACCGTTATATTTTAGTTTATGCATTAGAGGCATTTAATATTTGAGTTTTACTTCCAGAAATCATATTTATTTAACAAAATGTTGCGTTTGATTTTTCACTCTTGGAAGCCATATAAAAGGTATGTTTCCATGTGTGTGCACACTTTTCGTTACAAACTATACAATCTTCTACATTATACATAGTATTACAATGCATCACATAAAAACTTCCATCAGTTTCGTCATGTTTTTTTATTTGATTTTGCTAGTTTTTTTATATCCGATCCAATAATTAAAAACTGTTTTGTCAATCAAATTATGCAAATATGCGTCGGGTGTTGAATCCTAAACACACAATTTCAATTCCTCTATTGCTTACTTAGCGTAATACAAATCCGTTAGTTTGCAAAAGACAAATAAATGAAAAACTATTAAAGTAGCTGTAATTTAATATCTAAACGGCTACATGTCTGTCAGTCTGTCTGTCTTCATATTTTCAAACTCTATCTCCTCCGAAACTAAAAGACATTGAGCGGCGCTTTGAGCCTCAAAAGATTGGATATTTTACGGCCTGCTTTATTATGGGTTTTTAGCCGGTTAAAAAAAGTTTTTAAGGAGTCAAAAATGGGTCAAAATTGAGGGAATCGTTATAAATTTACTACATCCATCTTAGGTTATTTTTAAATTTTAATCAGTCTATATGCTCGTCACGTTGGTACAATGATAACATAACCAGTTTGGATGCTACAGTTTCGGTTTCGATTCTAGCTGGTGCACTTTACTTTAGTTTTTCCTTTGAAATCACGACTCTATAATAATATATACGAATCTGGACTAATTAAAGTATCCTATTTAAACGTATCTTACGTCCAGGAAAAAGCCGGGCGTCCCTCCTCTAGTTATTTTATATAAAGACAGTTGAAGATATAATCTGCGAGCGTCGACCCTATAAGTCACAGACTAAACTGCCGACTATGGACTAAAAGGTTACAGATTGGATTCCTGGCTCGGATGTATTTTATCACAACTTTGCAGTTGTGATAGAGCGAGAAATTACATCTTCTAATTACAATATATATATACATAAATATAATTAAAATAATACGTCATTCTAATCATACATAGTAAAGGCAAGTATCCAAACCTAAAACGTGCAGTTATAGAAACATAATTTAAATGAGTAATGTAGTTTATTCGATAAGGCAGGGAGAAAGAAATAGAAATACAACAATCAAAGGTGAAATAGCGTAGAGACATAAACGGACGATATAACAACTGCAGTATGTCAGTCAACGACTGTTCTTGCTTGGAAAAAAGATTGAAAACTATTTATTGTTAATATTGTAAAATATGCCAATGGCCATATTTTAATTAAATGTTTCTCTAATTTGACACTGTCGACTCCGATTGCGGGTTCTACGATATTTCGCAGATGGAATTCTGAAACGAATAACACACTGTACACAAAATTCGATTCAGTGTCCTTGATCACTGAGAAAAATGTCCACTGTAGCATGTGTTGAAAATCGCCGCAGTCTAATAATTTCGATCGCCTACCTCAGAATTTCTTAAGTCCTTTTACGTGAACGAAGCTATTACTGCCAGGAGCGAGGCAGCGTGTTGATGTATCCAGTAATAAGGTGATAAAATTTCAACAAATTCACACTTTATAAATGGTATTAGATCAATATTATTTATGAAAAACAAAAGGAATCCGTTATTAACAACACTTATAAGTCTCTTCATCCCAGTTGTTTTTCTACACACACACACACACTCACACACACAGCTATATATATATATATATATATATATATATATATATATATATCATGATGTTCTTATTTTATCTTATATGTACACGTACTCGACACTAACATGAAGATATTTTAATCTAAGCTATTATATATTGAACTATGCTCAGGCGAATATTAATATATTTATATATTAGCTTGGGCTTAATCAAGCACAAACACACAAACATACACACACAAACATATATTAATTTGAACTAAATAAAAATATTTTTCAAAAGTGCTCAATACATATTTAACCATTATAGGTGAAAAACAATATACAGATCGATCACCGTTTCAACGGTAAGGGTCAATAATCCTTAACCTATTGAAGTCCTATTATAACTATTGGCGAAAAACTTTCTAATATGTAGTTTTTACTGCTGTTTATGAAGAAAAATAAGATGTTTGTTTAATACTAACTTTCTGTTCAATTACTTGGTTGATTGAAAAAGGATTTAACAACTGTTACCAAAATTGTCCACAGAATTAAATAAACAAAGTAAATAAATTTTAATTAATATTAATTTCTACTTTTTAAAATAATATTTTGCTATTTGCAAACCTCACGATAATAAGAATCCAACACATGTATAAAATTTAGAATGTATATTAAGTGCGTAGTAATTTTTAAAAGTTTCCCAATCTGTACTAGCACCCTTTTTTCTATTTATTATTTCCTATTGATTAACTTTCCAATAATTTATAGAATTTATATAAGATTTTGGAATGTATATTTATTTCAACATGGCACAGTAGTAGGTAATGATGTTTTCACCGTAAATGCGTTGTTAAATGATATCCAATCTACACACGCTACCTACTTTTGCAAGTATTTTCTATTGATTTCTTTTTTATAAGTTTTCTCTAAGTTATCCTAGTGTCAACATGGCACGTAGTTAGGTAATGACATTTTCCCCTAAAATGCGTTGCGTTTAAAGATCACTAATCTGCACAACGAAGTCTATGAAGAAGGAATCAAACAGGATTCTAGCCACCTTCCATCATGTTTGATTTGAACTGAAATATGCCCTTACATAAAATAACAAACAGTCATAGATGCAGTATATTATTAGCAGTAATGATATAGGTTTTCACACTTAATCTCATATTAGTGTTGGTCCTGGATATGACCTAAAACTATATCCGATGGTGAGGCCCCACCTTGTGGGCCTTGGGGAGTTTGGAGCTATCCTTTAATTGCCATTGCTCCCAGGTCCACTCTGACCACGAGTGGTAGTACCTGTTAGGGTCCCAACTATGGGTTAAATAGAATCTGACTTTTAAAAAAATATACTCCATTAAAAATCGTTCCTCAAAATAACTAGATTCGGCATGAAATAACATGAAAAAGGTTGATATGCCGTAAAACAAAAACAACCAACCATCATATTAGTGTTAATCTCACTAGATGTTTGTCGCCTTCTATTCGTATATACGTGTCTCACGCATTCATTATATATGTTTACCCCCGTACTACAGCAATGCAATTACCTCATCGTATTTAATATCTTAAAAATAGAACAATCTTACAATTTCGAAACGGCAACTTCTAAATAACTCATAAGATACCCATTTTAAAAATCTTCTAAAAAAAGGTGTTTACAATAAAATAAATAACGGAATTTATTTAGTTTTTATTAAATAAAATATTCAGTACATAACGAGTAAACTCGAGATAAACATTTGAATACAACTAAAAATATACATTTTAAATCTGCTTAATTGTTATCTCGCAAGCGAAAGCGTTTATTAGTTTGATAAAAGTATTAGAACAAAAATTATTTGGAGTCTGAACTTTCGCGCGACGACAGTTAAATATCCAGGAGCATTTATCCAAATTTTATTGAAACGTCTTTTAGAAAAGGTTTAGAATCGATAGAATCTATTTAGATAATTTTAAAATATAAATGCTTACTCTTTTGAATGGGATTTTTTTTACAAAATCTATCATATAAAATCGTTGCAATTCTGCCTGCTAAATATCTGTTATCTATAATATAAATCTCACCTGTTTGTTTTAATGTATGTATGTATGTATGTATGTATGTCAAGCCATGTCATATGCTACTGGTGCCATGTAACCCAGTACTACCTGCCTCATGGCCGGGTCACCGGCGACTAAACTGGTTCCTCCACCAGACTTGTTTGGTGAGGAGGGCGGCTAGTCTCCCTGAAGGATTAAAAATAAGACCTTCGAAAGGGCGAATGAACTCTTTTTCTGGGTCAACGGCCAACTAGTACCGTGTATATTTGTGTGTGTGTGTGTGTGTGTGTGTGTGTGTGTGTGTGTATATGTGTATTGGGGTAGAGAGGGCTCCCGTAAGCCGTGGTGAAGGAAACCTTTCTAGGAGAAGCAAATCTCTGATTTAAAAAAAACATAAAGCGGAAGACCAGTACCCGCATTAAGCTGGTCTGCAGTTTAATTTGTTGCTGGCTATCTTGCTCTTGCTTGTTGCTGGATCTCAACATTTTGAACCGAGAGAGAGACTTAGCTGTCGTACAAAGCTAATATTCTGTAACATCATATTTGTATAGATACTCCCTCAGACATTTGAGCTCATGGATTTTAAATGTCTGAGGAAGTGGCACTCGTCTGACAAGACGTTGCAATCATCATGTATGTATGTATGCATGTGTGCCTAAAACTTTCGACAAGCGACGGATTTTGACGAGATAGGTAATATTTTGAAGCTGGACCCTCCGGACAGGTATCGAAAATTTGGCTAAAAACATTAATACTTTCACCCTAATCTTTCTATAAGGGGCGGGTCGCTCTTTTCGCCGATATTTTCAAAAGCCATCCATTCTTTTCGATTGACTAGCCTTAATTTAAACGTACGTTACTTCCTGTTTGGTGATGGACGCAACTCACAAAACGCCGTGTTTATTTTGTCGCACGTTCTTTTACCCCATTCGCGGTATGGTTAGAGCCTGACTGCCTCCCTACTACTACATTTTTGGGGGCTGAACACACCTACAAACACCCGGGCAACGTCAAGCACCCAGGCTAGTATCATAGAAATTAAATTGACTTGCTGAAATGTGGCATATATAATGTGTCACATTTTATTTTTATTTTGATAACAAATATCAGCAATTAGTTTTAAAATGAGTAATCAGATACTTTTACTTCGCAATATTCGATTAATGGTCTTTCGACGATTTACATTTTATACATGTGCGAGGTGACAACGTATGTACAAGTACGCAATGCATTCTACTATAATTAATAAACATTTTCCATTCTAAAAATATACTGAACATTTCAAACGCGACGATACATAACGAAACAAAAATTTAATATTAAAATAATATATGGCGTTTTAGATTGTAGCAATTTGCGTCAATTTGTTAGCCACCTATGAAATACGTTTCCCTTGCACACTGCTGTTGGTTTTATTCAGTATCTGCTATAAAACGTTTATTGAAAATAGTGCATAGCCGTTCACTTTGAGATCCTCGTTTTATATATAAACTGTGTTTGTACCAGTTTCTCGACATACTACGCTCTTTGCAGCGCAGACTAACGGTGTATAAAGCAGCGTACGTTCGTGTGCGTGTGTGTGTATGTGTGTGTGCGTGTGCGCGTACGTGTGTGTGTGTGTGTGTTTGTGTGTATAACTCTTCTACAACCCACACCATTGGACCAACCAATCATGACCAATCCTGAGAATGGTATACATTTTCCAAGGCCAAGCAGTAATCATTTTCTCAGTATATTGTTACATCTACTTCTATTGAAATACAGGTCACCATTTTATTTTAAGTTTTGTAATAGATTAAAGGGACTATTAAATCTAGGTGCGTTTACAACACATAGATGAAATATATCTCTTATTTATTGTTAGCATTACAAAATTACTTTAAACTATGAATAAAATATACGAATATTCTTACAATTTTCATCCACAATATTTCTGTCTCTTTCTGTACGCATTCTCTACTTTCACGAAGCTGTAGTATCGTCGCTCGTTTAGTGTCTACAATACGAAGGAAAATGTCATAAAACCTCTCAAGTTATCGGTACTGTTCTCATCTAAAACTGATTTGTTTTCCTATAATGGCTGAATGTTTAGTTGATGGAAATATAAACGTGACAGATTTCGAGATTACTTCGGTTCTCTTTATCGTAGAGTGTCGATCTCTTTAGTCAAAATCGGATTTTACTCTTTAATCGGATTTTTCATTCAAGCAAACATGATTAAATACAATCAAAATCGCTCGTAATCTTTTTAGAACTTTTATTAATACCTTCGATTTCGATATTAAAAAAAACTATGCGAAAGATCGGATAAAATAAAAAAAAACAACAATGATAAAGAAATGTACCTTCGTTGGATTTAATAATGCTTGGTTTAATAACATTCTGCCTAAAAATACCAAGCATATATATATATATATATATATATATATATATATATATATATATATATATATATATATATATATATATATATATATATAAATGTTTAGAGGTACAGAATTTATATATAGTTTTGAAAATAATAAGCGGAAGTTTCTCGAGAGCTCTTTCGGCTATCATCTCATCAGGAGAAAATCGATGGCGTACAAAATAATATTGTGTCGAAAATAAAGAGTTCTAAGGGGGGACTTATTAAATGTGCCAAAAGTACGGGGACACTAAAATAAATTTATTAACGTTTAAAAACGATTAAAATATTGGCACAACGAGGAAGGAAAAAAAAGAGCCGAAGAAAAAAATTTTTTTAAGTTCCCCAAAGAGAAACAATGCGTTGGATGTTTCCTTTTGCCGGCACAAAGAAGGTTTACGCACCGCAATAGAGACAGACTCCAAAATCTTTAAATGGTTTTTGGAGTCCCCTCTATGTAGCACCTCGAACAAATCTATTTTATATCTATCGACACAACACGGGTTGTCAACCAAATGCTGGCCAATAGCAGAGTCCAAGGCTGCAGAAGGAGGGAGACCACCAGACCCCATCCTCCCTTGTCTGATCTTCGATTGAACATGCTGGTTTACACGAGTCAAAAGGTGCAAAGATGTTCGCCCAACATAATCAGCATCGCACTGGCATTTAAATTGAAATACAATATTGCTATTTTGGATGTAAGGCAAACTATCCTTACGAAAAGACGGAAAAGCAGGTCTCGTAGTATATACCAAACGCAAGGACACAGAATAAAAGCAGTCGTAAATACTTCTGCGAATCTGTTTAGAAAGTATATTACTCTTTTCCCCAATCCACGGTAATTTTAAATAAACCGGGCATTTCAAGGGTCCAAACTTTTTAGAGGATTTAAAATCCGCAACCTTTTTGAAAATACGGTCATCAATAAGGTCAACAGGGTAACCATTATTGATGAATATTTCCCTGATCTTATCGAGTTCGGCGTCTAATCTGTTGGGTGAACAAATCATGAGGGTTCTATGTACCAAAGTATTAATTAAGCCGACCTTACGTGATTTTGGTACAAAAGACAACCAGTTCACATATAGGCCAGTAAATGTCGGCTTTCTATAAATTGTAGTGAGAAAGTCCCCCCTTTGAACGTTCGACAAGAACATCCAAGAAAGGAAGCGAATTGTCCTTCTCACTTTCCATAGTGAACTTAAGAGCCCCATGCAAGGAATTCAGCCTATTAAAAAATGTCGACGCTTCACTTTGCGATGGAAAAATAGAAAAAGTGTCGTCAACATATCTGAAATATGCAGTGGGTTTAGATATAGAATTAAACATAACGGTTTCATGATACCCGACGAAAATATCCGCTAAAGTTGGGGCCAACGGACTCCCCATTGAAACCCCGTCAACCTGACATTACATAATATCACAAAAACTAAACTCCACGGATTTAGTGCACATTAAAATGAGTTCAATAAGAATCTCTTCAGAAAATCGTGGAGCAGTCAGGCGACCATCATAGAGCGCGTCGGTACATATGCGTATAGTCTCATCCAACGGTATGTTGGTAAAGAGACTAGAGACATCAAATGAGCACATAAAAGACGTCTCTGCATTTGAATCCTACCCACGTACAAAACCAACGAACCGAAAAGAATCTGGGATGCAATGTGTGGTATATAACTCGCGCACAGGTTGCAGAATTTCCACAAGCCATTGAGCCAAAGAATGCTATGCCGAACCAACCATTGATAAAATAGGTCTCAGTGGAACACCTTGCTTATGGATTTTGGGGAGACCATACATTCTGGGACGTTGTGACCTAGAGGGCCTGATCCTGCCATAGACGTCCTTGCAAAAAACCTTCATTTTAAATAATGCAAGTAGACGTCTTTGCATTTAAGCCTCGTTCTTGCAAGTATTATCCGTCAACTCGACGGGGCCGAGTTTACGGAATTTCGAAACATCATTGAGAATAACTGCCATTTTCTCAACGTAGTCCGATTTGTCCAAAATCACCACTCCTGCACCTTTGTCTGGTTTACACATATAAATATCGTAAATACCTCGTTGTGCCAATATTTTAATCGTTTTTAAACGTTAATAAATTTATTTTAGTGTCCCCGTACTTTTGGCACATTTAATAAGTTCCCCCTTAGAACTCTTTATTTTCGACACAATAGTAGTTTGTACGCTATCGATTTTCTCCTGATGAGATGATAGCCGAAAGAGCTCTCGAGAAACTTCCGCTTATTATTTTCAAAACTATATATATATATATATATATATATATATATATATATATGACTATTCATTTAATCACAGTAATTAATATACAAAAATATAATTTTATGCATAACTTTTCAGTATTTACTTCAACAGTCCTCAATACATGAGTAGAGCTAGGTAGTAAGTTATAAAAATATATGTGGCAAATAAGCTGCACAGAATATTCTGCGTTTCATTCTCGTGAGAATTCGAAGAGTTATGGTTACAAGGCCTTTTTATATATGCGCATTCTATTGAATTTTTAGTTAGCCAATCAGCTTCCTAGTTTCCACCGCGCCCATCACAATCAGTAAACTGGCAGATACTTACATGACAAACCTGTGTGATTTTTCTATGGAAAGAGTAGATATCTAAGTAAGCTGAACTATTTTCAACATAGGTGTAGTTAGATGTAAATTTGTTTCATAATTCGAATATTTGGGGGAGGGTTATAACAATGGAAAAAATAATAATAACCACACATATAAACTAATATATATATATATATATATATAGATATTTAAACTAAAATAATATATATATATATTACGATTTATCTACCGTAAGATATATATATATATATGTTTTACGACTTAGCTTAAAAAACAGATATGTAAATATAAGTAATTATATATTTATTTTAGTTTATATATATATATATATATATATATAAACTAAAATAAATATATTATTACTTATTTTATATAAGTAATTATATATTTATTTTAGTTTATATATATATATATATATATATATATATATATATATATATAAACTAAAATAAATATATAATTACTTATATTTACATATCTGGGTTTTAAGCTGATTAAATCGTAAAACATATTACTAAAACTATCCATCGATCTGATTTTTTTCGGCAAGAAAGCATTTTGATTTTTTACAGTGCTGCAATTCGTTTTCCAATTAAAAAAGACTCGACCATTATTTATTTTGCATCTCCACTGTAGTCATTTGCTTGTTTACTTATTTTGATTTTTGTGGAGTGACATAATATATGCGTACAGATCTTTTAATATGAGTTCATAGCATCTATATTAATTAGCGACATAAACACACACACGTACACACACACACACACACACATATATATATATATATATATATATATATATATATATATATCAGCACATATACACATACGTACATGTATACAAACACACACGAATACACACATATATTATATTTTGGTGCAAAAATAATGTCATTTTTGACATGAAGTTGAACGTCTGAAAATTACAATATTTTTGCACTAACCTACCACACACACAAACACACACACACACGCACACACACTATATATACAAACATATATATATATACATACATATATATAGATATATATACATATATATATACATATATATATTTATATATATATATCTATATATATATGTGTGTTTTGTTTTTTATATGTACATATATACAATTATCGTTACAATATATATATATATATATATATATATATATATATATATATATATATATATATATATATGCAGTCCTGGTCAAAATTATAAAACCACTTAAGAAAGTAAGCGTTTACGCATATTATCGAATTTTTAATCAAACAAATGGTTGAAACCATTTCAAAAAGGGAAAATATGATTGAGAAAATGAAATCTGCTTCATTCGAAACCTTAACCCTGATCCAATAATTATTTTTTAAAAAACAAACATTTTCACCTCGTCAAAATGATAAGACCACTTTTATAAAATCGGCTAGTTTTGAAAAAATAGATACGAAAAGCTTTCTATGTTACTAAAAGCAACTTGTTAATGGATAAAAAAACATCTATCTAAAGTATAAATGGCTAAAGAGAAACCATTATCAGAGTTTGAAAGCAGAATGATCTTTGAGCTTAATAGGGGTGGACTCTCCCACAGATCCATTGCAAACGAAGTGAATCGTAGCAAAACGGTCATCACAAATTTCTTAAGAAATCCAGATCAATATGGGCACAAAAAGAGTCCAGGTCGACCAAAAAAAAATAACCCTATATCGCCGTATCAGAAGAAATTAAAAAACTCCATTATGAGCTCAAGTCGATTGAAATTCCAAACAGCAGCAGAATGTGGTCCTAAAACCATCAGAAGGCATCTGAAAATAAAGGGTTTCAATCATTTAAAGCGACTGCAGAAACCACGTCTTCTTGAACAGCACAAAACTAACCGACTTAAATATGCTGCCAAATACCAGACTTGGGATGAAGAGAAGTGGGAAAATGTAATTTTCTCTGATGAAAAACAGTTTAATCTAGATGGTCCAGATGAATTTCAACACTATTGGCATGATAAAAAATTGCCCAAAGAGACTTTTTCAACTCGGCATAGTGCAGGAGGGTATTTAATGATCTGGGGTGCTTTCTGGGCAGCTGGGACCCTAAAGTTGCAAGAAGTAAAAGGCCAGCAAACATCATTGAATACATTTCAATGCTTGAAAATGCTTGTATCAGGACTGAAGGTCCACGTCTGTGTGGAAGAAATTGGATTTTCCAGCAAGACAACGCTGTGATACACACTTCTCGACAAGCACGAGACTACTTGTCTTCAAATAATATAGAATTATTAGATAATCCAGCATGTTCTCCGGACCTCAATCCCATTGAAAATCTTTGGGGATGGATGGCAAAAGAGGTGTTCAAGGATGGAACTCAGTATGATTCGATAAAGGAACTTTCTGATTCAATTTACAGTACATGGGATAAAATTCCTTCGCAACTGATAAAAAACTTAGTCGCAAGCATACCAAAGAGAATTTTTGAAGTAATTCGTAATAATGGAGGCTATACTAAATACTGAGACCCTTTTTAGTAATTTATAATTGCCTTTTATTAGATAAATTATCAGTGGTCTTATCATTTTGACGAGGTGAAAATGTTGTTTTTTTTTTAATTATTATTAGATCAGGGTTAAGGTTTCGAATGAAGCAGATTTCATTTTTTTCCATCATATTTTCCCTTTTGGCAATGGTTTCAACCATTTGTTTGATTAAAAATTCGATAATATGCGTAAACGCTTACTTTCTTAAGTGGTCTTATGATTTTGACCAAGACTATATATATATATATATATATATATATATATATATATATATATATATATATATATATATATATATATATAGGATACAGTGAGATTCAGTTGATGAAATATCAACGATAAAAAATTACGGGAAAAAAGAGAAAACGTTAATCTAAAATTACCGTTAAAAGAAAAAAAACAGGATCCTCTAGGAACTTTTGTTATTGATATAAACTGCTATCCCCGCCGGCTATCGCCAAAAAAATAAAATAAAAACACGTTATTCCGGCACTGTACTCATGAAAAAAAGAAATTATAAATAGATACATAAAGTAAATAAGGTGAGGGAAAAATGATAAAGGATTTACTTCCCTTGGACTTATCAATAAACATATTTTGTATTTTGTGAGACCAACCCATTCGGGCATCTAAGGGTCGATACATATGTGAAAAAAAAAATGATTTGAAATAAGAAAAAGAGGGTAGGGGTGGAGGAGATGAACTAACCTCCAAATTGAACAATGGGTAACTGGCTGGAACATTTTTCTTTCTCCTGTTTTCATGTTTTCGTTTTTATAAAAAAAAGGAGAAAGCTGTATATATGTACATACAATGATGTGTTTGTTCTTTCTTTCTTTCTTCCACAAGATACGATCATGTTCACCCATCTATAAATTCACCCTAAGCCTATAATTATCGTTTCAAGTCAAATAGACTGAATATACATACCCCATTCAAGTAATCTTGCCTGACGGGGGAGGGAATAACGAAATGATACTTGGCGCGACTTTCCATTAACTCTCTCCTAATTTCCTAGAGAACACCATAGAAATCTCGGGGTCGTCACAATATATATATACATATATATATATATATATATATATATATATATATATATATATATATATATAAGGGAGTAGTCACCAACAATGTGTATTTTTTAACATTATTTTATTATTCCGTGTCTTGGTTTTTCATTGAGAGTTATGTTTGGATCATTGTAATAATGTTTTTAAGTCATTGAAATCGTTTTTACGCGCGTTTCAGGCGTTCTGTGATGCGTCCTCGTCAGAAATTATTTTCAAATGTGTTGGAGATGTAAAAATGGCGATTTTCGAAGTTAATTTGAAGTTTTTCTAAGGGGTGGAGGCTTGTAAGTGTTTATTATTCATTGGCATCCTCAATTTTTTTTACTCTTTTATTGCTATTTTATTGGGCTTGTCGAGGGAGACCGCTGACCTGGTTATCTCTTTCTGCTAATGTTTTTTCTTTTCCTTTAGGGTGGGGTAGGTTGTGTGTGTGTGTTTGTGTGTGTGTGAGTGTGTGTGTGTTTGTGTGTGTGTGCGCGCGTGTGTGTGCGTGTGTGTGTTTGCTTTTGTTGGTTTGGGAATGTGTATATTGTTTAATAGTATTTGGGGCTTATTTGCTTCCTTAGGAAGGCGATTGTGGTCCGAGGTGAGGTCGTTACTAATGTGTATGTGTGGGGAGGGGGGACTAGCTCTTCTGAAATAAGGGTAGGGGTGCTTTCATTCTATTTTGATAGTTATTTTTTTGGATTCTTGGATTTTAGTATTGTGATTTTTCGTTTTAGTCTTTTCGGGTATTCCTTATATTATGTTTGTTTAGAAAGAGGGGTGTATTTAAAATATGTATAGGGGATTTTTAATGTTTCTATTTATTTGTCTCTCCATGTGGGTATGGCCAGACCCAGGATCGGTTCCTAGTGTGAGGAAGATTTTGTTCCCCAGAGGGGGGGGGCATTGGAGGGGGTATAGGTATGGGAGGGGGATAATAGAAGGGATGATAGTTGTTTCAGTCATGAGGGGATTCTCCTCCACTGACTGAGGAGGGAGCGAGGTGTTGGAACAGATATTATACTATGGTTCTAGGTGTTTCCTAGTGTTGTTGGTTTCGAGGTTAAGTAGGGTTGGTATTGTTCAGTGTGTTGATTTAGAGGTAGGCGTGTTATGTCTGTGTGTGGTTGTATGCGCACGTGTGTGTGTTTTAATGTGTCGGTTCTGATTTATGTGTGGGTGTGTATATGTGTATGTGTATGGATGTGCATGCGAGTGTACCTTGCATTTCATGTTTTTGTGTGATGATATTAGGCTCTGTTCAGTTCAGGAGTGAATCTGAATTATTATTATTTTTATTTACTTACACAGGAAAAAAACTTCATCACAGAACGTCTGAAACCCGCGTAAAAACGATTTCAATGACTTAAAAACATTATTACAATGATCCAAACATAATTCCCAATGAAAAACCAAGACACGGAATAATAAAATAATGTTAAAAAAAATGCACATTGTTGGTGACTACTCCCTTATTTAAATATACATCTTTCTTTCGTTGGAATTTCTTAACCCATTTTATATAAATATATATATATATATTATATATATATATATATATATATATACATACACAGAAGGAGCCAATTAATGCCTGGATATAACTTAAATAACTACTAGACCTTCAGTGTCTAACGTATCACTTTACTGGAATGTTTGTGAATAACCTGGCAGGAATAAGCGCGTAATAAATATTTTATATAACAGCATATTCTACGCCCAAAGAAGATCCCCTTGGTATTCCTACATACGCTGACTTATATAGGGATTGGTACATCTTCTGTAAGTGATGTTGCTTATCGGAACAGCACTAAGCACTCCTCAAGACTAGATGAAATCTCATCTTATAAACTATTAAGAGCAAGAACCCAAAAGATATAACACAACATAATTTAGAGTAATTTAAGCCGCACAAGTTCTTTACTAACGAAACTTTGGCGATATCAAAGACAAATGTAATGGAATAGTGTAATATATGTTCATCTTATATAGAGAACAACTGTTAATATAGGGAAATGTTATTTGATTTGCTTTAGAACATTTTATAGAAATCGCACAAGATAAGGCATGAAGTACTTTATTTGAAACGCTTAAAAGTATACTCCTTTAAGGGCAATGTAAATGTTAGATGAAAACCGCAATTATTAACTCTTTGTCACAACCATCGCTCCTAGAATGTAAGGATTAAAAGGCAAAATAAGGAAAGAAGAGGAAATAAAATAAAACTCGTGAAAATATATCATATATAATGTTAATGTGCTTATTGAGAACATCATGATGTATTACATAAAAGTTCAATCACAATGATCCACGAATTCCATGCTCGATGCCTTCGTCGAATCTCGAAAGAACAAGGATACCCCCTTTGGGGCAGCTGCGCGTGTAATTGGGTGTCAGGTATTGCATAATCCCCTACCACACCTCTCCTGAAGACCAGTGGCAAGGAGAAGTCCAAGAATACTGGAAACAATGCTGACATTAGCGGAGAGTACATCTCGAAGCCACACATAGTTACCCATCTGGTACTGGCCAGGCTCATAGTTGCTTAGCCTCGATGATCTGGTGTGATTATGCCGTATATGATTCAGTAATTATCTACTTATATAT
Organism: Euprymna scolopes; assembly: GCF_053919585.1. Lineage (NCBI taxonomy): Eukaryota > Metazoa > Mollusca > Cephalopoda > Sepiida > Sepiolidae > Euprymna > Euprymna scolopes. The sequence continues at coordinate 123,466,695 of NC_136485.1, forward strand.
CATATTAGCTGATTCACACCCTGCCTTGATGGGAATAAAGGAGATTTCCACTTGTATATAGTTATATTTTGATGCGTTCTTACCCTCGTCAATGTAGTAGAAGGATGTAGAGCAAAATGGTTGTATTAAAAAAGTAACAACAATTTTATTTCTAGGTGAATTATTTTGTTGTAGATCTACAAGTTTGCATTAAAGACTAATTTGTGTAAATACAAATGGATTAACATACCAATTAGATAAATATTAAATTGTTTTCGATTATTAATTGCACACTCCTATTGAAAGATTTGGTATGCTGATTTATAAATATTATGTTTTATTTAAAGAAGTAATACACTTGAGAGATATTATATGAGCATATCTTGCTAGACTAGCTACAACTAATAACATTAGTTTCGATTAATAACATTTTCTATAAGGTTCGTGTCAATTTCAAGTTATATTCGTGCAAAATTTTAAAAGATTTTTATTTAATATATTAATATATTAATATAAGATTCGTAGTTTACATGGTTGAACGGCCCCTATGTTTGTCTCATTATAGTTTATCAAATTATAATTGTTGATTACAGGGTGAAACGATAAAATTGTAAACTCAGATGAGACGATACGATTCACTTTCAGTGTAATGAAAACCGGTTTTCTTTTATTGCTGCAGCCCATCTACTAGTTGGCAAGTGTTGTAGAAATTCCAATAGCGTTAGGCGCCTTCTAGCATGTCTGAAAGTGACATGATGTAAATCGAGCAAGATCAGTGATGCGCCGCTGTACAACTTATGCTCTCTACCAATCAAAGTCATGACACCAGGACTATGGTCAGTACCCTAAAAATTCATCAAATAACAGGGTGGGAAAACAAAGTTTCCAGTTACGATTATGAAGTTTGGTGTGATTTCAAGGGCGGACCATATCATACTACTTCACATCCTAAAACTCGGCTTCAAGGATGTGAGGTAGCATCATATGACCCTAATATATATATATATATATATATATATATATATATATATATATATATATATATATATTAGCACCATATGACCCTAATATGTATGTATGTATGTATATATATATATATATATATATATATATATATATATATATATATATATATATATATATTAGGGTCATAATAATAATAATAATAATATATATATATAATAGCATCATATGACCCTAATATATATATATATATATATATATATTAGGCACCGCCAAAAATGGCCGCAAAATCAAGTTGTTGTTGTTTTTTAAAAACGAAATTACATTTATTAAAATCCATTATTTCTGAGTAACTTTTTTTTTTCCAGAAAGATAAAACCCTGAATTTTGTCATATAGAAAACAGAATAATGTAAAAGTTTTTCTACTATTTTTAATTAAATTTTAAATGTTAAATTTTCCCAAAAAGTTAACAGTTTACATTTTTTGTCTTGCACAAAAAGCGTACATAAATATTAAAAAAAAAAAAAAAAAAGGTTTTTGAAATAATGAATTTATTTATTTATTGTCTAACTAAGATTTTGGATGATTTCCTAAGATATGCAAAAATATTATAATATAAGTACCTGGATTTCAAATAATTCCACTTATTTATATATGTAACCAGTTATTTCGCGTCGATCTAGAGTCTAGATCGACACTGTTTACGTTTGCGTTTGATAAGAAGCAAACTATGGAAGACCAAACAGACCAAAAAAAACTTATTTTTCAGTGACGAAAATTTCAATGTATTATTAAGCTGAGGCTGGCCAGTACCAGATGGGTGACCATTTGTATGAGTTGTGTTTTTAATGTGTATGTGTGTGGGGGCCAGGCTCCCCAAAATGGGGGGGGTAATTTAAAGCAGAATAAAAAAAAATTATTTCAGCGCGTTTGGTCCACCTTAGTCGAAAGGCGGCAAACGTTTTCAAACGGGATTGAAAAAAATTATGCTATTTTTAACACAAAGGTCACAATATTTATCGAATTTTTTTTTTTTTTTGTATCGATTCTTCAAAGCATGCCCTATTTAATAATGATCATGCATTATTCGGCTCGCTAAAAAAATTGTTAATTTATTTATCAAAGATTTTAAAATGACTTTTTTCGTATAAATATTAATTTTTTTTTTTGTTTTGCTTAACTTAAATTAATTATTTTACTTAACATATTCACCGAATTTCACACTTCAAAACTCAAAAGCGGCATAATTAAACACAATCAAAGTTCTGATATTCAGACGTCAAAATAAGGTATGCAAACATTTTTTTTTTAATCTATAATTCTGTCCCTTACAACAACACAATATGTTTTGTTCAGTTTCAGATGATTATGTTAAGCATATTTGTTCCCCCTTCAAAACAAGGGGGGTTGTAAGCAAAAAAAATATATATATATAAATATCGTTTATGAAAAATAAGTACACCGTTATAAAGTTCATTCTTCTCTTAATAATCGCTGAAAATTTCGTATTGATCGGATAATTACCTGATTTTTGGTAGATTTTTAAAAAGACGGTCCGTCAAAAAGTACTGACCTGCCCCCCCCCCAGTTTTGGCGGTGCCTAATATATATATATATATATATATATATATATATATATATATATATATATATATATATATATATATATATTATCGAAGTTTATTCAATAAGGTCGCTGCTGGCAGAAGCTGGGTGTGGCACCAGGAATCGGCGCCGGCCCACAAGTCAAAAGGGACACAGGCTGTGCGTCAGAAAGAGTGCTATGACTTTTCTCTTCCGTGGCCGTTCCTCCCCCGACCTTAACCCGTTGGATTACTTTCGTGATACGTCGGGAACATCACCAATATGACCTCCTTCAACACCAAATCCAGTTTAATTGCCGTCATACACCAAGGATTTTCACGAGCTCCCACCGGCGCTTGTGGAACAGGCATGCTGCAAGTTTCGGACACGTATCGAGGTGGTGATTGAGCTTTAAGGCGGCTACGTTGAAAAGATTTTCTCTTACATAATAGAAAGTTCTCTTACATATATTTTTTTTTTTATTATTACATTTTCACCCCAAACAAGGCACATTGCCACTGTGGTGTAGGGGGCTACTATCAGGGGCAGCAGCTACTGGGGCAATATGTTGGGATTTGGACAGCAAGATTTCGGTTCACGTTACACTTGAACTTCTGCATGTCAGTACAGTTGGCGAAGCAGGGACCTGGAATGGAATTCCAGAGTCTAGCGATTCTGGAGAAGAAACTACTGGAGTCGTGGGGGAACAAGTGTCTGCCGTTCGTCAGAGCATTCACCATTAAAATTCTTTTAGAATAGGCAGAGGGATGCAACGTTTTGTCGATGGGACAGAGGCTGAAGCTTAGATGCCTGTTCAGGACCTATCAGATTGTCGACTCTCTTTTGAACCTTGTCTAGGAGCGAGAGACTAGCAGCAGATGCACCAGCCCAAATTTGACAGCAATACTACATACATGGGCGAATGGTGGCCTTATAGAGGTACAGGATACTTTCAGGTGTCAGTAGTTTTCTAGCACGGTAGAGAGAGCCTACCTTCTTTGCAACGGTCATGGCAATGTTTTCAATATAATTGTTCCAACTCATGTTTCCTGTGAACGTTAGGCCAAGGAGTTTGAAACATGTACTCTCAGAGAGGGAGTCACTGCCATTGCTATAAGTGGCAGAGAAGGTTTCTTGTAATTATTGAAGGAAACCAGTTTAGTCTTGGCAAGTTACCTGAATTGATTTTCTTGAATAAACAGTTTAAAATAATATTGTAGCGTTGTTTTTTATTAGGGCGGTATTTTTATTGTTTTACCCTGTATATCCTATTACTCTGAAGATTACATTTAATCTTATTATCATTTTATTCCATACCAAGGTAGAGAAATATATTACTATAATTGTTTTTTCAAGAAATATTATATACAATACCTGGATAGACAAATGAAAATATTGGCATTATCTAAATGTTGAATACATTCTATTAATAACATTTTGTATAAAATTTGTGTTATTTTCTAGTTATATTCGTGCAATTCTTTAAAGCAGTTTTTTAAATAACCTTGTATATTAATATTAGATTCGTAGTTTATTTAGTTGAACTCTTCACGTGTTACTTTTATTATAGTTGATTATATCATATCAGTCTGTCATTTATTTGATTAAATCCAATTCTGTATCATGCTAGATAAATATTATGGTCTAATATTGTTTTTACATAGAATTAATACAGAATTATGTCAGAAATATTACAGGCTATACTGTATGTATCAGATTGCATGAGTATCGATTCTAGGCTCGAGGAAATTGCTCCACGTATCTAGAACGTTGCTTATGCAGTTCTGTAGTTTTTTTTCTAATTTATTATTACATTTTAAATTTGTCTGTGAGGATGCTAAATCAGATCAAAAGAATATTAATGCATAGATGAAGGTAGATATATTCTCTGCAGTGATATTACTACAAGTTTATATGAGAATTTAAAGTGGATTTCAACTTTGAAATTTGTAGCATCTTTGTCTTGTTTCAAACTAAACAAAATCAGCAACGCTTCTTAAAAGGAATACCTTATTGATTTGCTGTTTGATGTCGACATTGTGAGTGTAGTTTCGTTCGCATTTCTATGCCATTCCACATCCGCCCTTTGATAAATAACGTAAGAAATGTATATTTAAAAAATTCAATTTTTAAATAATATATTTATCTTTTTAAAGAAATGTAGAAAATTCGAGAATTGCATTTATATTGATTGTCTTCTATGATTTCAGAAATATTTTAGAACTTTCCTTTGAAATTGATATTTTTATGCATAAACGCACATTAAAGTAAACTTTGCGGGTTGATACATGTATGTAAAAAAGTTATATCCAAAACATCTATATATTTACGAGTTTATTTCTTTCTGGTAGAGAAACTGAAATATCTTAAGTAATGAAAAAACGTTATGATTTGTGTATATCTAATGTAAGTAGAGAACTAGTACGGTTATAATAAATAACAACAATATATATTATATATATATATATATATATATATTTATATATATACAGCCAGACAACATCGTAGCTCACAGTAGCCATGAAAGCCAACAAACCGGAAGTCCAAGACTCCGGTTTCGCCTTTATTTGAGCTCATCAGTTTGACAAATCCGACCCCAGGATTCAGAACCCGAGCCTCTTGCATGCGAGACAAGCACTCTACCAACTGAGCAAACGTGCCGCACACATAAAAGTCATATTAACTATTATGGACAAACAGCAAAGAAATCAAACAGTAGAATGAACTTACGTTCGTCTCCAATAAGAGATGCGATCATCACAATCAGCCTTAACCCAAGTCGATATCTCACTAGTAGGAATTTTTATACTCGCTAAGGATGTCATCACCACAAGCCTATCCTAACGAGCAGTAAGTATTTTCAGAATGTGTGAGAAAATATATAATTATCTCCACAGGCAGACAGCATCGCAGCTTAAAAGAGCCATGGAAGCTAATCGTTGCGGTTTGATTAATCTATGGTAGTTAATATGACTTTCTTGTGTGTAGCGCGTTTGCTTTTGCTTGGTAGAGTGCTTGCCTCAAAGGAGGACGAAACTCGAGTCCTGGATTTCCGGTTTATTGGCTTTCATGGCTCTTGTTGGCGGCGATGTTGTCTGTCTGTGGAAATCATTACATATTCTCTCACTCATTCTGATATATATATATATATATATATATATATATATATATATATATATATATATGTGTATATATATATATATTTATATATATATATATATATATATATATATGAAACAACAGAAGTTGAAAATGAATTCACAAACACTCTATATTGGAAAATATAGAATGAGTCATTTAGTTAATAAGGATATACATACAATTATTTAGGGGATAAATAAATGCTACCTATCGCTCCAACTATTGACCCCACTTTACAAAGTTCTTTTCGTTTGTTTAATCGATTTAAAATTATTATTTTCATTTATATGCCCTTCCCCTGTAATCACCTCACGCAATTTGTCTAAACCCCAATTATTTGTTTGCGCCTTTATCCACCTCTATCAAATTCACTCTCTTTGTCTTAAATTTTGTACGCACCCCTTCACTCCTAACAACAAGGCCTCCCTAGGATTATCACTACACATTATCCCCCATATGTTATCTTCTCAAAATTATTATTATACTCTTAAAAATTTCCACCCATACTCACCTAATAACTGACCCCTTTAATTCACCATAGGACCTTACGCTACCCTACTAAATTTAAACCCTAGTACACTCAATATGTAATCCAAAACCTGACTTGCATTAACCTCGTAACATCACGATACAGACATATTCCACTTGTAAGTACTGTTTCAATATAAGTTACTTTGATTAATCCTGCTTAGTATATGCACCATCGCTCTAATTATTCATCATAATATTATGTCTGAAAATATATACCGTCTCTAAGTGCTGTTGTTGTCTCGGTTACCGCTGTCGATAAAAACCTTTAGCTAAATCCCCTACATAGACAGTATACATATTACATACGGATAAAATAGTACCACAACCCAACTATCCCTATACCTCCCCTAGAATCTTAAATGTATAAAATACTTACATTATTATAAACTTATGATGATAGAAATCCTATATTCCTTTGAACACTACACTTTATGTAGTACGTTCCTTCTTTATTTTAGAATATAATATAATTACCCCCAATAACATCAAAATTGTATTTATTTATTTCGTTTCTGATGAATTCCTCGCTAGACTTCACATCACTCTTACATATATATATATATATATATATATATATATATATATATAAATATATATATATATATATATACTAAGCTTTAGTTTAATCATTATAACTTAAGTGACATGATAGAGATAACAGATTCCCCGGCATTTTTGTTTTTATAAAATAACACAATATTACAAATTTCCAGATTATAAGTAAATACTGCAGATATAAGCCTTGTATGTAAAACTCATATGTCGAAAAGCTGACCTATATTTCAGGTAAATATAGTTTATGAGATAATAATTACTTTTTAATATTACTCCAAAAGTTAAATACTAACCGTATTGCTCCTATGCATTTATGTTTAAGCAACTTAACAAATACGTAAAAGATATTGCAAAGGGTGTCGCAAAGATGATGATAAATACTAAAATCTAACAGTATCTACAACTTCTACAAAGCCACCATTCGTCCGTGTATACAATATTGTTGCCAGATATTGGCCGATACATCAACCAATATTTTATCTCTATTGGGCAGCTTAAAAATAGTTTCCTAACTATCTAACTCCGAACTATCAACAAAGCTTAATCGCTGTCTCATCGCAGTTTTTTTATATACTCATTAAACCGAAAAGCAATAAAATATCACGTTTTTTTTATAGTGGTCTTATTTTTCTCGAGTTGATATCCACTGGAAATTTTATATACCCTGCTACTCTGACTTGACTAACATGCATGCATTTAAATATAATGTGAATTACTATCTTGCGGTTCAACTTCTTACTTAGAGTATCCTTGTATGCAATGTTTCTAATTGAGGGTTGGTGGTAAAGGGATTTGTAAATTTAATTGGTTTCCACTAACAACTGTAGTTTAAATATTTTTTGCAGGTGGGAGTGGAGGCATATTTTTACCGGGCAACGTCAGTACACGGGTGCTGCTACTGAAACTAATAAAATAACAGGAATGTGATGTAAATGCGTCTTTGTTTGGTATGGTTACTTGCGATTAGCTCTGAAAGAGTAAACTTATTTTTATTCCGCGTAATTAATTCGGAAAGCTATTGAGAATACAAGTTATATTATGTAGGCCTTTATAATTAAAGGCATATATATATATATATATATATATATATATATATATATATATGGGGTGCATATATATGTATATACTAGAAACATAAGTGTCTAAAAAATGGCAAAGTTCCTTATCAGAATATAATATTTTTAAAGTAATCATATGTCTTTTAACTCAAAATATTTAAATATGTTTCTCTTTACTTGTGATTAACATCCATTAAAAATGTCTCTCCAAGTAAAATTCCATAATATTAATATCAAAGAAGAAGGTGGCAGTCAAATATTTTTGCTTGATTTGTTTCCTATGAGTACAGATCGAATTATGGAAATCAGAATGTATTAAAATTTTCTAATAGGGCATAATAACAATATATAAGTGTACCTTAAACTTCGTGAAAACTAATCTGACTAATATAGCACGTGTATTCAACCCTTACGTTTTATTAGCTATATATATATATATATATATATATATATATATATATATATATATATATATATATAATTTCACAATCACCGGTTTATTTAAGATGACAGTGTTTATATACCGATATGTAAACATTATAAACTGTATATATATATATATATATATATATATATATATATATATATATATATATATATATATATATATATTAAAACGCAGGAAAGATTGATAATATATAAATAGTTTAATTTACTGAGAATCAAATAGAGCATACATATTTAAATAATGAGATTTTTGCTTCAAATGTTCAAGAGTATTCGTAGGTGCATGTGTTCTTAAACAACATAGTTATAAGTAAATGTTTGATAAAAATCATACACTATTCATAGAGTAATTATTCCATGCGTTCAGGGATGAGAAAACGACATATAATTCACACGGAAGTAGCATTACATCACACTTTGGTCGACTTGTCAACGAGACGCCAAACATAATTATACGTATACGTCAATTTCTGCGGCTGAGAATACGTAAGTATTCGATTATAGTTTAACGTGATCCCTGACTTATCCATGATACGTTTTATTGCTGACGTACAATAAACATACAAGACATATTCATACATATTATGTACGGGCAAATATGGATGAATGAAGATAGGGGGCCTAGTTTTGAAAGCCGATTTATCAAAATTGTTTTGTACGTTTCCGGCTACTTTTTTATTATATTTGATAGATTAACGACTAAACGCAATTTCCAAAAGGAAGAAAATATTTGTACGCATGAAAAAAGAAAAATTTATGAAAAATGTTTTCACGGCGAGCTAACAAATTCAGCTAAATTATGAAGTTAATAAATTCATGGTAAAAATCCTATAAAAGCTTAATATTAGTTTTCTGGGTCTATTTCCAAGATAATTAGTGAAGTAAAGTCCTAATATATTGTATAACATAAAAAAACACCTTTTTTGTACAAAAAATAGTTAATTAAAAACCGAGTGATTCTGCCTTTCGCAACAGCGCAACAAACAAAAGTTTTGTAAACACGAAACATACGGAAGCCTAAAATTTAAGCCAGTCTTTATGCCAGACTATGAAAATGACGTCATGTAATAAAGAGGGACGAAGTGGGTGTTAGTTTTCTTTTTTTGTCATAGACGTGCATCCGTACATGACTATCCTGAATGTTTGTATAATTTTTACTATTTTTTTAATTTAATTATTTTGTATTTTCCTGTTTATAATTTTTTTTATTATTGTTCAATAGTATATAAAAATTGAGTTACGCCGAAAATCTCACATCTATTCAAGCAAGGACAATATTAAAATCTTACGTATGAAAAATATTCTAAACCTGTGATTTAAAAATAAATGTAGAAATATTTTTTACTATTATATTTTTTTTGTGTGCACATATTAAGTAAACAATGATCAATTCAATGATAATATCGGTAGTTCGAGAAATCCATTTTCCTTCGAATTATATCGAATTCATTAATATGGACTTTAGGGGCTTTTATCGTAATGTTCCAAAAAAAGTTATTTTTATTTGTTATATTTTACGATGATTTATATTCATGAAAAAATATATATATTCAATCATTTTTTTTTTTTTACTACTGAAAACCATACCTTTAGTAAAGGTAATTTTGGTTAAACAAAATATTACATTTTCACTAAGATTAAAATAAAAATAATGAGTTCAATATATCTGGTAATTAATGTTTTATAAATACTGAAAATTTCATTAAAATTGGTTAATTTTTTTATTTTTGTTGAATTTTTAGTAAATGGGGGTCAAAATGTTTATTCATTTTGAGTATCGGCATTCATTTGCACGTAGCAAATACATACTAAATTGAATGTAAAATAAGAGAAAAAATGTGTGTAGCATATAAAAAAGAGAGGCAGAAAGGTAGTAAACGGGAATATTTGTTGGAGAGAGAGAGAGAGAGAGAGAGACGAGGAAGTTTTAGAGAAGAAACATGTTTCACATGTGTCAGTCTATAATCAAGCTCGCTTAAAGACATGTCTACAGCGCTTTCTATGCGGCCTTAGAATAAACTCCGAACGTATATCCATACACAATGAATTGTCTTAAATTGAAAGGGAGGAATTATGCATAGTTTAGAGAGAGGAAGAGAGTCACTGATAGTGGATGCAATATGGTGGTGGTAGGGGACGAGGAAATTTCAGAAAAATAAATTAATGGCATCGTAAAGATAGCTAATTAGGCGCCATTGTTGTCGTTCCTTGCGGGCACAACACAAACTTCCTCTGAAAGGAAGCAAATTACAATTTTGTGTGGACAGTTAACTGGACGTGGCTAATCAAGCAAAGCTGCCAGTGAAATTGGGCAGAAGTTATCGACATTGATATATTTTTATTTTAGAAAATGTGTTGTGTATAAAATTAACAGAAATCCAATTATAAACAGGACATGTGCCTTTCCCTTTGCTTGCCATGACCATCTTGTAGTTATCATAATGTCTGGCAATACCAATTGCGTTTTAAAGCCGGGAGAAACCACTGATTGAATGGAGTAATTTATTTAAAGGAGAGTAACATTCAAATAATATATAGCCATCTATTTCCCGATTTTTGGTTGGTCGTGTTTTCACATTTCCACGCTATTAATATATCTTTTATATATATATATATATATATATATATATAAAATATATTAATAGCGTGGAACTGTATATATTTATTAAGTTCGTCCTTTCAATGAGATCATTTGTCAGTCGGTAAATTGCTCGTTCTACCAGAATATCGTGTTAAAACAAGTTATTATTACGAAGAAACGGATTGTGCGCATCACGCTTTTCTGCAAAAATCACTTACCAAGCTTCAAAAAATCACCCCAAGATACGTTTTAATACGATTGACTCATTAAGCCTCAGATGATGATAAATTATATGCGGATATTTAAAATGGCGAAATACAATCATGCATATAAGTAGATTAAATAAACTGCAAATCTTTCTTGATTCCTCAAAAACATCATTCATGAAATTGAGCGGATAAAGGAGAATGTTGGAGAACAAGTGAAAATCCGGTGAAAGTAAGGCCACGCCCCCATTGCTTCCATTTACGTATTTCAACAACGAAGTTTGTCGGTTAATAGTTCTATAAAAAGTATCGATAATATCATACCCCTTCTCAACCCATTGTTCACAATAACCTAGCATTTTCATTAAGCTGGCGGTTTTTTTAGGGTGGGGAGTCAGCTTTAGATTTTTGAGTTGCCATTTCATTACTAAACGTAATGATTGAAAAAGCGCATCGTAATTCGTTCATTTCCTGTTATCAGTAAGAAAAGGTTCTCACTTCTCAATAGTCTCAAAGTCTAAAGCGTCGTGGAATAAACTAAAACATCATTCATGAAATTAAGGTCTAAATAACAAAGTTGGAGAACAAGTGAGAAGTTGGTTACGGATACAATGTTGGAAAAGAGGCACATGCTAATCACTGCAATCAATTGAGACGGCGGCGTTTTATCTCTTCACTTACACGTCACTTATCCGTTAAGGTATTCAGCTCCCGCCGTCAACATTAGCACATGGGGAGGCGCGACTTGCACAAATTCATTAAAAAAAGGAAAAGTGGCGCTGCTGTGATGAAATAAGAAATACAGCAGCCGGACCTAATCTGGCGTTTCCTGCAACTGGGCAAGCGCATTTTTATAATATATAAATATTCGCTGCATCATTTCGGCGATCTTTTTTTTTTTTTCGAATGGTTCAAATTCCAAAACAAATATGTTCAGATTGTCATGAGTCTCATTATCTCTGTTTTTCCCCCTCTATCCCTATCTGTCGCTCTCTGTTTCCTTTTCTGTATATATATGTATATGCATATTATATGTATTTTATATATTTGAATAATTATGTTTATGTACGGATATATACACATAATTATGCATATATATATATATATATATATATATATATATATATATATATATATATATATGATTGTTGAGCTGGATTAAATCCGACGATATGAAATAAAATGGAGGTGGAAGGACCTTAATACTCAACGTTTCGCCCGATTTATGCGGGCTTCTTCAAGAGGGATGGTCACTGACGAGAGAGTCGGAGGATTGGGGCTATATATAATGATGGGGGAGAGCAGCGTGTTTTCCTTATGTAAATTAGATGTCATATATACATGTATATACATTTTATGAGAGAAAATAAATTATAGTAAACTACTGTGGTGGATTACGTCTAAAAGTTAAAATATCGTAGAGATTAAAAATGGCGTCTGGAAATATAGCGGTGATAGATTAAGTAAATAAAATGACACGAGATTACGAAGAAAGTTTTTTTTTTTTAAATTAGAAATAATTGAATTGGTATAAAATAGCGTAGTAACTTAAAAGATGGTATCTAAAAAGAGGAATAGGAGGTGATAAAATGGAGTCTAAAAATAGATAATGATAAAATAAAAACAGTAAATAAGTAAAATAAAAATAAAATTAAGTGAAATTACGAATTTTTTTGTATATATATATATATATATATATATATATATATATATATATATATATATATATATATATCGCGTTTCACCGGTGTCTAAGTTGTTCTCTTTAATAATTATTTTCGACAGAAAGGGAGCAACGTGGAAAAAACCTTTTCTTTGCTTAATTATATTGCTGGAATGGGAGATTATAGCCGACTCAATTAAACGTCGTGTGGATCTGTTATGTATGTGTTTAAGGAATGTTGCTTTGTTAAAATTAAAATGTTATATATAACCCCAATCCTCCGACTCTTTTGTCAATGACCATCCCTCTTGAAGAAGCCCGCAAAAATGGGGCGAAACGTTGAGTATTCAGGTCCTTCCACCTCCATTTTATTTCATATATATATATATATCCCTCCACAACATAAGCTGCACAAACTATTCAACAGAAACACAGTTAAAGTCAGCTATTCTACCACCCCATCAATAAAAAAGATCATCACAAGGGAACGCAATGAGAATGAAATTGCAGACTACTCATGCAGATCCAAGGAAGATGTCCAATTAGAAGGAAGATGCAGGGTGAAATCCTTCGTATATGAAGCGATACTCACACATCAGCCTAGGGATAAACCAGAAATATACATAGGCATGACACAAGGGACGTTTAAGCAGAGATTTTACATGCACAACAGTTCCTTCAGGGCAAAAACAAGGATAAAGACAGCATTAACCGCCCGAGTATAGCAACTAAAAGACAACGGACCACCATTCAGCAGTAAATGGAGGATCATAGTGAGAAGACCGGCATACTCACCAGCCTCAAAACGATGCCCCCTTTGTGATGCGGAGAAATTATAAAGACTATTAATGACCCTCAAAAGACCTGGTAGAACGTCCGCAGTGATATATATATATATAAAATTCAAAATTTAACGATTTTAAAATACTCGACAAATACATATTTTTGATAAGTAAATTTATTTATAAAAATTAAAACCTATAAAAGAGTATTTGGGGGGTAAATTCAGATAGTATTTTCCCTTTTATGACATACCATAGGTGTGTTAATGGCATATTATCTATATTTACCTGTAGGCGGTTGGACGGCATACTTGCCTCCCTCCGGCAGCTCCTGCACCCTTGTTCGTCCCCAGCCGTCTCGACTATGTCTTGCCGTTGGAATTGGGCGGGCCAGGACGAGAGAGTGAGGCCGATGCAGCGCAAGCCCCTATCACTATAATCTAAATCCAGCGCAAGTCAGGATGTCAAACATTGCGTCAACACCAAGCCCTGTGGCGATGGGCGAGCGGCAAAACAGCAGGTGTGGAAATCAGTGGGAGCTGTAGCTGCAAACCTACACACAGGCGGCCCAGAAACTGGATGTACTCCACTCGACTGAAGCAGCGAGGGGGTGCAGGCAACTGGCTGGCCGACCAAAGGTCCTTTTCAGGATCACTCTGCTTGCCTCCATGGCATGAGGACGGGGCGAGTAAAGGAGCCCTAAACATAGCTGCTTCAGCATCACCTCTGGTCAGCATACCGCGCCTAGCTGGGTTTCCCTCACAGCGGTCGAGACATGAGAAAGAAAGGGGTGGTGCTTACCTTAGCATCATGGAATGTTCGTACTTTACTCGACAACACTAGAGCTGACCGGCCCGAGAGAAGAAATGCTGTTGTGGCAAGGGAGCATGTTCGCTATAAGGTAGACATCGCAGCCTTCAGTGAGACTCGCCTCTCAGACAAGGGTCAACTGACAGAGTCAGGTGGTGTCTACACCTTTTTCTGGAGTGGACGCAGCAGCGAGGAGCGTAGAGAGGCTGGCGTAGGCCGCGCCATCAAGACTGTGCACGTTAGGAAGCTGGTCAGCATCCCGGACGGCATCAATGACCGGCTGATGAAGATGCAACTCCCGCTCAGCAAGGGAAGAACCGTCACACAGATCAGCGCCTACGCACCAACCATGACTAACCCCAAAGATACCAAGGACCAGTTCTATGAAGATCTGGAAAGCCTCATCTCCGCTGCTCCGCAGAGAGAGAAGCTCATCGTCCTCGGCGACTTGCTCGCGTTGGCACTGTCCATTCCACTTGGGACCGGGTCCTTGGCCACCATGGAGTGGGCAAGGGCAATAGCAACAGCCTACGGCTGCCTAGCCTCTGCGCTGCACACGACCTTTCCATCATCAACACCATGTTCCGCCTACCCACCCGTAGCAAGACGTCCTGGATGCACCCACGCTCCCAGCACTTGATCGTCTACGTCATCATCAGGGCAGGGGACTAGAAAGATGTAAGGTTGACCAAGGTTGTGTGTGGTGCCGACTGTTGGACAGACCACCGCCTGATCATATCCAAAATGTGCCTTTACATTCAGCCGAAGAGGCGGCCTCAGGACCAGAAAGTCACAAAGCGCCTTGACGTGGAGAAACTGAAAAGTCCAGATGTCATCCATGAGCTACAGGAAGCAATCAACGACAAGCTATTTGTCCCCCTTACCATCTCGGACACTATTGAAGATCAGTGGGCACACCTCAGAGACTCCACCTACTCCATCGCTCTCGCAATCATTGGATCTAAGAAAAAGAAGCACCAGGACTGGTTTGATGAAAATGACTGAGATTCAACCCTTCCTGGAGGAGAAACGCCAACTTCTCCGTGCACATCAGAGTAACCCCAAGCGCTTCGCAAAGAAAGCTGCCTTCATCAACATCCGCAGCAAGGTGCAGGCCAGACTCCGCTCCATGCATGATGCCTGGCTCAGCGCCAAAGCAGATGAGATCCAGGGGTATGCCAATAGCCATGATATGAGGAAGTTTTACGATGCACTGAGGGCTGTCTACGGTCCCCAGTCCTTTAGCTCCTCCCCCTGCTTAGCTCCGATGGAACAGCTCTCTTGAATGACAAAAAGCAGATCCTTGATAGATGGGTAGAGCACTTTAACACCGTGCTAAACCGGCCATCTTCCATCAACGATGAAGCCATCGATCGACTACGCCAGGAGCCGATCAACGAGAAGCTCGAAATTCCACCCTAGTCAGAGGAAGTAAGCAAAGCCATCAAGCAACTTTCCTCTGGGAAGGCCCCTGGCCCCGACTCAATTCCAGCAGAAATATACAGATCTGGTGAACCTACACTGCTTGTAAGACTGACAGAACTCTTCCAATCCATGTGGGAGAGTGAAGAACTACCCTAAAATTTTCGTGATGCTACTACTGTTCACATTTACAAATGCAAGGGAAATCGTCAGTCATGTGACAACCACCGCGGGATATCCCTTCTCTCCATCGCCAGGAAGATCCTGGCCCGCGTCCTTCTCAACCACCTGCTGGTACACTTTGATGATGGTCGTCTTCCCGAGAGCCAGTGAGCCTTTCGAGCGGGTCGCGGGGCGGCTGATATGATCTTTGCTGCACGCCAACTGCAGGAGAAGTGTGTCGAGCAGCACCGGGGCCTCTACACCAGGTTCGTCGACCTGACCAATGCCTTCGACACTGTTTGCCGAAATGGCCTCTAGCTGATCATGGAAAAATTTGGTTGTCCAGACAGGTTCATCGCTATTGTCAGGCAGTTCCACGCGGGCATGACCGTCCGTGTCCTGGATGAAGGCGACCCCTCAGAGCCCTTGCCTGTCGACGCTTTTCAGCATGGTTTTCTCTGCCATGCTCCAGGAAGCTCTCAAAGACAGTCACTCTGGCATTGACATCAAGTACAGATGTGACGGGAAATTGTTTAACATCAGGCGAATGAAGGCAGTCACGAGAGTGAGGGAAACCATCATCAGAGACCTTCGCTTTGCCGATGACTGCGCCCTTAACGCCCCAAATGAGATAGAGATGCAACGTCAATGGACGGATTCTCCACCAGTTGTGACAACTTTGGTCTCACCATCAGTACAAAGAAGGCAGAAGTTATGTACCAACCCGCCCCAGGAGATGCATACCATGAACCCGGCATCACTGTCAAAGGCAGAAGATTCATGCTGTGGAGCAATTCACCTACCTTTCCAGCACCCTCTCCCGTACCGCCAACATTGACATTTAGGTAAACCATAGGACCTCCAAAGCGAGCAGTGCATTTGGAAGACTTAGAGACAATGTGTAGAAGAGGAGAGGCATTACACTCGCAACGAAACTGAAAGTATATCGAGCAGTCGTCCTGACAACCCTACTCTACGGCTGTGAAACTTGGACGCCATATAAAAGACATGAAAAACAGCTGAATGGCTTCCACCTCAGATGCCTCCGTAATCTTCTCAACATCCGCTGGCAAGACAGAATTCCTGACACAGAAGTCTTGAGGCGCGCGGGGCTCCATACCATCACCACCATAATCCGCAAAACCCAGCTCCAGTGGGCAACCCATGTCTATCGCATATGCCTGACGGCCGAATCCCCAAACAACTCTTCTATAGGGAACTCAGCCAAGGAAAGCGTGCTGCAGGAGGCTAAAAGAAACGATATAAAGACTGCCTGAGAACGTCCCTCAAAGACTTCAATCAACCCCCAATCAAGGAGAGTCGCGCTGCGGAACGTTCTGCCTGGCGTTGCGCCATCAGCCTGGGAGCCGACAGGACAGAGGATCGACGCACGACCCATGACCAGCAGAAGCGCAAGAGGAGGAAGGAGAGGGCTTCCGGTTCACGGCCTGCCGATACCGCCTTCACGTGTCCAGGGTGTGGAAGAGTCTGCGGAGCACGAATTGGCCTCATACGCCATCTCAGGACCCACCGACCCCCGACGCCGAACTGATTGATGCCTTGGTCATCGTCGACTTCGAGGGCGAGCAATAAGAATATTTACCTGAGGATGACTCCTTTCAGAGTTGTAAATTCGACTTTAATTTTTATGAAGAAATTTATTTATTAAAAACAAACTTATCATATTTGTGGCCTATTAAGCAGATAAATTTTTCATTTTGAATTACAATATCTCTGGCATTTTTTAATAGTGAATTTCCTTTAATGTTGACTTATTTGTGTGATCGATGTTTTGCGATGTCCGGGATAGCTTAAACTTTGGTCTCCATCAAAATCGGAGGATGTGCAAGAAATTACCACCGATATCGCACGTGAAAAAAAGAAGAGAAATAAACATTGGATTTTCCTGCAAAGGACTGTTTTACGAATAAAAAGTTCCAGATATAATTAAATAAATATATTTAATCATTTAAAACCTGAATTAATAATTTTTTTTTTTTTGCTAAAATAATTTGTCGATTGCTTAGTCTTTTAAAATCTGATATTTTGAAATTAGAATCTCAATATAAACAGTATTTTTAAATATTGGTTGTCTTATATACACGGAGATACACACACCCACAAACCTACACACACATACACACACACACACATATATATATATATATATATATTATATAAATGGTTATATAGAGAGAGATAGAGATATATACATATATATATATTATTCTTATTCACATCTTTATAGGTATCGTATTACATTAGAATTTTAAGATATAAATATTATATCTAAATAATATCTGTATATTCTGATATTGTAGATATATTTCATGATATATAAATGCTTTGATGAACACTATTTCTTCTTATTAATTTTTATTAATTCTCTGCAACGTTTCTGATTATAATTACGGTTTGATGCTTTAGGTTATGCACAGCTTGTTCTATTCTACACATTTAACCTCACCCCTTTGTTTAGTAATGTTATATTGTAACGCGTCGCTAATTATGCTTATGATGGTAAATGTTCTTTTGTTTACATGTTAGTAAGTGTAAGAGTCTTAGGAGGGATGATGAGAGAGATTGTTCATTTTATAATGTTTCATATATATCAAATGTTCCTTCCTTAGACGTGTAGAAGAAGAAAGCTCTTAGAGTGAAGGAGATAGTGTTCAGACAGTCTTAGTGTAGATATGAGATGTAGATTCACATTGTGGATATGAGATGTCGAGACGTGTATGTAATGACATTTTATAACACAGATATATAGACATATAATACAATTTTCACTTTACCTTTTTGTAAGAATCACAAACACAAGACGACGTTTTTATCAAAACACATATTGGGTTTATTTCTTCACGACCGGCCGTGATTATTTCATCAAGAATTTAAAGCTTCACATTCTAGTTTCAAAGTGACCGTCTCGCTTCCTAGACCTTCGAATTCCCAGACCCTCTCTGAGATTCTCACTGACTAACTCTCTAACTGACCAACTAACTAACTAACTCTCACTTACTATATTGAGAAATCCATGCATGTCCGGCCTCGTGAGCAAAATTCACGTGTCACCAACATGCGCGACTTTGCACGTTTCCCGAACATTATTATTTCCCAATAACCTATTTTTTCTTTGATGTTTTTACAAAGGAATTCAACCTACATAT